>NC_133352.1:3971232-4344982 GCF_030506205.2 Paramisgurnus dabryanus
ACTTTTTGCTCCCATCTACATAGTTTCAGTTGACTCGGAACTGGGTGCCCCACCTAAAATGACTATTTTTGATCTCTGTGCTCTGTCTAATGCCCTGCCCTGTGCGCTGCCCAGTGACCTGCCCTGTGCGCTGCCCAGTGACCTGCCCTGTGCGCTGCCCAGTGACCTGCCCTGTGCGCTGCCCAGTGACCTGCCCTGTGCGCTGCCCAGTGACCTGCCCTGTGCGCTGCCCAGTGACCTGCCCTGTGCGCTGCCCAGTGACCTGCCCTGTGCGCTGCCCAGTGACCTGCCCTGTGCGCTGCCCAGTGACCTGCCCTGTGCGCTGCCCAGTGACCTGCCCTGTGCGCTGCCCAGTGACCTGCCCTGTGCGCTGCCCAGTGACCTGCCCTGTGCGCTGCCCAGTGACCTGCCCTGTGCGCTGCCCAGTGACCTGCCCTGTGCGCTGCCCAGTGACCTGCCCTGTGCGCTGCCCTGTGCGCTGCCCAGCGAATTCTCTGCCCAGCCTAAGATGGTTGTCACTGAACTCCATGAACTCGCTACCATGTTGATGTTAAAAGAGTCTAAGCTGCTCAGTGTCTGTTTGCCTATCTTGTGTCCTGTTTCTCTGGCTTTGCCAGCCTCTTTTCTCCCTGTCCTCTCTTACAGGTCCAGAGTGTCACGGGCGCCACCTTGGACTCCAGTTCCACCTGTGTCATTGTCGTCCACTGCGCCACCCTGGCCACCAGTTCTGTTATGGTCGCTAGATCTGCCTGAAGCACCACCTTGGCTTTCCTCCTTCTGGTCTCTGACCCTGCCCGCGCCGCCCTGGCGTCCTGCCCTGCCCGCGCCGCCCTGGCGTCCTGCCCTGCCCGCGCCGCCCTGGCGTCCTGCCCTGCCCGCGCCGCCCTGGCGTCCTGCCCTGCCCGCGCCGCCCTGGCGTCCTGCCCTGCCCGCGCCGCCGCCTTGGACTCTGTCGCTGCCCGCGCCGCCGCCTTGGACTCTGTCGCTGCCCGCGCCGCCGCCTTGGACTCTGTCGCTGCCCGCGCCGCCGCCTTGGACTCTGTCGCTGCCCGCGCCGCCGCCTTGGACTCTGTCGCTGCCCGCGCCGCCGCCTTGGACTCTGTCGCTGCCCGCGCCGCCGCCTTGGACTCTGTCGCTGCCCGCGCCGCCGCCTTGGACTCTGTCGCTGCCCGCGCCGCCGCCTTGGACTCTGTCGCTGCCCGCGCCGCCGCCTTGGACTCTGTCGCTGCCCGCGCCGCCGCCTTGGATTTTGGTTGTTGGACTTTTGTTGGCCCTCCATCCCTCCCCCGTTCCGCCTTTGTTTCTTGTTTATTGTATTGGGTACTGTTTGATTGGGGTTTTGTCTTTGATTATGGTTTTGATTTGCATTATATCTTGTGTTGTTTCTTATCCTGTCTTTGTATTTGATTTATATTGTCCTTGTGATTTTAGTTTTCTAGTGTTTATGTTGTATTGCCTGTCTTGCCTGTTTCTCCTCGTGTTGATTATTGTCTCTGCCTAGTCCTTTGTTACCCTGGTTACTCATTGTCTTCATGCTCCTCCCCTTGTTTGTTGTCATAGTGTTTCATTGTTCTGGTAATTTCATTGGTCAATATTGTGTATATATTCACTTCCTGTTCACTACTTTGTCACGGTCCATTGTTTGATGTTACGGTGTTTGTGCCCTGAGTTTTTTTTGTGTTTGCTTTGCTTACCTGTTATAATAAATTTGTTTAACTGCACTTGGATCCATCCTCTTCTCATTCGTGTGCTCATCGTGACAGAATGTTTAGTTAAATGGATTTTATACACTTATATACACTTTATACATGGGCGTCGTAACCATTTTTGAGACCAACACTCTTAAACAAAATGGTTCTATATCAAACCAGAAATGGTTCTATCACCCGCTTCATATTTGGAACCCCCAAATGGTTCAATATAGAACCACTTTAATGGGTTCATTAAAAAGAACCCCAAATGGTTCTTTGAATCAAAGTTAGATGGTTCTATATAGAACCATTAAAGGTTCTTTATTATATGAGTAATTTATTATTGATAAGAAAGTATAACCGATCCAGAAAATTATAAAAGTTTACTATTTATTAATTGTATTATACAGAAATATAAATCTATAAAAATTACTTAAAATCACATCTCTTTATTCTGTATTAGACAGCAAAACTTTAGTTTACATTTAAAATGTCTCATTACATTCAACCATTTAGTTATTTAATTATTTCCATTAAGCATTTTCACTTTTTAATAAACATACATACGTATATATATATATATATATATATATATATATATATAAATTGCATCTCTGTATTAAACAGCTAAACTCTTAATTTCACTATACATTCAAAAATTTTGTTCAAGTTATTTCCCTTACGCATTTTCTGTTTTTATAAACAAAGATACTGTACAGTACTAATGTTTAGTAACTTTTACATGTGTCTAAAATGATGAAAAGAAATCACAATGCATTTAAAGACAATTCATGAACAATCTATTAAATAGAATGACAATTTACATAACTTGATTGTACATTTGTTTTGTACAGGTATTTAAATATAAGCATATATTTTATAAATTAAAGTCACTGTGTGCTTAATGGCAAAAGGGTATTGAACATTGAAGAGAAAAATAAAACGCAAACAGTCATTCCACAGCCTGCAGGGTTTCCCGCAGAAAATTTGTTAGTTAAGGTGGTAGGGTTGTGCAGGTGGGCGGGCCGGGGGTGTGGCAATCAAAGTGGCAGGGCATACGCGTCATGATGAAAATCATTTTATTTAAAACACTCAAATAAAACTACATTTTCAAGATACTATGACAGAAAATGAACACATACTAGATTATAAATGAATTAAATGTTTTATCAACAGGCTAGTTATCCTCCAGATATTGAAGGACCATGTCTTTCTTTCATTTCGGCCATGTGGCACGTGCCCGCTCGCAGTGTGTAGCGCATCCACGCTTTTCTCCGAGTTGCACTTGACGGCCTTTTGTGCAGCAATTTTTTTTTGAGGCGACCTTGTTAACACACCGGGGTCGATGGTGGCGCAGGCGCCGCAAACTCTTTATTTTTCAATCACTCCGCAAAGAGACTTAAATTACTCTGCTGATTTTTGACATACAGATATGATTTATACATCATTTAAAACGTTAAAGTGTCTGTCCACTCCCAATAAAAACAGAAGGTTGTGCTTTTCGCAAAATTAAGAAAATAAACATGATGCGCATTTTGTTCTCTCTCCCTCAGTGAAGTCCTTTCAGAAACACGTCAGAAAAATTAACTGTAACTTAACGAATACTTGTCGTAGAAACAAAAGATAAATGTCTACATAATGCTTGGAATGTCTACTTTTAAGTGATGTAAGTGAAATCGAAAACAGATATTGCCATTCGGTGTAAACTGCATGAGAAGGAGGATAGATAGCGTCTTTCTTCTGTTACCTCATTATCTCTAATTAGATGAGATCGCCACACCCCCGCGCCATTGAAGTGAACGAGCAGAAACATCCATATGCATGACTCGTGCCTCCTGCAGTCAATGGATATGCAATCCACAATCCAGTCTCTCCATTCCTTGTATTTCCATCCGATTGCACCAAACATGACATCTAAATCCTTATTTACTTGCGTATGTGTGTCAGTATCTCCAGACGCGAGTGTTTTCTTTGTTTTCCATCAAACAGTTCACGCGATTGGAATGCACATACACAAACACGCGAGTCAGGAAACTCGACGCACTTTTTGGTATTCTTATAAAATACGCGATTGCAAACAGTACAATCCTTATTTAGTTGCGTCTAAGCACATATCTCCGCACAGCAAGTTTATTAAACACAGGATCACTCGCATGTGCACATATTCACTGCTTTCATGATCAACACGTGAGGTAATGGCAGCGGCTGTAAACAAACATTGATAAGTTTATCACGCGTGTCCCTTGTTGTGTTTCTACTATAATGATTACAAAAACACAAATAAGAGTCCAGACCACGATAGGCAGTTCTTCTTTTTACTGCACAAAAGTAAACCTCTCCCTGGCCAACCAAACACTAACCCTGTGTTGAAGTGTGTTCATTTTACGATGGCCAAACAGTATCTTTACCATGATTAGGCTACTATGTTTTTAAAAGGTAACTTATATTTGTGAAATTAATAGAAAATATTTCAATAGAAATATATATAATGTGTGTGTGTGTGTGTGTGTTTACATTATATTGAAAAGAAAACCTTATCATGGTTTTACTACAGAGAAAGTTACATTCCTGTTGAACATCCCCACAAGGCTCATTATGTGGCTCAGTATTCAACTCTTTTGTCTCTCAGCTGTCAATCACTGATTATTCAGGAGCTTTCCCGCCTCCACACATACAGCCTTTCCCAAGCAAAAGTGTCTTAGAAATTGTAAATCAATATCTTGCTTTATGTGAATGAGTAGGCCATATGATTTTCACATCATTTTGAAGAAAAAATATGAAGGTATATTTGGTGCAAAACAACTGCTAGAGAAAGAGTTGCAAACTTGTAGATTTTTTTTCTTTCCCTCAAATACAACACAACAGTTACACATTCACAAATCCTTCTGTGCAGCTGCACAAATCCCATTTTACAAATCACAGATTAAGAAACTCACAAGCTCACATTTTTGCTACAATTGCTGCAGTAAATATGGTGCATAACCTACTTGAACGCCTGCATCAAATAATGTGAAGTCACACACAAATTTTGTACATTCGCAAAATCAGTTTGTGCATCTGTGCGATGAGACTTGCATGTGTGTACAATTTTTTTCACAAATATTTTTTTATTTTTTTTTATATTTTCTAGCCCAAACACAAGTACATAAATACAACTGCTTGAATCTGCTGCTACGAGTTTCAAACACTCTTTTTCGTGTGCTCTCTCTTTCGCACCAAATATCTCTGAGATAAATGGTGCGAAAGTGATTTGTATACCTGTAGGCTATGGCGAGCACTGTTCAGCACTGCCCACCAGGTGGCGCCCCCGACACTCACTGAAGCAGAGTTTATTAATTACCACCAATGTTTCAGCAAAGTAAATCGCCTTTATCAAGGTATTATTTTCACCAAGTGGAGAACAATATAAATGGGAGTGCTAATTATACACAAATGAATGTAATTACATACAATACTCCAATGAATTATTAGTAAACAAAATATAAGTTTCATAAATTTTAAACCATCAATATAAGTAGATAAAAAATACAAGCAGCAAATACACACATAGGCCTACATTTAAATAAGATACCAAATGATGTAAGTCCCATTCATTTTTAATATCATAATACCTATAAAAACAACCCAAATCAAAATCTACTTTTAAACCATGTGTGGCCAATGTTCACATTTAATATACCTAAAAGGCCTCCTGTCTAAGTAAAAATTGGTCAAATTCACCTCAACTTCTAGATGGAAATCGAAATCCCCTCTCAATTCCTATATACAATAATGAAGTAATAGGAAGATTAAGTTCAACAAAATGTAGTGCTAATGCCAGGTTCATATTTCTGCATATTATTGCACTATGATGTTTTGTGATGTGTGTTTTATACTCTCTATTTGTTTTTTCTACATATGATTTACCACAATGACATGTTATCAAATAAATAAGCTTGTATTTGTTTGGGGGTGAATCCCAAAGATATTTCCATATCATCAAGATTCTTAATAAAATCATTTGGTCCCTTATATATTATTTTTAGACTTTATATATTACATTTGACTGTACGGAAGACTTTTCTTCAATGTTAACAGATGATAACTGTCACAGGAAGTCAAGACATGGCAAGATGAGTGGATCCAAATGCAGTTTTTGAGTGTATTAAATCCAAAAAAGGTACAGGAGCACAGGCAAGAACACGAACAGTAACACATGACAGGAAACAACCAACATAAAACAACGGCTGACAAACAGGCAATCAACAGGCAGGGTAGTTCAACGTGACAAGAACCAATGACAGAACAGAAACAATTAATTACTATGGAAACATATGGGCAGTGGGTGGAGTATGAATTAATGTCCATGGGCAACAAAGGAACAAGAGGGAAATAGGGCAGACACAGACAGGACCTTGCCCGTACCCACCATTGAGGTCCGGACTGTTTTAGTGAGTATCATAGTAAACTACTGATTATGTCTTAATATGTCTTCCGAATGTAAACATTTTGTTACATTCTGTCTTAAAGCCTAAAAAACAGTACCTGTTGAAGTCATTAAAGTTACTTAAATAACAAAAGAAGAGAAAATCACTAACTGGTCCTGACTGTAACTTCGTGAAAAAAGATTAATCCATATTTAATTTTAAATAAATACCTATTTTTTGCCAACAATCCTTAATGTTGAGCTCTGCTCTTTGAAGTAAGTTGGTTTATTATTGGTTTATTATGCAAGTTCAGCCTTGCATTATGTTTGTATCTTACAGTTAGTATAATGCATGTACAGTAGTAATGCATGCAGGGCAAGAACAATATTTATCTGATATGGGGTAATGTGAAGTATTATAATAATTACACATAGTTTTCTTTCATAGGACATGGACCCCCTAAAGTAGCCTTGGCCACCCCATTTATAAAATTCTAGTTCTGCCACTGGAATATTGATGTTGTATTTCAGCATATTAATAAGTGTGTGCATATTGTGAATGAATTTAATAAACCAATTCTTGATAGCCTTTAGTTAATTCACTAAACTGATCCTATATTCAGTTAGCCTGTTTACTTTACTGACACAGCAGTGTGCCCAGGATGGTAAAATAATTATTTCAATGTATTACTAATAAACAACACAAGCCTTGTGCATAGTGACATGGTTTGAAATCTATAGTTATTCGATTCTTTGGTTTTCTGATGTGTTATAATTCATATATGTAGAGCAGAGAAATAATTGTAAAATATTTATTTCCTGGGGTGCATTACCTAGAAAAATATATATGGACCTCTGTATTTATAAAATCCTCTGTACAGCCCTGCTCATGACAATAAGAATCCACTCTCAATAGTGTATTAAGAGCTGTAGGTTTTTTAATTGGATCCCTATATAAACAATTACGATTTGGGTTAGCATCCAAAGAAAATTTTAAGAAATCAGAATAACTGTTTAGATAATAATACAAAGAATGTAGTTGTTCAGTAACCCGATTCAAAAAGACAGAAATAATCATCCAAATTAGTATATTAGAAGAAAAAGCATGATTTAAATACACATATTTTTCTTCAAAAAAAAGGTCATATTTGCAAAGGAGATCACAAACGTTCTTTCCATAGCCCCACCTCCTGTTTGAATGAAAAATTAGTCTGAAAAATAAAATAATTGGTTTTATGACATTCAATACATTAAAAATGAATGAGACTTTCATCATTTGGTATCTTATTTAAATGTAGGCCTATGTGTGTATTTGCTTCTTGTATTTTTTAATCTACTTATATTGATGGCTTGAAATTTATGAAATTTATATTTTGTTTACTAATGAATCATTGGAATATTGTATGTAATTACATTCATGTGTGTATAATTAGCACTCCCATTTATATTGTTCTCCACTTGGTGAAAATAATACCTTGATAAAGGCGATTTACCTTGCTGAAACATTGGTGGTAATAAATAAACTCTGCTTCAGTGAGTGTTGGGGTCGCCACCTGGTGGGCAGTGCTGAACAGTGCTCGCCATAGCCTACAGGTATACAATTCACTTTCGCACCATTTATCTCAGAGATATTGGTGCAAAAGAGAGAGCACACGAAAAAGAGTGTTTGAAACTCGTAGCAGCAGATTCAAGCAGTTGTATTTATGTACTTGTGTTTGGGCTAGAAAATATTTAAAAAAAAAAAAATTTGTGAAAAAAAATTGTACACACATGCAAGTCTCATCGCACAGATGCACAAACTGATTTTGCGAATGTACAAAATTTGTGTGTGACTTTACATTATTTGATGCAGGCGTTCAAGTAGGTTATGCACCATATTTAGTGCAGCAATTGTAGCAAAAAATGTGAGCTTGTGAGTTTCTTAATTTGTGATTTGTAAAACGGGATTTGTGTAGCTGCACTGAAGGATTTGTGAATGTGTAACTGTTGTGTTGTATTTGAGGGAAAGAAAAAAAATCTACAAGTTTGCAACTCTTCCTCTGTGACTTCAAATTTACTGATACACATGTGTGGATAATCTCTAAAAATACAAATTTCACTGTCACAGGTGTGCAGTTGTTTTGCACCAAATATACCTTCATAAAAAAACTCTAGACTACTAGATCCTGTTTTGAAAAGTCTTGGTAAAACATGTTTAGAATTAGTTTTGTGGAGTTATATCAGTGACTTAAAAATTTAGCTTTTTCAAAAACCACACATTTTTCTCTTAAAAATACAAACATGTACATACATATTGATTATATAATATTGTAGCCCAGTTTGTGCTGAACACAGTGTTATGAGACTTTTGCCATTAATATGTTTTAAAGCAACTGAAAAAAGCACAAATGTCAGTGCATGTCAAAACTTCCCCAGGGCCCTAAAAACCCTTTAGACCCCAGAGGGTTAAGGTGGTAGGGTATCCCAGCTTAGGTGGGCCGCCCGAACTGAAAAGTGCTGTGGGAAACCCTGGCCTGTGATGTTAATGTCTTCCACATATTATGTTCACATTGTCCATTATAAAGTTGATACTTTCAGCTTTGAGAGGATCAGGAGAGCCGTTGAACACTACGGTTGGTGTGGGACCTTTGGGTTCCTGTAAAACAAACATTTCACCTTTTAAGTGCTTTTTACCAATTAACAGAAGCCATCAAATAGACTTAAAATTACCCCATAATAAAACAAATAAAGTATGACAACTAGGCAAGCGACACTCAAGAACCAACAAGACTCATAATAATTGATGTGGAGCTGTATGCTATTTAAGGGTAAACAGAGTAATATTTTTATATTTGCATTGAATGTTACTTTAAATGAAGTGACTCAAATGCTAATGAAATTACAAAAGACTATACTTACACTATTTACACAGTAAAGGAAGCTGGGATTTTCTTGAAATAATGCTTGCAATAACATAAGTGCAGCATTCCTCACCAGACCTACAAAGATACAAATTATTGTACATTAGGTACAGAAATCAATTACAGGGACATTTTACCCAAAAAAAGAAAACTCATTCACTCACTAGTTATTTCAAATGTTCACGGCTTTCTTTCTTCAGCAAAACACAAACACAAAAAAGATTTTGAAGAATGTCTGTAACCGAACAACACTGGTAGCAATTTAATGGACACAAAACCAATGCAGGTCAATGGGCACCATTGTTGTTCGATTACCATACTTTTTCAAAATATCTTCTGTTGTGTTCTGCTGAAGAAAGTGACGACAATTTTCATTTTTGTGTAAACTTTAACTCTTTCTCAGCCAGCATCTCTTAATTAGCCAGTTAACTCTTCAATGGCAAGGAAAAAGTTTATACTAATAAAGTTTATACATTATTTTCATATTTTCACTTATACAATTTATAGGTGCTAGAACCTTTACATTGACAATGCAAATACGGCTACTTTACACTGGGCAAAGAACAAGCATATGATGTGTTACCTTCTGTGCTTTCCTCTGCTGTTCCAATGAGATTGGTGTAGATATGTTTTTTACTTCCTTCTTTTGCATTCCTGATGATGTTTGGGGCCATTTTATTTAGAGATGTTTCCATGTTCTTCACCTAGTCTGTTCCAAACCTCATTGTCATTCCATGCAGCATCTTACAACACAAAATCTTTATATATCCACTTTCAGACAAACAAGTTCCTTAAAGTCTACATTAACTTGAGGTTGCAATTGACTAGTGATGTATTTTTCAAAACACAATGTTCAATAAAAAAATTGTGTGAAATATACAGAATTTAAATTAAGTCCTCAAACACTTTACAGTCGTTAATGCTAAATTCTAAATGAAATACATCAGAATTATCATTAAAGCTACAAAACACAGATTTATTTTATTTTGCTCTTTGATGAACATAAGTGACAGAAGTCAGGTTTACGAGGTCCCTTTAAGCAACTTACCTTTTTGCATCAATGGGGTTTATATTTTAAAGCCAGTCACGTGTAATCTACTGACCATTTATTAACCATGGTTATCTGTGAGGGGAAGGAAAAAAGCATAAATTACACTTCACTAGGGCTGGGTATCGATTCAGATTTTCCAGATCGATTCAATTTCGATTCACAAGCTGTCAAATCGATTCGATTCTCGATTCAATTTTCGATTCCGGTTCTCAGGGCAGTTTTTATACTAGATTCTCGATTCAACTCAATAAATATAGATTAAATACAAATACTATACTAATAAAAAGAACAGTGAACAGCAGGTTTCAAGTGGGTAATTAATTATTAAAATCGATGAAGCACCTGAAACCGGCATTTTAAGCACTGAATTAATGAGTGACAGGCTTGCCTCTCGCTTCTTAGTAACCTCGCGCAAAGCAAAAAATAGGGTGACATCTAGTGAAGAAGACTAGTAATTTGATTAACGTTAATCTTTCGTTCAATGTTTGCAGAAATAAATATGAAAGAAAAAAATCGATTCTGCTCTTTGAGAATCGATTCTGAATCGACCACATTTAAAAAAACGATTAATCGAAAAATCGATTTTTTTGCCCAGCCCTACACTTCACAAACCAAATACCAGGGGCGTCGCTAGACCCCTTTTACTGGGGCACGTGCCCCAGTGTAAATCTTTTGTGCCCCTGTGTAAATCTCAAGTTTACATTTTAGCAGTTAACTAGTTTATTCCTTTACAAAGACAATCGCGGCAAAACGGATCTATATGCAATGTAGTTACCCAATTCACGTTTGAAAAAGCGACGCAACAGTCGCACTGACGCGTGCACGCCTCAATTCATGTCCGCGCACGGACATGAATGGGTGCGCGGACGCGGACATGAATTGAGGCGTGCACGCGACTGTTTTGCCGTGCGCAGCCGCATACAAAGTACACGCGATTGAGTTGGTTTATGAAAACATGGCGAGACTAAAGTAAGTTTCTAAATAATAATGAAAATCTCATTGACGCATGTGATGGACATCAGAAATGTTTTGTGCAAAGCAGGAAAAGGGAAGGAAAAATGAGAGATGATGAATTTAAGGGAGTAAAGACACATAACATCCTACCCTGTCAGGGCTTAAACATTAGAGGGAAAATTTCAGGAAAACCTCTGTCAATAGTCTATAAAATTGCATTGTTCACATACAAAAACTGTGTTATACTGTTCTGTATTTTCAGATATGAAATTAATATTTAGTTCACTAGCTCTAGGTCATTACATAATCAGTTAGCAGTAACTAAGATAGATTTTTTAGTAGTCATAAAATGAAAATATTCTTAAAAATAAAAAAAGAAGTTATTAATCATTGTTATGTAAAATGCAAATGTGCATAACATTTTTTTCTCTCCAGCCATTATTTCCAAACATTTTATGCCTTAAGACATGTTAATTATGTTGTATATATGAAGATGATACTTAAATATTTTTAAATAAATGTTTGTCTTTCCCAGTACTTGTTGCAATGTTGGAATAGTGGGTTAAGCAAAGGAAATTGTATCTTGCACACCGCAGGCTTTCAAGAAAAAGTAAAAAAAAAAAAAAATGGGGGGCCTGTGCCCCAGTAGAGCTTTATGTCTAGCAACGCCCCTGCCAAATACGCATAAAAACCTGAACACGTTTGGTTTTTAAAACATTTGAATGTTAAATGTAAGTGTCTTAACAGCTACCATCACATTAATTCATTGTGTGCATCACAGAAAACATGCATATCTAGACTTGTTGCGGATACGAACGCTGCACTGCAATCCTGCATTTATAATACAGACTGGCAGAAATTTCTCAACTGTGGCCAGCAGTTTTTCACTTTCCTTCAGAGTTTAGCTCCAACCCTGATAAAACATTCGTGAACAAGCGAAAAATACTCACGGAATATGTGTAAAACTGCGACAAACATTTACATATCATTTCCCTTCCACCCGGTTCCCTTGACCACGCGCTTCATTGAAATTACACTCCTGTCTTGAATTTTGTCTCCTTACAACACAGCTGTCTTATTGTGTTTGGCAATTTAATTTAAAATGACAAAGAAATAAAGCAGGACTGTAACGTAATTCATTAAAACCCGGAACAAAATGTATTTAACAGAGCAGTGTTTCCGCTATATACATTCAACCGTGGCGGCCCGCCACTCCTAAAACATCCCCGCCACGCCTGCGGTTGTGGATAGAAGGGATACAGCAAACGAAATCTCGTTGGATGAGCACTGTTTTATCCTAATCCTTTAACCAAACCCAACTCTAAACACAAAATTTCACACGATTGTAGGGTGTATTTGTATCTAATTTAGCCAGAACCGCTGTTTTCATCCTAATAATCCTACCTCCAAATCTAATCCTTAACTTTTCGGCATTTGCTGTATCCCTTCTAGACAAAACCCACAGCGGAAGCTCGCAAAAAAGCTACCGAAATGTCCGCTCTGCGAGACTGGCTGTCTAGAAATAAATTCCTTTCTGGATTTGCGTTGTTCACTCATTTATAAATAAATCTCCTAAAATATAATAATTTCCTCCCTGGGTTTAGTTTCATGCACAAATAGATTTAAATCAACAGAGGATTATTAAGCTACGTTTCTGTTTTGAGAAATAATAATAAAATAAATTAGCCTATACGAAATATGTTGCACTTAAATAATTATTAAATTGACAAAACGAATAAAAAAGTATTTGAGTTTCTGTTCTTTTTTTGTGACGCGCTCTAAAACCAAACCAGCAGAAAGCACGTCATGTTTTTAATGATTATAAATAAGCACAAGGTTTTCTCCTTATTGTGAGTTTACACAAATAAAACTACATCATTTGACGTTTCGAATGTTGTTTTACTTTTATCTTTATGACTATAAATTTAGGGTAATTTAAGCTGCAAGGTCATCACGCATAGATGTTCACCGGCGCATATCTACACCAACACAGCGCAGGGCTGCAAGAAAAGACATTATTAAACTTTTGATTTAACATATTACGAGTTTTTTGGACATTCATTTGGAATCACTGTACTCATATTATCAACTTATCTGGCCATTAGTTATTCAGTATAGGCTATAAGCGCAGCGCGCTGCTGACCGCTCAGCTGACCGCTCAGCTGTCAGTCAATCGTCTGTGCTTTAGATCGACACTCACAAAGTTTCACATTAAATGATAAGATATTTGTCCAAAAACAAAAGGCTAAATACTGAATACTACTTATATGCGACTGCAAGACATTAATAGTCGAATCTGTTTGTAAGGAAACTTACATTATTCCCGTGGAAGAGAAGAACGTTGGTAATAGAAACTTGAGGCAGACGGTGAGACTGTTTTATCTGTTTTCAGATAGGAGGGTCGGGGTACCCGCGGGTGAACTGCATAATATTTGATCTAACGGGTGTAATAGGCTATTCGCGTGTCATTTGTGTTGTAGATGCAGGTCGGGACTCAATAGACAAGAGTAAAATGCGGGTCTAACATCCAAGACCAAAATTCGACTCGTTTTTAAATGCCCGTGCTTATTTGTGTTTAAGATCTGTCTGAAGACAGGTAAAGGTTTATATTTAACTGCGCGATTTGCGGTGTGACCGGCTCGGGGTCAGTCTTTATGTCAAATGGTACGGGTGTGAAATAAATTTGCTGCTGATGTCGGATAACTGGACGGTTGTTCTGTCAATCACAGCGGTGCGGATTATCAAACAGGACTGCATGACTTTGTAACAGCTCTGTACGCTAAACACGAGGACGAACTTTGCAATGCACACTACATTAAAACTACAAGAAATATCCGAACTACGTACGTAGCTGTGTAACGTTGTAAAGTAAATGACAGCGTGAAAATTATAAAAAATACATGTTAGTTTACTGTAGCCTATATTCTACATTTAATTTTTTTTTACATTCATAATCATCATGGGCGCCCCCTGCCGCCACAGCTGAAAAAAATCCTAGAGGAAACACTGCAGAGCTTTTATAACTGACGGTTGAGGAAGCCCGTCAGTGCTTTAACGTTACCAGCAGTATTTTTTAACTGAGGTAAATATTATAAATGTAGCTTCTAGTATCACTATTTAGCACAAGACCTCTAAAAAAATAAATATTAACTAATTATACTAAATATTTTAGTAATATTGTTTCAAAAATGTAGAAAGTTTACTTTCCTCAGGGTACCAACACGCAGAAATGCCGGTCCGTAGTCCGAACTCCTCAGTTTGAAAGAAAAAACTGTCACGTCTCGAGGCTCATCTTCGCCTATGGTGCAAGGCATATATACGCCACCACAGGGCACTTTTGCGATTATTTGTTTTTAATGCCCCTTCAGGTTAAATTAAACATTGACAATATAGAATGTACAAAATAAAGAAAACACCTGGTTATTCACCAAAAACGCAAACTGCACTGTAAGTTTCATGCTAATGTACAAACTTGCATAAAAAAGCTCACAGGAAATAAATCATACAATAAATATGAATAGCCTATTTGTTGACTCTCTCCTTATTTGACCAAAGCCTACTGACACAAAAAGGTTTGTGAATGAGTTGTGTAGGTTTGTAAATGAGTTGTGTAGGTCTGTAATTATTGTGTAATCTTTAGTTTACACTTCAGTCACAAACGTGAATTATAGAACCATTTTAATAAAAATGGTTCTTTGCCCTCCAAGGGCTCTATATGGAACCATTTTTTTGGTAAAAGGTTCTATTGGCCAAGTATAGAACCCCATGGTTCTATATAGAACCTCAAGGAACCTTTTTTTTTAGAGTGAATGATAATGGACCCACCCTCCTTTTCTCTAATTTAGCACATTTGTCTATTCACGTATCAAAGCGCTGTTAGTCAAAATCCATTCCACTAGAGCAGGGGTCCCCAACCTTTGCTTTTTAATATTGTGGACCCGTTTTAGCTTTAAAAAAACGTGGGGACCCACCCACTTTTCTTTTGCTTTCGACGCCCATGACTTTATACACAGTTTAATTAACTCAGATTTTGACTTAAACGCGCTAAAGTTTTTGATTAAAATTTACTTAATTATTTTAGGACTATGTGCAGTGACTATAAAACTGTTAAATAATAAGAATATATAAGAATATTATGCGACTTACTATTCCCACAGAGTTCATGTTGTAGATGAAATAATTGTGTACTTCTTTTCATTTTACTTAGGAAAATCTAGTTCTCAATAAATGGTTAATATTACTATGTAGAAATTACGAGGGTTAAAACGGCGTACGCCACCTGTTTTAATTAATTATACTTGCTGAGCTTTTTTGCATTATCTTTATCGAAGTATTTACATGAGGTAAAGTATAATCAAAGGTAAAGTAATCAAAGCTAAAGTACATGAGGTAAAGTATAATAAATATTGCCAAAATTCCATTATAATCGCATTATGAGGGTGCATGTAAACATGGTCATTGTTTGATTAAAAAACTGTATTAGTAAATGCTGAAATTAACATAAACTAAGATTAATAAATGCTCTAGAAGTATTAATCATTAATAGTTCATGTTAGCTAATGCATTAACTAATTGTTAACAAACCTTATTGTAAAGTGTTACCATCAGTCGGAATGAACTATTGTAAAGTGTTACCATCAGTCGGAATGAACTGGCCAAATGCAATTTAAATTTAGTTTGGATTGTAATGAGTCTATATCTTTTTATATCTTATCCATTTGATAAGGCATGTGAACACTTGATCAGATTGTGCTCGTTGTTTAGTAATTATTAATAGTCAAATGTTTTGTCTGATTTTTAAAACTTAAGAACAAGCAATGTTAAGGGATAGTTCTGCCAAAAAAAATTAAAATTACCCAATGAAAATTGCACTTGTTCTTGTGATAATATTCCAATAATGTTTTGTGTATTTTTTGTGTCATATTATGTCATATATCAGATGAATTTGCGATCAGTGTTTACTGCTGAGCAACAGCGGATCCTGGAACGTTACTATGAAAATGGCATGACCAATCAGAGCAAGAGTTGCTTTCAGCTCATTCTGCAGTGTGCTCAAGATACCAAACTTGACTTCAGCGTGGTTAGGGTAAGTTTGCTTTTATTCAGCACATTTATTTGTTTGACTAGGAGTTTTAATGCCCATAACTAATAGTAGTTTACACTATCATACTTGAAAAATCTAAACAAGAGTTTTACTAACATTTATAATAATATGCTCAGGGTTAAGGATGTTTTATAAGGTACAGGAGTTTTAGAAAAATGTAATAATCTTAAGCCTTGATTTAAATTCAGACAAAATGGTGATGGTTCTGAGTCAGGGCTGGACTGGGATAAAAATTCGGCCCTGGCATTTTGGCCCAAACCAGCCCACACTACATACACTGCAAAAAAATGATTTTCAAGAAGTATTTTTGTCTTGTTTTCAGTAAAAATATCTAAAAATTCTTAAATTATAATGCTTTTTCTTGATGAGCAAAATTGTGAGGGTTTGGAGAACAAATGAACCCAAGAGCAGACGATGTCGGGGAAAAACAGAAAACACTTTATTCTTACAAACAAAAACCCACGAGGGGGTGCACAACATGAAACATTCAACTGACAGATAACACGAAGACTTTGTCTAGATAGCTTGACTAGATAGCTAAACTGGAACGTACACGAAACACGAGAACACAACACAACACAATGATCCTGCACAGAACTAAAGATACACTGACATTAAATAGAAGAAAGCAAACAAGATAACGAGCGGGAACAGAGGGCTGTTTCATAAAACTCGATTACAAAATAAGCCAGGCTTATTTTGTTAAGTCTGGCTTATTTCCGGTGGATTTCGTTTCATAAAACAAACTTGAACTAGTTCAACCCCGGTTACTATGGAAACTTATGCTTGGAAACTAGCCTGGTCCGGAGCAGGCTAACAGTCAGGCTAAGCCTCAGTTGTTGCTTAACTAGACTTTCACTAACACTGAAATGTAAATGCAATGATATTACAGCTGACTCTTTGATAATTTTATTTGACTTTATTAACCACTATTAATCTAACAATTAAAGAAAATCTATTTATATATTAAATTAGATAAATTTTGTTACAATAATAATTTATAATTTCATAATATGGTATGTTATAGGCCTATCAAATGTTGAATATAAATGATAATCTTAACCAGAGATGGGACCAAGTCACACATGTGCAAGTCTCAAGTAAGTCTCAAGTCTGAACCTTCAAGTCTCAAGTAAGTCCCAAGTATTTTTTTTCTTGGGCAAGTCAAGTCAAGTCGAGTCACAGGCTATGTCAAGTCAAGTCAAGTCAAGTCCTGTAGTAGGTCAAGTCAAGTCCAAGTCAAGTCACCTTATTATTGTAATTTTACCTGCAGAATCTGATCTTGATAAAGTGACAAGATATACAGTAAGTAACTATCAGTAAATTACAATAATTTGGATTTGCATTGTAAATACTCATGTTCAATAAAATACATAATGGAATCAAACAAAATTGTAACTTCATAAATAATTTTTTTTCACTTCTGCCAACCGTGTTTTAAATTTTCCACATTGAGTCCATACTGTAAAACAAATAACAGCTTAACATCCAACAGACCCCTCTCTGAACACCTCCCTTTCTCTCAAACACAGTTCACGTACAACATTAAACTTTGTTACATTTCTCCCCTCTCTCTCTCTCTCTCTCTCTCTCTCTCTCTCTCTCTCTCAAACATGCACCCAGAAAAAACGAGCGCATCGCACCTCTTTCGTTCGTGTGCCTAAATTTGAAATAACAAACTTGAGCGCGCAAAAGACACGACATGTGAACCGCCCCTAACATTGTAGAATCAAGTAATTTTTCTCTGTATGTGTGTTCAGGTGGCAAACTTGAAAAAGAAGTATTAAAAAATAAAAAGTATTTTAAAAAATAAATCAAAATTATTTTGCCCACATTTGTCCCCAACACGGTATGATGAGGGCTACATTAGCTATTATTACATTAGCTAACTACCAACTAACCAATTAACAAATTGACAAGCACTTACTGGGCATAATGGCTCTTTAAATGACGAACGAAATTGGAGGTTGTCGTCTGGCTGCCCGTAATTTTAATGTTGCATGTCTTGCAACGCACTGTTCGTCTTTTGCCATCTTGTTGAAGCCGAAAGCGATGACCGTCGGTACCCATCCGGCTGACATGTTGATATCTGATCTAAGTGGGCGTGGTGTGCGTAAGGTACGAGAGGGCATGACTGATGAAAGTGTCGTGATTCAGTCATGACAACACCATTCTCAGCCTGCGCTCCAGCTCGGTCGACTTTATTTTTTTAAATAATTTATATATTTTATATTCAAACTGAAAACATGATGTGATTAACACTCAATTCTTTCAAGTCATCATGTCTCAAGTCAAGTCAAGTCCCGAGTCTTTAACTTCCAAGTACGAGTCAAGTCTCAAGTATTTTATTTTTTGTCAAGTCAAGTCACAAGTCACAAAAATAGCGACTCGAGTCGACTCGAGTCCAAGTCACCAGGTCACAAGTCCCCATGTCTGATCTTAACTACCTCAGTATAAGGATAATAGTTTATTAACAAATTTAAGATGTATCCAAATTCATATAATTGCAATGTGTTTTTTTTTATTCAGTCCGTCACACAAAGAGGAAAATTAATTTAAATATACAACACACAAAAGTCAAGTACAGTCATTTAATTTTTTTATGCTTTGTGTGCATAAAAATGCACGTTATTTTAAAGATCTACAGTATTTGTATCTTTCTCTAGTTGTTACATTTTTCTTGAAATATAAAAAAATGTATGGTGTCTGTGTGGCTGAAGGAATACAATATAATTATGTGATGGTATGTTCTTGGCATTTTGTTGTAATGAGTTAAAATTATTTTTTATCACAGAGAAGATTGTTAGTGTCCTGTAGAAAATAATTATTCACCTCACAAGGCTTTTACTGACTTCCAGTATAATGTGCTTATACCTCAGGCTTCTCTTCAACTGATCCTCACCCTGTAACCATTCATAAAACTCTGTTTATCTATCAACACCTAACACTACACTGTTAAAAATTATGTAGAACTTACAGTATTACTGTCAGCTGCCAGTAACTTATTGTAAATGTAAATGTATGTTATTTACTGGAAACAGTATGTTCAAAGTTAAATAAACATTAAACATTAACAAGTCTTTTTATTTACAGAATAAAACCATCAAATAACAGCCTCATGCAAAGCATTCTGGGAACCAAAATATGAAGGAAACAACAGAAAAAGGTTGATGAGGATTTCTGGCTCACAAAATGCTTTGCATGAGGCTGTTATTTTATAGTTTTATTCTGTAAAATCATTGACTTGTTAATGTTTAATGTTGATTTAACTTTGAACAAACTGTTGCCAGTAAATAATAACCCTTTAAATCTACATAAGTAACTGGCAAACAGCTGCATAACTACAGCTAATTTTTTAACAGTGTGATAATAAACCAGTGGTTTAAAATCTCTCATACTCCCAGGGTTTAACATGATGACTTGTGGCTCTATAACGCAGACATAATTTGCCATCAAAAATGTTTTGAAGTAACATGTCAAGTAATAATGACTGGTCAAGAATATGTGTAACATATGATTTTACACAATCATTTCTTGTACTACTGTAAATTCAGAAATGCATATGCTGTTCACCCATCATGCTCTCAGTGACCCCATTTTTTTCTTTCAAGAACAGTTCATCTGCAGGAGTAAAGCTGTGCTGCTGATAGATGCCAGTGCTCTCCTCATTGCCAGTTAACATCTTTGGCAGCTGACATAATGAGATTAGACACTTCTAGCTTATGCTTAAATCAACTACAGTTCTTATGAACAATATATTTATGTTTTATTTTCACATGTTATTTATTTGTCCACTCAAGTTGCTGCTTTTGAAATGTATCCCCAAAAAAAAAAAACTTTAAATTTAAGTCACTTTTAAAATTAAATGTATTAAAATCATTCATCTGCTAAATATGTATTATATAGGTTACTTAGTAACCTACAAATTGTCTTTTAAAAGTTAAGATTTGTGTTATTTTTAAAAAGTACAGTATATAAAATTAAGCAAAGTATAGTTACATGAGCATTGATGGGGATCGAACCCAGATCCCTGCATGTGCTGCTGAGATCACTAACCACTAGGCCATCATTTCTGATGGTGTATTATGCTTTCATGTGATCACTTTAAAATAAGACAATATATTTAAATTTAGTTTCTGCAAGAAAGGATTTAATCCATAAGGACTTTCCAACTATTTTATGGGTTCGTTTATTGCAGTAGTACTATAATTTTCAGTGAGTAGTACATTTTTCATACATTTTTATTAAAAATGACCGCTTTCTCTTTAACTTTGATCGATTTGATCCACGCTCGACCTCTAGGGCTGCTCAAGAATAGCGTGAACGTGCAATTATCTTGACTAGGGGAATCTGGATCATATTAGTTGGATTGCGTAAGCTTCATTTGCCTTTTTTGAAACCCCTTTAGCCTTGCCTCATTATGTTAGGTTAGGTTAATTCAAGTCGAGTTTGTAACTTTAATCCTCGCTTTTCCAAGCGAGTTTTATGAAATATCCCTCAGGTGATGGGAGAAAACCAATGATTACTAATATAAGCAGGAGAACGAGGGGGCGGGGTCACAGGACAAGACACCGGAGGCACATGCCAAACACAAAAACAAGGCATGAACCTCCACACAAGGCCAGGGACTGCCAGAACTCTGCCACCATGATAAAATACAAATATAACAAGACTTCAAGGCGGTTCGGGCTCGTTCCGCGGGCTCCGGCTGTGGCTGCGCGGGCTCCGGCTGTGGCTGCGCGGGCTCCGGCTGTGGCTGCGCGGGCTCCGGCTGTGGCTGCGCGGGCTCCGGCTGTGGCTGCGCGGGCTCCGGCTGTGGCTGCGCGGGCTCCGGCTGTGGCTGCGCGGACTTGGGCTCAACCATCCCGTGAGCCAGCTCAAACCCGACGGCAGCCAATCCAAGGAACGGACGGATCCAGGTGACAGCCCTCCTGAGAACCGGATCGGGCATGGCGGTCGCTCTCCAAAGCTCCGCAAAGAGTGCTGAGCGTTCTTGGTCCGTCAGCCAGGATGGAATAGGACCCACTACAATGGGCAGCAGAAGCGGGACAGGAGATGATGCGACGGACTCCGACACCGTCGCTGGGTTCAGTGTAGGCAGGATCATTCTGAGAGGGTTTGGAGAACAAATGAACCCAAGAGCAGACGATGTCGGGGAAAAAACAGAAAACACTTTATTCTTACAAACAAAAACCCACGAGGGGGTGCACAACATAAAACATTCAACTGACAGATAACACTAAGATTTTGTCTAGATAGCTTGACTAGATAGCTAAACTGGAACGTAAACGAGAACACAACACAACACAATGATCCTGCACAGAACTAAAGATACACTGACATTAAATAGAAGAAAGCAAACAAGATAACGAGCGGGAACAGGTGATGGGAGAAAACCAATGATTACTAATAAGCAGGAGAACGAGGGGGCAGGGTCACAGGACAAGACACCGGAGGCACATGCCAAACACAAAAACAAGGCATGAACCTCCACACAAGGCCAGGGACTGCCAGAACTCTGCCACCATGACAAAATACAAATATAACAAGACTTCAAGGCAGAGTCCTGACAAAAATGACCCAAGAAAAAAAGTCTAGTTTTTAGACCAAAAATATCAAATTTAAGTGATTTTGTGTATAAAACAAGCAAAAAAATCTGCCAATAGGGTAAGCAAAAAATCTTGAACATTTTTCTTAAACATTAAAGGGTTAGATCAGGATTTTAGACATGAATCTCTATAGCTTCCCCATAAGCAGTGTGGTGCATTGACCATGACTTACCCCCGACAGCGTCCTGTGAGCCGAGCTCCGGTCCAGTTTTTGTCAAGATTAAATTAGTCCGGCAAGTTTGCTGGGGTCACGGCAATAAAGCTTTTTTCTTCTCAAATCAATATGTGTTCAAAAGAGTGATATATTTGAAGCACAAAACCGCTGTCTATGGAGAGGTCAGACCTCGTAATGGCTTGGCACTATTTTCTTCCCTGTCATATCACTGCGCGCTGCCGCTACCTACAGCCAGCTGGGAGCCGCGCACGTGTCACTTTGTTTACAACTCGTAAAGAGAACGATAACATGTCTGACTACAGCAGCGACGATGACAACATTGACTTCGACACACAGCCAAAAGGATATCTTTACGAACCTGAATACACAGATGACGAGTTACGCCAGATGGAGTTTGAAAGGACAGAAAGAGAGAGGATGGACAGAGAAGTTGAACAAGTTGAAGCTGGAGCCACAGCTGCTGCAGTGAGACATCGAGTGGCCGACAAATGGTGGTGTACTTGTTTTAAGTGTGAACTAATGCAGACAGAAGTGGAGTCCTACTGCTGCCATGAATTTGATCTCATCATGCCACAGATCCAAGACCTTTCTATTGATGAGGACGCCAGCGTACCAGCTTCGGTCTGCATCACAAATCACAAGGACTTTCCTGCAATCCTGAATGCTGGTGTCTTGCAGACCTTTTTCCACATTCCGAAAATTAACTGGAAGAAGCGTCCCAGGCCAGCAGGACCCAACGGTCAGTTGTCCTCAGAGTAAGTACTTTTTTATAGTATTTTACAGTCTTATAATGTACAAATTTCAAATGACTAATTAGGGCTTATTTTATGCATTAGTATGAGTGCAGGTAATAGGCAACTACTTATTTTTTACAATCCCAAAGTGTACTACTATATATATAAATCTATATATATAAATATATATACATACATACATACAGTATATACGCATCTGCCATTGCCATTGATTTATGTTGATGCTATGTCCTTACAAAAGGCTCTGTCATTGTTATATCAAGTATGTTTATGTTGTGTTTACTATTTCAGACAATACAGGCTGGTTGCCTATTGCATCGTGATGGAATGGGCCCTGAAAGGAGAGAAGCTCGGCCTAGGCAACAGGAAAGTTCTTCCCTCCTGTGTAGTGGAGCTAATAAGAAAAACATACCCATCACCAAATGGACAATATGCAGGGTTCAAAGAATCAGAGGACGCACTGCAATTGTTTTAGAAATGCAATACACAAAAATACTATTTGCAAAATTTTGTTACATTTACCTTTATATGGAAAATAATTAAAAAAAACTAGAAATGCAATTCCCAAGGAATTACCAGTGCATGAAAATGCAAAAAAGTTGATTGACAGAAATGTAAAAGAAACTTAGTCTAGTAGTTTACCTGGCTGTTGACATGTTTTAGTGTGAAGCTAGCATGATTTAAAAAAGTTATCATGATGAAATATGAAGCTAGCATGAGTTAACATGATTTACCATGAAGTTAACATGATTTATCATGAAGCTAGCATGATTTAACATGAAGCTAGCATGATGTTAGCATGATTAGCATGAAGCTAACATGATTTAACATGAAGCTAACATGACGTTAACATGATTTAGCATGATTAGCATTAAGCTAGCATGATGTTAGCATGATTAGCATGAAGCTAACATGATTTAACATGAAGCTAACATGACGTTAACATGATTTAGCATGATTAGCATTAAGCTAGCATGATGTTAGCATGATTAGCATGAAGCTAGCATGATTAGCATGATTAGCATGATGGTAGCATGATTAGCATGATGGTAGCATGATTAGCATGAAGCTAGCATGAAGCTAGCATGATTAGCATGAAGCTAGCATGATTAGCATGAAGCTAGCATGATGCTAGCATGATTAGCATGAAGCTAGCATGATGTTAGCATGATTAGCATGAAGCTAACATGAAGCTAGCATGATTAGCATGAAGCTAGCATGATGCTAGCATGATTAGCATGAAGCTAGCATGATGCTAGCATAATTAGCACGAAGCTAGCATGAAGCTAGCATGATTAGCACAAAGCTAGCATGATGCTAGCATGATTAGCACGAAGCTAGCATGATTAGCATGAAGCTAGCATGATGTTAGCATGATTAGCACAAAGCTAGCATAAAGCTAGCATGATTAGCACGAAGCTAGCATGATTAGCATGATGGTAGCATGATTAGCATGATTAGCATGATGGTAGCATGATTAGCATGAAGCTAGCATGATTAGCATGAAGCTAGCATGATTAGCATGAAGCTAGCATGATTAGCATGAAGCTAGGATGATGCTAGCATGATTAGCATGAAGCTAGCATGATGTTAGCATGATTAGCATGAAGCTAACATGAAGCTAGCATGATTAGCATGAAGCTAGCATGATGTTAGCATGATTAGCATGATTAGCACGAAGCTAACATGAAGCTAGCATGATTAGCATGAAGCTAGCATGATGCTAGCATGATTAGCATGAAGCTAGCATGATGCTAGCATAATTAGCACGAAGCTAGCATGAAGCTAGCATGATTAGCACAAAGCTAGCATGATGCTAGCATGATTAGCACGAAGCTAGCATGATTAGCATGAAGCTAGCATGATGTTAGCATGATTAGCACAAAGCTAGCATAAAGCTAGCATGATTAGCACGAAGCTAGCATGATTAGCATGAAGCTAGCATGATTAGCATGATTAGCATGATGGTAGCATGATTAGCATGAAGCTAGCATGATTAGCATGAAGCTAGCATGATTAGCATGAAGCTAGCATGATTAGCATGAAGCTAGGATGATGCTAGCATGATTAGCATGAAGCTAGCATGATGTTAGCATGATTAGCATGAAGCTAACACGAAGCTAGCATGATTAGCATGAAGCTAGCATGATGTTAGCATGATTAGCACAAAGCTAGCATAAAGCTAGCATGATTAGCACGAAGCTAGCATGATTAGCACGAAGCTAGCATGATGTTAGCATGATTAGCACGAAGCTAGCATGATGTTAGCATGATAAGCACGAAGCTAGCATGATGCTAGCATGATTAGCACGAAGCTAGCATGATGCTAGCATGATTAGCATGAAGCTAGTATGATTAACATGATGTTAGCATGATTAGCATGAAGTTAGCATGATGTTAGCATGATTAGCATGAAGCTAGCATGATGTTAGCATGAAGCTAGCATGATGTTAGTATGATTAGCATGAAGCTAGCATAATTTGCATGAAGCTAGCATGATGTTAGCATGATTACCATGAAGTTAGCATGAATTTAGCATGAAATTAACATGATGCTAGCATGATTAAGATGATGCTAGCATGATTAGCATGAAGCTAGCATGATTTAGCGTGAAGCTAACAAGATTTAACATGAAGTTAGCATGATTTAGCATCAAGTTAGCAAGATTTATTATGAAATTAGCATAAAGCTAGCATGAAACTAGCATGAAGCTAGTATGACTTAGCATGAAGCTAGCATGAAGCTAATATTACCCAAAGACCCAACCCCCATGTCTCTATGATGTTCGGATCCAGAGATATAAGGCTTTGTTTATTATGTTGCTAGGCTGCTCATATTTGGTTGCTAGGGGCGTGGCTTAATATCTCAATAAGGATGGTGAGAGACTGATTGGATGCCTGAGTAAAATGAGCCCACCCCCATGTCTCTGTGACACTGTGCTGCAAAGATATCCATCTGGGCATTTTATAATGGCAGTCTATGGGAAATGTTGCTAGGGTGCCCAAAATGGTTGCTAGGGGCGTGGCTTAATAGCTCAATAAGGATCCTAAGGGACTGATTGGATGCCTGAGTAAAATGAGCCCACCCCCATGTCTCTACGACACTGCGCTGCAAAGATATCCCATCTGGGACGTTTTTATTTCCTTATATGGGCATGATTCCTGCCCCATTATAAGTCTATGGGGAAATTTGGGGGCCTCTTACACCCCAGGGGTACAACTTACACCCCATTGTGAGGTATGTTCTTACAGAGCCTGCCAGCCTCTTCAAATGTGGCAAGTCACAAGTTTCTGTGAAATTCTAGGTCTGAGCTACGACTCGTCAAAGTTTGTCTCCATGTTAAGTCAATGGGATTTTTCGGCTGCTTTTTCGCCCCTGGGGCGAAGACCGTACCCCCGATCGCTTATAAAAGTCATAGCACACTATTCCCGAATAGTCCTCACGTTTGAGAGTTTGAATGAAGTTTCTAAGTTAAGCGGTTCGAGCCGTATTAATTGCGGAAATTCGGTTGGGAGAATAATAATAATAATAATAAATATAGCTGCAAGCAGCGATACGGGGTCAAGCACCTTCAGCGCAATGAGCACCCAAAGCACAGCAAAAACGGCACGACGCAGCAAATGCGCAAAGCGCAGAAAGCGCGCAATACAGAGCCCGAACCCGAAGCAAAGCAAATGCAGAGCAGAACCACTGCAGTGCGGAGCAACAACAGTAAAGATGGCAAAAATATAATATCAGACAAAGTAATCAGAAGTTATAAGCAGTTCCATAAGAACTGTTATAGTTTATAACCCCTAGGTGGCGCTGTACTCTGACTTCCCAGGTACCTTCAGGACATCATGTCGAAGCTCCTTACTAATTTTTGTGCGGATATGTCCAATATTTCCAAAAGTATAACAAATTATGTCAAATTTCAAAATGGCGGACAGGCGGTTCGGTCAAATCCCGGCATAATACACATCGACAGATGCGGCATGAGGTAAGCAATCCATAGACATCAAGATCATAATTTTCTGACAAACAGTTCAGAAGTTATGGGCAAAAATAGCCTATTTTATTATCTCATGACCCATAGGTGGCGCTGTCACCAAATTTGGCATGGACCCCAAGTTCATGGTCCACATGAAGTGTACCAAATTTCATTTCAATTGATCAAAGAATGACTGAGCTACAGCTTCAGAACCATTTTTGCGTCAACCTCGTTAAGTTTGCGCATTTATTACTTTTGAACAAAGATAAATATCAAAATTCTGTTCAGTCATTTCTATGCGGCTTACTCCAAAGATCATCTGTGCCAAATCTCATAAGAATTGAACAACATTTGAAGGAGGAGTAGCGAAAAAATGGAATACTGTACATTTCAAAATGGCCGCTACTGTAATGGGTGGAGTTTTACTGTAAGGTATTAAAAGCAACAAGCATGAGGAGAGCAATCACGTGTACTAAGTAGAATTTTCATAGATCAAGCGGATCAGAAGTTATAACCCTTTAAACATTGAATTTTTGCACTGCTGGTGGCGCTATAGAGTTAGTACTAGAGACCCCATTTTTGGTCACATGACTTTTTAAGACCACCACTACAACTGTGCCAAATTTCATCATTTTCCTATGTACGGTTCATAGGGCTGCCATAGACGCCTATGGCTAAGAAGAAGAAGCAGAATAATAATAAATATAGCTGCAAGCAGCGATACGGGGTCAAGCACCTTCAGCGCAATGAGCACCCAAAGCACAGCAAAAACGGCACGACGCAGCAAATGCGCAAAGCGCAGAAAGAGCGCAATACAGAGCCCGAACCCGAAGCAAAGCAAATGCAGAGCAGAACCACTGCAGTGCGGAGCAACAACAGTAAAGATGGCAAAAATATAATATCAGACAAGTATTCAGAAGTTATAAGCAGTTCCATAAAAACTGTTATAGTTTATAACCCCTAGCTGGCGCTGTACTCTGACTTCCCAGGTACCTTCAGGACATCAAGTCGAAGCTCCTTACTAATTTTTGCGCGGATATGTCCAATATTTCCAAAAATATAACAAATTATGTGAAATTTCAAAATGGCGGACAGGCGGTTCGGTCAAACCCGGCATAATACACATCGACAGATGCGGCATGAGGTAAGGAATCCATAGACATCAAGATCATAATTTTCTGACAAACAGTTCAGAAGTTATGGGCAAAAATAGCCTATTTTATTATCTCATGACCCATAGGTGGCACTGTCACCAAATTTGGCATGGACCCCAAGTTCATGGTCCACATGAAGTGTACCAAATTTCATTTCAATTGATCAAAGAATGACTGAGCTACAGCTTCAGAACCATTTTTGCGTCAACCTCGTTAAGTTTGCGCATTTATTACTTTTGAACAAAGATAAATATCAAAATTCTGTTCAGTCATTTCTATGCGGCTTACTCCAAAGATCATCTGTGCCAAATCTCATAAGAATTGAACAACATTTGAAGGAGGAGTAGCGAAAAAATGGAATACTGTACATTTCAAAATGGCCGCTACTGTAATGGGTGGAGTTTTACTGTAAGGTATTAAAAGCAACAAGCATGAGGAGAGCAATCACGTGTACTAAGTAGAATTTTCATAGATCAAGCGGGTCAGAAGTTATAACCCTTTGAACATTGAATTTTTGCACTGCTGGTGGCGCTATAGAGTTAGTACTAGAGACCCCAATTTTGGTCACATGACTTTTTAAGACCACCACTACAACTGTGCCAAATTTTATCATTTTCCTATGTACGGTTCATAGGGCTGCCATAGACGCCTATGGCTAAGAAGAAGAAGAAGAAGCAGAATAATAATAATAAATATAGCTGCAAGCAGCAATTGCGGGGTCAAGCACCTTCAGCGCAATGAGCACCCAAAGCACAGCAAAAACCACACGACGCAGCAAATGCGCAAAGCGCAGAAAGCGCGCAATACAGAGCCCGAACCCGAAGCAAAGCAAATGCAGAGCAGAACCACTGCAGTGCGGAGCAACAACAGTAAAGATGGCAAAAATATAACACGTGTGGAAAACCAGACAGGTCGAGAAGAACGTGTTAAAGGGAACACAAAAGGAAATCTCAATAAGTGAAAGTAAGAGCTGGGATTCGAACCCATGACCTCAGGTTCCCAAAGCAACGCACTAACCGCATGCGCCACTGAGTAAACGATTAAACCACTGAGTTGGTGTGTCCAAGCTATAGAATAGAGATTTAGAGCTGTAAACATTGATATCCAGCAATTACCAAACGTGCAGAAATAACAACAGAGAGCACAAATAACTGAAATACAATGTATTGTATGAAAATCACAAAACTTAAGTGAGAAAAAAGTTAAGACAAAATATCACTGCACATGGGGTTTGAACCCATGACCTCAGAATCTCATGGCATGTGGTTAACCAGATGCGCAACTCAGCTAACACAGCTCAAAGGGCAGCAAAAAACAGCTTAGGTGCTTCAAGGATTGACGTGTGCCAATCAACACAGATGCAGAACTGACAGTGCAGAGCAGAACTATCAGAAATACAATGTATATGGGAATCAAAAAGCTCAAATGAGATTGAAGACAAGAACATCATTCTGTATAGTAATGCTATACAATGTAATATACAGTCACATTAATTTACTATGACAAATAGACAACGTCACAGGCACGGTCAACTTTGGAGTGGTATTTCTAAGAAAGAGAACAGAATATCAAAAATCTGTTCGGTCATTTCTGTGCGGATTGCTCCAAACATTATACGAGCAGTACCTGGCATAAAATAAACAACATTTGTAAAAGGAGTAGCGAAAAAATAATCTACCATATGCTTTACAATAACACATGAACAGAATGTTGGAAAATGACAAACGAGGCATCGTTGCAATCGGCATAAACCAGTGAATACAATTTCACAAAGAAATTAATATCAGACAAAGTATTCAGAAGTTATAAGCAGTTCCATGAGAACTGTTATAGTTTATAACCCCTAGGTGGCGCTGTACTCTGACTTCCCAGGTACCTTCAGGACATCATGTCGAAGCTCCTTACTAATTTTTGCGCGGATATGTCCAATAGTTCAAAAAATATAACAAATTATGTGAAATTTCAAAATGGCGGACAGGCGGTTCGGTCAAACCCGGCATAATACACATCGACAGATGCGGCATGAGGTAAGCAATCCATAGACATCAAGATCATAATTTTCTGACAAACAGTTCAGAAGTTATGGGCAAAAATAGCCTATTTTATTATCTCATGACCCATAGGTGGCGCTGTCACCAAATTTGGCATGGACCCCAAGTTCATGGTCCACATGAAGTGTACCAAATTTCATTTCAATTGATCAAAGAATGACTGAGCTACAGCTTCAGAACCATTTTTGCGTCAACCTCGTTAAGTTTGCGCATTTATTACTTTTGAACAAAGATAAATATCAAAATTCTGTTCAGTCATTTCTATGCAGCTTACTCCAAAGATCATCTGTGCCAAATCTCATAAGAATTGAACAACATTTGAAGGAGGAGTAGCGAAAAAATGGAATACTGTACATTTCAAAATGGCCGCTACTGTAATGGGTGGAGTTTTACTGTAAGGTATTAAAATCAACAAGCATGAGGAGAGCAATCACGTGTACTAAGTAGAATTTTCATAGATCAAGCGGATCAGAAGTTATAACCCTTTGAACATTGAATTTTTGAACTGCTGGTGGCGCTATAGAGTTAGTACTAGAGACCCCATTTTTGGTCACATGACTTTTTAAGACCACCACTACAACTGTGCCAAATTTCATCATTTTCCTATGTACGGTTCATAGGGCTGCCATAGACGCCTATGGCTAAGAAGAAGAAGAAGAAGCAGAATAATAATAATAATAATACTAACAATTACAATAGGTGTCTCAGCACCTTCGGTGCTTGACCCCTAATAATAAATATAGCTGCAAGCAGCGATTCGGGGCCAAGCACCTTTAGCGCAATGAGCACCCAAAGCACAGCAAGCAACATAGAAGGTATCAATCACCCAATGCTCACTGACCACCCAAGGTGCATCAAGAACACAAAGCGCAGCAAGTACCCAAAGCGTTGCAATGACAGAGCAGAACCACCGCAGTGCAGAGCAGCAACAGAAAACATGGCAAAAATAGAACATATGTGAACTACAGACAGGTCAAGAAGAATAGGTGGGAAAGAACAAAACTTTAATAGAAGAAATTAACACCTGCCTCAGGTGGGATTCGAACCCATGAACTCAGGATCTCTATGCATACGACTTAGTGGATGCGCCACTCAGCAGACACAGCTCAAGGGGCAGCAGGAAAGAAATTACAGAAATGCAAGCATTGACATATGCCAATCACCAAAGATGTAGAAATGACACCGCAGAGCAGAAATCACAGAAATACAATGTATATGAGAATCAAAAAGCTCAAGTGAGATTGAAGACAAGAAGAACATTCCGTAGAGTAACGCTATAAAATGTAATATAAAGTAATTAACTATGACAAATAGACAACATCACAGGGACGATCAACTTTACAGAGGTTTTTCTCAAAAAATTCCTAGGTGCAAGAAAAATCTGTTCAGCCATTTCTGTGCGGATTGCTCCAAACATTATACGAGCAGAACCTGGCATAAAATAAACAAAATTTGTAAAAGGAGTAGCGAAAAAATCATTTACTATATGCCTTACAATAACACATGAACAGAATGATGGAAAATGACAAACGAGGTATCGTTGCAATCGGCATAAACCAGTCAATACAATTTCACAAAGAAAATTAATATCCGACAAAGTATTCAGAAGTTATGAGCAGTTCTATAAGAACTGTTATAGTTTATAACCCCTAGGTGGCGCTGTATTCTGACTTCCCAGATACAATCAGGACATCATGCCAAAGCTTCCTACCGATTTTTGCGCCAATATATCCAATACTTCAAAAGTTATAACAATTTATGACAAATTTCAAAATGGCGGACAGGCGGTTCGGTCAAACCCGGCATAATACACATCGACAGATGCGGCATGAGGTAAGGAATCCGTAGACACCAAGATCATAATTTTCTGACAAACGATTCAGAAGTTATGCGCAAAAATAGCCTTTTTTACTATCTCATGACCCATAGGTGGCGCTGTCACCAAATTTGGCATGGACCCCCATTTCATGGTCGACATGAAGCGTACCAAATTTCATCTCGATTGATCAAAGAATGACCGAGATACAGCTTCAGAACCAATTTTTCGTCAATCTCGTTAAGTTCACGCATGAATTACTTTTAAATAAAGAAAAATATCAAAATTCTGTTCAGTCATTTCTATGCGGCTCACTCCAAAGATCACATGTGCCAAATCTCATAAGAATTGAACCAAATTTGAAGGAGGAGTAGCGAAAAAACGAAATACTGTACATTTCAAAATGGCCGCTACTGTAATGGGTGGAGTCTTACTGTAAAGTATCAAATTCAATAAGTGGGATGAGAGCAATCACGTGTACTAAGTAGAATTTTCATAGATCAAATGGTTCACCAATTATAACAGTTTGAACATTGAATTTTTGCACTGCTGGTGGCGCTATAGAGTTACTGCTAGAGACCCCATTTTTGGTCACATGACTTTTTAGGACCACCACTACAACTGTGCCAAATTTCATCACTCTACTACTTACGGTTCATAGGGCTGCCATAGACTCCCATTGGACAAGAGTAAGAATAATAATAATAATAATACTAACAATTGCAATAGGTGTCTCAGCACCTTCGGTGCTTGACCCCTAAATATAGCTGCAAGCAGCGATTCGGGGCCAAGCAGATTTAGCGAAATGAGCACCCAAAGCACAGCAAACAACATAGAAGGTATCAATCACCCAATGCGCATTGAGCACCCAATCAAAAACACAAGGCGCAGCAAGTACCCAAAACGTAGCAATCACAGATCAGAACCACTGCAGTGCAGAGCAGCAACAGAAAACATGACAAAAATAGAACATATGTGAACTACAGACAGGTCAGGAAGAATAGGTGGGAAAGAACAAAACTTTAATAGAAGAAATTAACACCTGCCTCAGGCTGGATTCGAACCCATGAACTCAGGATCTCTATGCATACGACTTAACAGATGCGCCACTCAGTAGACACAGCTCAAGGGTCAGCAGAAAAGAGCTTACATGCCAAAGAATTCAGAAGTTATAAGCAATTCGATAAGAACTGTTATAGTTTATAACCCCTAGGTGGCGCTGTACTCTGATTTCCTCAGGACATCATGCCGAAGCTCCCTACCGATGTTTGCGCCGATATATCCGATACTTCAAAAGTTATAGCAAATTATCACAAATTTCAAAATGGCGGACAGACGGTTCGGTCAATCCCGGCATAATACACATCGACAGATGCGGCATGAGCCAAGGAATCCGTAGACACCAAGATCATAATTTTCTGACAAACGATTCAGAAGTTATGCGCAAAAATAGCCTTTTTTCCTATCTCATGACCCATAGGTGGCGCTGTCACCAAATTTGGCATGGACCCCCAGTTCATGGTCGACATGAAGCGTACCAAATTTCATCTCGATTGATCAAAGAATGACCGAGATACAGCTTCAGAACCAATTTTGCGTCAATCTCGTTAAGTTCGCGCAATAATTACTTTTGAATAAAGAAAAATATCAAAATTCTGTTCAGTCATTTCTATGCGGCTCACTCCAAAGATCACATGTGCCAAATCTCATAAGAATTGAACCAAATTTGAAGGAGGAGTAGCGAAAAAACGAAATACTGTACATTTCAAAATGGCCGATACTGTAATGGGTGGAGTCTTACTGTAAGGTATTAAAAACAATAAGCATGAGGAGAGCAATCACGTGTACTAAGTAGAATTTTCATAGAGCAAATGGATCATGAGTTATAACCATTTGAACATTGAATTTTTGAGATGATGGTGGCGCTATAGAGTTACTGCTAGAGACCCCATTTTTGGCCAAATGACTATTTATGACGACCACTACAACTGTGCCAAATTTCATCATTTTCCTATATACGGTTCATAGGGCTGCCATAGACTCCCATTGGGGAAGATTAAGATTAAGAAGAATAATAATACTAACAGAAACAATAGGTGCCACAGCACCATAGGTGCTTGGCCCCTAAATATAGCTGCAAGCAGCGATTCGGGGCCAAGCAGATTTAGCGAAATGAGCACCCAAAGCACAGCAAACAACATAGAAGGTATCAATCACCCAATGCGCATTGAGCACCCAATCAAAAACACAAGGCGCAGCAAGTACCCAAAACGTAGCAATCACAGATCAGAACCACTGCAGTGCAGAGCAGCAACAGAAAACATGACAAAAATAGAACATATGTGAACTACAGACAGGTCAGGAAGAATAGGTGGGAAAGAACAAAACTTTAATAGAAGAAATTAACACCTGCCTCAGGCTGGATTCGAACTCATGAACTCAGGATCTCTATGCATACGACTTAACAGATGCGCCACTCAGTAGACACAGCTCAAGGGTCAGCAGAAAAGAGCTTACATGCCAAAGAATTCAGAAGTTATAAGCAATTCGATAAGAACTGTTATAGTTTATAACCCCTAGGTGGCGCTGTACTCTGATTTCCTCAGGACATCATGCCGAAGCTCCCTACCGATGTTTGTGCCGATATATCCGATACTTCAAAAGTTATAGCAAATTATCACAAATTTCAAAATGGCGGACAGACGGTTCGGTCAATCCCGGCATAATACACATCGACAGATGCGGCATGAGCCAAGGAATCCGTAGACACCAAGATCATAATTTTCTGACAAACGATTCAGAAGTTATGCGCAAAAATAGCCTTTTTTCCTATCTCATGACCCATAGGTGGCGCTGTCACCAAATTTGGCATGGACCCCCAGTTCATGGTCGACATGAAGCGTACCAAATTTCATCTCGATTGATCAAAGAATGACCGAGATACAGCTTCAGAACCAATTTTGCGTCAATCTCGTTAAGTTTGCGCATTAATTACTTTTGAATAAAGAAAAATATCAAAATTCTGTTCAGTCATTTCTATGCGGCTCACTCCAAAAATCACATGTGCCAAATCTCATAAGAATTGAACCAAATTTGAAGGAGGAGTAGCGAAAAAACGAAATACTGTACATTTCAAAATGGCCGATACTGTAATGGGTGGAGTCTTACTGTAAGGTATTAAAAACAATAAGCATGAGGAGAGCAATCACGTGTACTAAGTAGAATTTTCATAGAGCAAATGGATCATGAGTTATAACCATTTGAACATTGAATTTTTGAGATGATGGTGGCGCTATAGAGTTACTGCTAGAGACCCCATTTTTGGCCACATGACTATTTATGACGACCACTACAACTGTGCCAAATTTCATCATTTTCCTATATACGGTTCATAGGGCTGCCATAGACTCCCATTGGGGAAGATTAAGATTAAGATTAAGATTAAGATTAAGAATAATAATAATACTAACAGAAACAATAGGTGCCACAGCACCATAGGTGCTTGGCCCCTAATAATAATACTAACAATTACAATAGGTGTCTCAGCACCTTCGGTGCTTGACCCCTAATAAATATAGCTGCAAGCAGCGATTCGGGGCCAAGCACCTTTAGCGCAATGAGCACCCAAAGCACAACAAGCAACATAGAAGGTATCAATCACCCAATGCTCACTGACCACCCAAGGTGCATCAAGAACACAAAGCGCAGCAAGTACCCAAAGCGTTGCAATGACAGAGCAGAACTACCGCAGTGCAGAGCAGCAACAGAAAACATGGCAAAAATAGAACATATGTGAACTACAGACAGGTCAAGAAGAATAGGTGGGAAAGAACAAAACTTTAATAGAAGAAATTAACACCTGCCTCAGGTGGGATTCAAACCCATGAACTCAGGATCACTATGCATACGACTTAGTGGATGCGCCACTCAGCAGACGCAGCTCAAAGGGCAGCAGGAAAGAGATTACAGAAATGCAAGCATTGACATATGCCAATCACCAAAGATGTAGAAATGACACCGCAGAGCAGAAATCACAGAAATACAATGTATATGAGAATCAAAAAGCTCAAGTGAGATTGAAGACAAGAAAAACATTCCGTAGAGTAACGCTATAAAATGTAATATAAAGTAATTAACTATGACAAATAGACAACATCACAGGGACGATCAACTTTACAGAGGTTTTTCTCAAAAAAATTCCTAGGTGCAAGAAAAATCTGTTCAGTCATTTCTGTGCGGATTGCTCCAAACATTAAACGAGCAGAACCTGGCATAAAATAAACAAAATTTGTAAAAGGAGTAGCGAAAAAATCATTTACCATATGCCTTACAATAACACATGAACAGAATGATGGAAAATGACAAACGAGGTATCGTTGCAATCGGCATAAACCAGTGAATACAATTTCACAAAGAAAATTAATATACGACAAAGTATTCAGAAGTTATGAGCAGTTCTATAAGAACTGTTATAGTTTATAACCCCTAGGTGGCGCTGTATTCTGACTTCCCAGATACAATCAGGACATCATGCCAAAGCTTCCTACCGATTTTTGCGCCAATATATCCAATACTTCAAAAGTTATAACAATTTATGACAAATTTCAAAATGGCGGACAGGCGGTTCGGTCAAACCCGGCATAATACACATCGACAGATGCGGCACGAGGTAAGGAATCCGTAGACACCAAGATCATAATGTTCTGACAAACGATTCAGAAGTTATGCGCAAAAATAGCCTTTTTTCCTATCTCATGACCCATAGGTGGCGCTGTCACCAAATTTGGCATGGACCCCCATTTCATGGTCGACATGAAGCGTACCAAATTTCATCTCGATTGATCAAAGAATGACCGAGATACAGCTTCAGAACCAATTTTGCGTCAATCTCGTTAAGTTCACGCATTAATTACTTTTAAATAAAGAAAAATATCAAAATTCTGTTCAGTCATTTCTATGCGGCTCACTCCAAAGATCACATGTGCCAAATCTCATAAGAATTGAACCAAATTTGAAGGAGGAGTAGCGAAAAAACGAAATACGGTACATTTCAAAATGGCCGCTACTGTAATGGGTGGAGTCTTACTGTAAGGTATTAAAAACAATAAGCATGAGGAGAGCAATCACGTGTACTAAGTAGAATTTTCATAGAGCAAATGGATCATGAGTTATAACCATTTGAACATTGAATTTTTGAGATGATGGTGGCGCTATAGAGTTACTGCTAGAGACCCCATTTTTGGCCAAATGACTATTTATGACCACCACTACAACTGTGCCAAATTTCATCATTTTCCTACATACGGTTCATAGGGCTGCCATAGACACCAATGGCTAAGAAGAAGAAAAAAGTACAATTCCAATAGGTGTCTCAGCACCTTCGGTGCTTGACCCCTAATAATAATAATACTAACAATTACAATAGGTGTCTCAGCACCTTCGGTGCTTGACCCCTAATAAAAAGCCCAGTAAGAACAGTACAGCGCATTTTCAATGCACTGTAATTATTTGTTTACAAAACAAATAATTCTGTACTGCTCAATAAAACTATGTTCACTAAGAGATAGATGTGATATTTATTAGGGGCCAAGCACCTATGGTGCTGTGGCACCTATTGTTTCTGTTAGTATTATTAGGGGTCAAGCACCGAAGGTGCTGAGACACCTATTGTAATTGTTAGTATTATTATTAGGGGCCAAGCACCTATGGTGCTGTGGCACCTATTGTTTCTGTTAGTATTATTATTATTATTTTTCCGCTTCCCCAATGGGAGTCTATGGCAGCCCTATGAACCGTATGTAGGAAAATGATGAAATTTGGCACAGTTGTAGTGGTGGTCATAAATAGTCATTTGGCCAAAAATGGGGTCTCTAGCAGTAACTCTATAGCGCCACCATCATCTCAAAAATTCAATGTTCAAATGGTTATAACTCGTGATCCATTTGCTCTATGAAAATTCTACTTAGTACAGGTGATTGCTCTCCTCATGCTTATTGTTTTTAATACCTTACAGTAAGACTCCACCCATTACAGTAGCGGCCATTTTGAAATGTACAGTATTTCGTTTTTTCGCTACTCCTCCTTCAAATTTGGTTCAATTCTTATGAGATTTGGCACATGTGATCTTTGGAGTGAGCCGCATAGAAATGACTGAACAGAATTTTGATATTTTTCTTTATTCAAAAGTAATTAATGCGTAAACTTAACGAGATTGACGCAAAATTGGTTCTGAAGCTGTATCTCGGTCATTCTTTGATCAATCGAGATGAAATTTGGTACGCTTCATGTCGACCATGAAATGGGGGTCCATGCCAAATTTGGTGACAGCGCCACCTATGGGTCATGAGATAGTAAAAAAGGCTATTTTTGCGCATAACTTCTGAATCGTTTGTCAGAAAATTATGATCTTGGTGTCTACGGATTCCTTACCTCATGCCGCATCTGCCGATATGTATTATGCCGGGATTGACCGAACCGCCTGTCCGCCATTTTGAAATCTGTGATAAATTGCTATATCTTTTGAATTATCGGATATATCGGGGCAAAAATCGGTAGGGAGCTTCGGCATGATGTCCTGAGGAAATCAGAGAATAGCGCCACCTAGGGGTTATAAACTATAACAGTTCTTATAGAACTGCTTATAACTTCTGAATTCTTTGTATGGCATGTAAGCTCTTTTCTGCTGCTCCTTGAGCTGTGTCTACTGAGTGGCACATCTGTCTAAGTCATACGCATAGAGATCCTGAGTTCATGGGTTTGAATCCAGCCTGAGGCAGGTGTTAGTTTCTTCTATTAAAGTTTTGTTCTTTCCCACCTATTCTTCTTGACCTGTCTGTAGTTCACATATGTTCTATTTTTGCCATGTTTTCTGTTGCTGCTCTGCACTGCGGTGGTTCTGCTCTGTCATTGCAACGCTTTGGGTACTTGCTGCGCTTTGTGTTCTTGATGCACCTTGGGTGGTCAGTGAGCATTGGGTTATTGATACCTTCTATGTTGCTTGCTATGCTTTGGGTGCTCATTGCGCTAAAGGTGCTTGGCCCCGAATCGCTGCTTGCAGCTATATTTAGGGGCCAAGCACCGAAGGTGCTGAGGCACCTATTGGAACTGTCAGTATTATTATTCTTCATCTTCCCCAATGGGAGTCTATGGCAGCCCTATGAACCGTACGTAGGAAAATGATGAAATTTGGCACAGTTGTAGTGGTGGTCTTAAAAAGTCATGTGACCAAAAATGGGGTCTCTAGTCCTAACTCTATAGCGCCACCAGCAGTGCAAAAATTCAATGTTCAAATGGTTATAACTGCTGATCCGCTTGATCTATGAAAATTCTACTTAGTACACGTGATTGCTCTCCTCATGCTTGTTGTTTTTAATACCTTAAAGTAAAACTCCACCCATTACAGTAGCGGCCATTTTGAAATGTACAGTATTCCGTTTATTCGCTACTCCTCCTTCAAATTTGGTTCAATTGTTATGAAATTTGGCACAGGTGAACTTTGGAGTGAGCCGCACAGAAATGACCGAACAGAATTTTGATATTTATCTTTTTTCAAAAGTAATAAATGCGCAAACTTAACGAGGTTGACGCAAAAATGGTTCTGAAGCTGTAGCTCGGCCATTCTTTGATCAATTGAAATGAAATTTGGTACACTTCATGTGGACCATGAACTTGGAGTTCATGCCAAATTTGGTGACAGCGCCACCTATGGGTCATGAGATATGAAAATAGGCTATTTTTGCCCATAACTTCTGAACTGTTTGTCAGAAAATTATGATCTTGATGTCTATGGATTGCTTACCTCATGCCGCATCTGTCGATGTGTATTATGCCGGGTTTGACCGAACCGCCTGTCCGCCATTTTGAAATTTCACATAATTTGTTATATTTTTTGAACTATTGGACATATCCGCGCAAAAATTAGTAAGGAGCTTCGACATGATGTCCTGAAGGTACCTGGGAAGTCAGAGTACAGCGCCACCTAGGGGTTATAAACTATAACAGTTCTTATGGAACTGCTTATAACTTCTGAATACTTTGTCTGATATTAATTTCTTTGTGAAATTGTATTCACTGGTTTATGCCGATTGCAACGATACCTCGTTTGTCATTTTCCAACATTCTGTTCATGTGTTATTGTAAAGCATATGGTAGATGATTTTTTCGCTACTCCTTTTACAAATTTTGTTTATTTTATGCCAGGTACTGCTCGTATAATGTTTGGAGCAATCCACACAGAAATGACCGAACAGATTTTTGATATTCTGTTCTCTTTCTTAGAAATACCACTCCAAAGTTGACCGTGCCTGTGACATTGTCTATTTGTCATAGTAAATTAATGTGACTGTATATTACATTGTATAGCATTACTATACAGAATGATCTTCTTGTCTTCAATCTCACTTGAGCTTTTTGATTCTCATATACATTGTATTTCTGTTAGTTCTGCTCTGCACTGTCAGTTCTGCATCTGTGTTGATTGGCACATATCAATCCTTGCAGCACCTAAGCTGTTTTTTTGCTGCCCTTTGAGCTGTGTTAACTAAGTTGTGCATCTGGTTAACCACATGCCATGAGATTCTGAGGTCATGGGTTCGAATCCCATGTGCAGTGATATTTTGTCTTAACTTTTTTCTCACTTAAGTTTTGTGAATCTCATACTATACATTGTATTTCAGTTATTTGTGCTCTCTGTTGTAATTTCTGCACTTTTGGTAATTGCTGGATATCAATGTTTACAGCTCTAAATCTCTATTCTATAGCTTGGACACACCAACTCAGCGGTTTAATCGTTCACTCAGTGGCGCATGCGGTAACTGCTGTGCTTTGGGAACCTGAGGTCATGGGTTTGAATCGCAGCTCTTACTTTCACTTATTAGAGATTTCCTTTTGTGTTCACTTTAACACGTTCTTCTCGACCTGTCTGGTTTTCCACACGTGCTATATTTTTGCCATCTTTACTGTTGTTGCTCCGCACTGCAGTGGTTCTGCTCTGCATTTGCTTTGCTTCGGGTTCGGCCTCTGTATTGCGCGCTTTCTGCGCTTTGCGCATTTGCTGCGTCGTGTGGTTTTTGCTGTGCTTTGGGTGCTCATTGCGCTGAAGGTGCTTGGCCCCGCAATTGCTGCTTGCAGCTATATTTAGGGGTCAAGCACCGAAGGTGCTGAGACACCTATTGGAATTGTACTTTTTTCTTCTTCTTAGCCATTGGTGTCTATGGCAGCCCTATGAACCGTACGTAGGAAAATGATGAAATTTGGCACAGTTGTAGTGGTTGTCATAAATAGTCATTTGGCCAAAAATGGGGTCTCTAGCAGTAACTCTATAGCGCCACCATCATCTCAAAAATTCAATGTTCAAATGGTTATAACTCATGATCCATTTGCTCTATGAAAATTCTACTTAGTACACGTGATTGCTCTCCTCATGCTTATTGTTTTTAATACCTTACAGTAAGACTCCACCCATTACAGTAGCGGCCATTTTGAAATGTACAGTATTTCGTTTTTTCGCTACTCCTCCTTCAAATTTGGTTCAATTCTTATGAGATTTGGCACATGTGATCTTTGGAGTGAGCCGCATAGAAATGACTGAACAGAATTTTGATATTTTTCTTTATTTAAAAGTAAATTAATGCGTGAACTTAACGAGATTGACGCAAAATTGGTTCTGAAGCTGTATCTCGGTCATTCTTTGATCAATCGAGATGAAATTTGGTACGCTTCATGTCGACCATGAACTGGGGGTCCATGCCAAATTTGGTGACAGCGCCACCTATGGGTCATGAGATAGTAAAAAAGGCTATTTTTGCGCATAACTTCTGAATCGTTTGTCAGAAAATTATGATATTGGTGTCTACGGATTCCTTACCTCATGCCGCATCTGTCGATGTGTATTATGCCGGGTTTGACCGAACCGCCTGTCCGCCATTTTGAAATTTGTCATAAATTGTTATAACTTTTGAAGTATTGGATATATTGGCGCAAAAATCGGTAGGAAGCTTTGGCATGATGTCCTGATTGTATCTGGGAAGTCAGAATACAGCGCCACCTAGGGGTTATAAACTATAACAGTTCTTATAGAACTGCTCATAACTTCTGAATACTTTGTCGGATATTAATTTTCTTTGTGAAATTGTATTCACTGGTTTATGCCGATTGCAACGATACCTCGTTTGTCATTTTCCATCATTCTGTTCATGTGTTATTGTAAGGAATATGGTAAATGATTTTTTCGCTACTCCTTTTACAAATTTTGTTTATTTTATGCCAGGTTCTGCTCGTATAATGTTTGGAGCAATCCGCACAGAAATGACTGAACAGATTTTTCTTGCACCTAGGAATTTTTTTGAGAAAAACCTCTGTAAAGTTGATCGTCCCTGTGATGTTGTCTATTTGTCATAGTTAATTACTTTATATTACATTTTATAGCGTTACTCTACGGAATGTTCTTCTTGTCTTCAATCTCACTTGAGCTTTTTGATTCTCATATACATTGTATTTCTGTGATTTCTGCTCTGCGGTGTCATTTCTACATCTTTGGTGATTGGCATATGTCAATGCTTGCATTTCTGTAATTTCTTTCCTGCTGCCCCTTGAGCTGTGTCTGCTGAGTGGCGCATCCACTAAGTCGTATGCATAGAAATCCTGAGTTCATGGGTTTGAATCCCACCTGAGGCAGGTGTTAATTTCTTCTACTAAAGTTTTGTTCTTTCCCACCTATTCTTCTTGACCTGTCTGTAGTTCACATATGTTCTATTTTTGCCATGTTTTCTGTTGCTGCTCTGCACTGCGGTGGTTCTGCTCTGACATTGCAACGCTTTGGGTACTTGCTGCGCTTTGTGTTCTTGATGCACCTTGGGTGGTCAGTGAGCATTGGGTGATTGATACCTTCTATGTTGCTTGCTGTGCTTTGGGTGCTCATTGCGCTAAAGGTGCTTGGCCCCGAATCGCTGCTTGCAGCTATATTTATTCTGCTTCTTCTTCTTAGCCATAGGCGTCTATGGCAGCCCTATGAACCGTACATAGGAAAATGATGAAATTTGGCACAGTTGTAGTGATGGTTTTAAAAAGTCATGTGACCAAAAATGGGGTCTCTAGTACTAACTCTATAGCGCCACCAGCAGTGCAAAAATTCAATGTTCAAAGGGTTATAACTTCTGATCCGCTTGATCTATGAAAATTCTACTTAGTACACGTGATTGCTCTCCTCATGCTTGTTGCTTTTAATACCTTACAGTAAAATTCCACCTATTACAGTAGTGGCCATTTTGAAATGTACAGTATTCCATTTTTTCGCTACTCCTCCTTCAAATGTTGTTCAATTCTTATGAGATTTGGCACAGATGATCTTTGGAGTAAGCCGCATAGAAATGACTGAACAGAATTTTGATATTTATCTTTGTTCAAAAGTAATAAATGCGCAAACTTAACGAGGTTGACGCAAAAATGGTTCTGAAGCTGTAGCTCAGTCATTCTTTGATCAATTGAAATGAAATTTGGTACACTTCATGTGGACCATGAACTTGGGGTCCATGCCAAATTTGGTGACAGCGCCACCTATGGGTCATGAGATAATAAAATAGGCTATTTTTGCCCATAACTTCTGAACTGTTTGTCAGAAAATTATGATCTTGATGTCTATGGATTGCTTACCTCATGCTGCATCTGTCGATGTGTATTATGCCGGGTTTGACCGAACCGCCTGTCCGCCATTTTGAAATTTCACATAATTTGTTATATTTTTGGAAATATTGGACATATCCGCGCAAAAATTAGTAAGGAGCTTCAACATGATGTCCTGAAGTTACCTGGGAAGTCAGAGTACAGCGCCACCTATGGGTTATAAACTATAACAATTCTTATTGATATTATACTGTTATCTCTTTTCTGCTGCCCAATGAACTGTGTCAATTGAGTGGCGCATCAAGTTAATCATATGCATTGAGATTCTGAGTTCCTGGGTTCAAAACCCACCTGAGTCATGACGTTTTGTTTCTCCTCATCCATTCTTCTCAACCTGTCTGTAGTTCACATGTGTTCTATTTTTCCATGTTTGCTGTTGTTGCTCTGCATTGTGGTGGTTCTTGCTGTTCTTTGTGAGATTGCTGTGCTTTGTGTGCTTGCTGTGCTTTGTGTGCTTGCTGTGCATTGTGAGCTTGCTGTGATTGGTGTGCATGCTGTGCTGTGTGTGCATTGCGCCGAAGGTGCTTGACCCCGTGTTGCTGTTTGCAGCTATATTTATTAGGGGCCAAGCACCTATGGTGCTGTGGCACCTATTGTTTCTGTTAGTATTATTATTCTTCTTAATCTTAATCTTAATCTTAATCTTCCCCAATGGGAGTCTATGGCAGCCCTATGAACCGTATATAGGAAAATGATGAAATTTGGCACAGTTGTAGTGGTGGTCATAAATAGTCATTTGGCCAAAAATGGGGTCTCTAGCAGTAACTCTATAGCGCCACCATCATCTCAAAAATTCAATGTTCAAATGGTTATAACTCATGATCCATTTGCTCTATGAAAATTCTACTTAGTACACGTGATTGCTCTCCTCATGCTTATTGTTTTTAATACCTTACAGTAAGACTCCACCCATTACAGTAGCGGCCATTTTGAAATGTACAGTATTTCTTTTTTTCGCTACTCCTCCTTCAAATTTGGTTCAATTCTTATGAGATTTGAGCCGCATAGAAATGACTGAACAGAATTTTGATATTTTTCTTTATTCAAAAGTAATTAATGCGTGAACTTAACGAGATTGACGCAAAATTGGTTCTGAAGCTGTATCTCGGTCATTCTTTGATCAATCGAGATGAAATTTGGTACGCTTCATGTCGACCATGAACTGGGGGTCCATGCCAAATTTGGTGACAGCGCCACCTATGGGTCATGAGATAGGAAAAAAGGCTATTTTTGCGCTTAACTTCTGAATCGTTTGTCAGAAAATTATGATCTTGGTGTCTACGGATTCCTCGCCTCATGCCGCATCTGTCGATGTGTATTATGCCGTGATTGACCTAACCGTCTGTCTGCCAATTTGAAATTTGTGATAAATTGCTATAACTTTTGAAGTATCGGATATATTGGTGCAAAAATCGGCAGGGAGCTTCGGGGTGATGTACTGAGGGTACCTGGGAAACCAGAGTACAGCGCCACCACGGGTTATAAACTATAACAGTTCTTATCGAATTGCTTATAACTTCTGAATTCTTTGGCATGTAAGCTCTTTTCTGCTGCCCCTTGAGCTGTGTCTACTGAGTGGCGCATCTGTTAAGTCGTATGCATAGAGATCTTGAGTTCTTGGGTTCGAATCCCACCTGAGGCAGGTGTTAATTTCTTCTATTAAAGTTTTGTTCTTTCCCACCTATTCTTCTTGACCTGTCTGTAGTTCACATATGTTCTATTCTTGCCATGTTTTCTGTTGCTGCTCTGCACTGCGGTGGTTCTGCTCTGTCATTGCAACGCTTTGGGTACTTGCTGCGCTTTGTGTTCTTGATGCACCTTGGGTGGTCAATTTGCCCTGGTTGATTGATAGGTTGTATGTTTCTTGCTGTGCTTCGGGTGCTCATTGCGCTGATGGTGCTTGGCCCCGAATCGCTGCTTGCAGCTATATTGGTCATTGTTTCTGTTAGTAAATTTTTCTTCTTCCCCAATGGGAGTCTATGGCAGCCCTATGAAGCGTATGTAGGAAAATGATAAAATTTGGCATAGTTGTAGTGGTGGTCATAAATAGTCATGTGGCCAAAAATGGGGTCTCTAGCAGTAACTCTATAGCGCCACCATTATCTCAAAAATTAAATATTAAAATGGTTATAACTCATGATCCATTAGATCTATGAAAATTCTACTTAGTGCATGTTATTGCTCTCATCCCGCTTATTGAATTTGATACTTTACATTAAGACTCCACCCATTACAGTAGCGGCCATTTTGAAATGTACAGTATTTTGTTTTTTCGCTACTCCTCCTTCAAATGTGGTTCAATTCTTATGAGATTTGGCACAGGTGATCTTTGGAGTCAGCCGCATAGAAATGACTGAACAGAATTTTGATTTTTTTTTAAATTCAAAAGTTATTAATGCGTGAACTTAACGAGATTGACGCAAAAATGGTTCTGAAGCTGTAGTTCGGTAATTCTTTGATCAATCAAGATGAAATTTGGTACACTTCATGTCGACCATGAACTGTGGGTCCATGCCAAATTTGGTCACAGCGCCACCTATGGGTCATGAGATATGAAAAAAAAGCTATTTTTGCCCATATCTACTGAATCGTTTGTCAGAAAATTATGATCGTGGTGTCTACGGATTCCTTGGGTCATGCCGCATCTGTCGATATGTATTATGCCGGCTTTGACCGAATCGCCTGTCCGCCATTTTGAAATTTGTGATAATTTGCTATAACTTTTGAAGTATCGGATATATCGGGGCAAAAATCGGTAGGGAGCTTCGGCATGATGTCCTGAGGAAATCAGAGAATAGCGCCACCTAGGGGTTATAAACTATAACAGTTCTTATAGAACTGCTTATGACTTCTGAATTCTTTGTATGGCATGTAAGCTCTTTTCTGCTGCTCCTTGAGCTGTGTCTACTGAGTGGCACATCTGTCTAAGTTGTATGCATAGAGATCCTGAGTTCATGGGTTTGAATCCAGCCTGAGGCAGGTGTTAGTTTCTTCTATTAAAGTTTTGTTCTTTCCCACCTATTCTTCTTGACCTGTCTGTAGTTCACATATGTTCTATTTTTGCCATGTTTTCTGTTGCTGCTCTGCACTGCGGTGGTTCTGCTCTGTCATTGCAACGCTTTGGGTACTTGCTGCGCTTTGTGTTCTTGATGCACCTTGGGTGGTCAGTGAGCATTGGGTTATTGATACCTTCTATGTTGCTTGCTGTGCTTTGGGTGCTCATTGCGCTAAAGGTGCTTGGCCCCGAATCGCTGCTTGCAGCTATATTTATTATTATTATTTTTCCCCAATGGGAGTCTATGGCAGCCCTATGAACCATACATAGGAAAATGATGAAATTTGGCACAGTTGTAGAGGTGGTCAAAAATATTCATGTGACCAAAAATGGGGTCTTTAGCCGTAACTCTATAGCGCCACCAGTAGTCCAAAAATTCAATGTTCAAACTGTTATAACTGGTGAACCATTTGATCTATGAAAATTCTACTTAGTACATGTGATTGCTCTCATCCCGCTTATTGAATTTGATACTTTACAGTAAGACTCCACCCATTACAGTAGCGGCCATTTTGAAATGTACAGTATTTCGTTTTTTCGCTACTCCTTCTTCAAACGTGGTTCAATTCTTATGAGATTTGGCACAGATGATCTTTGGAGTGAGCCGCATAGAAATGACCGAACAGAATTTTGATATTTATCTTTGTTCAAAAGTAATAAATGCGCAAACTTAACGAGGTTTTTGCAAAAATGGTTCTGAAGCGGTAGCTCAGTCATTCTTTGATCAATTGAAATGAAATTTGGTACACTTCATGTGGACCATGAACTTGGGGTCCATGCCAAATTTGGTGACAGCGCCACCTATGGGTCATGAGATAATAAAATAGGCTATTTTTGCCCATAACTTCTGAACTGCTTGTCAGAAAATTATGATCTTGATGTCTATGGATTGCTTACCTCATGCCGCATCTGTCGATGTGTATTATGCCGGGTTTGACCGAACCACCTGTCTGCCATTTTGAAATTTAACATAAATTGTTATATTTTTTGAACTATTTGACATATCCGCACAAAAATTGGTAAGGAGCTTTGACATGATGGACTGAAGTTACCTGGGAAGTCAGAGTACAGCGCCACCTAGGGGTTATAAACTATTACAATTCTTATTGATATTATACTGTTATCTCTTTCTGCTGCCCAATGAACCGTGTCAACTGAGTGGCACATCTAGTTAATCGTATGCATTGAGATTCTGAGATCCTGGGTTCGAATCCCACATGAGTCACGTATTTTGTTCTTCCTCATCAATTCTTCTAAACCTGTCTGTAGTTCACATGTGTTCTATTTTTCCATGTTTGCTGTTGTTGCTCTGCATTGTGGTGGTTCTGCTCTATGATTCCTGAGCCTTGCGTTTTTGATGCAATTTATGGTGCTTGCTGTGCTTTGTGAGCTTGCTGTGCTTTGTGTGCTTGCTGTGCTTTGTGAGCTTGCTGTGCTTTGTGAGCTTACTGTGCTTTGTGTGCTTGCTGTGCTTTGTGAGCTTGCTGTGCTTTGTGTGCTTGCTGTGCTTTGTGAGCTTGCTGTGCTTTGTGAGCTTGCTGTGCTTTGTGTGCTTGCTGTGCTTTGTGAGCTTGCAATGCTTTGTGTACTTGCTGTGCTTTGTGTGCTTGCTGTGCTTTGTGTGCTTGCTGTGCTTTGTGTGCTTGCTGTGCTTTGTGAGCTTGCTGTGCTTTGTGTGCCTGCTGTGATTTGTGTAATTAATGTGCTTTGTGTGCTTGCTGTGCTTTGTGAGCTTGCTATGCTTTGTGTGCTTGCTGTGCTTTGTGTGCTTGCTGTGCTTTGTGTGCTTGCTGTGCTTTGTGAGCTTGCTATGCTTTGTGTGCTTGCTGTGCTTTGTGAGCTTGCTGTGCTTTGTGTGCCTGCTGTGATTTGTGTAATTGCTGTGCTTTGTGTGCTTGCTGTGCTTTGTGAGCTTGCTGTGCTTTGTGTGCTTGCTGTGCTTTGTGAGCTTGCTATGCTTTGTGGGCTTGCTGTGCTTTGTGTGCTTGCTGTGCTTTGTGTGCTTGCTGTGCTTTGTGAGCTTGCTGTGCTTTGTGTGCCTGCTGTGATTTGTGTAATTGCTGTGCTTTGTGTGCTTGCTGTGCATTGTGAGCTTGCTGTGCTTTGTGTGCTTGCTGTGCTTTGTGAGCTTGCTGTGCTTTGTGTGCCTGCTGTGATTTGTGTAATTGCTCTGCTTTGTATGCTTGCTGTGCATTGTGAGCTTGCCGTGCTTTGTGTGCTTGCTGTGCTGTGTGTGCATTGCGCCGAAGGTGCTTGACCCCGTGTTGCTGCTTGCAGCTATATTTATTATTATTTTTCCGCTTCCCCAATGGGAGTCTATGGCAACCCTATGAACCGTATGTAGGAAAATGATGAAATTTGGCACAGTTGTAGTGGTGGTCATAAATAGTCATTTGGCCAAAAATGGGGTCTCTAGCAGTAACTCTATAGCGCCACCATCATCTCAAAAATTCAATATTCAAATGGTTATAACTCATGATCCATTTGCTCTATGAAAATTCTACTTAGTACACGTGATTGCTCTCCTCATGCTTATTGTTTTTGATACCTTACAGTAAGACTCCACCCATTACAGTAGCGGCCATTTTGAAATGTACAGTATTTCGTTTTTTCGCTACTCCTCCTTCAAATTTGGTTCAATTCTTATGAGATTTGGCACATGTGATCTTTGGAGTGAGCCGCATAGAAATGACTGAACAGAATTTTGATATTTTTCTTTATTTAAAAGTAATTAATGCGTGAACTTAACGAGATTGACGCAAAATTGGTTCTGAAGCTGTATCTCGGTCATTCTTTGATCAATCGAGATGAAATTTGGTACGCTTCATGTCGACCATGAACTGGGGGTCCATGCCAAATTTGGTGACAGCGCCACCTATGGGTCATGAGATAGGAAAAAAGGCTATTTTTGCGCATAACTTCTGAATCGTTTGTCAGAAAATTATGATCTTGGTGTCTACGGATTCCTTGGCTCATGCCGCATCTGTCGATGTGTATTATGCCGAGATTGACCGAACCGTCTGTCCGCCATTTTGAAATTTGTGATAATTTGCTATAACTTTTGAAGTATCGGATATATCGGCGCAAACATCGGTAGGGAGCTTCGGCATGATGTCCTGAGGAAATCAGAGTACAGCGCCACCTAGGGGTTATAAACTATAACAGTTCTTATCGAATTGCTTATAACTTCTGAATTCTTTGGCATGTAAGCTCTTATCTGCTGCTCCTTGAGCTGTGTCTACTGAGTGGCACATCTGTCTAAGTCGTACGCATAGAGATCCTGAGTTCATGGGTTCGAATCCAGCCTGAGGCAGGTGTTAGTTTCTTCTTTTAAAGTTTTGTTCTTTCCCACCTATTCTTCTTGACCTGTCTGTAGTTCACATATGTTCTATTTTTGCCATGTTTTCTGTTGCTGCTCTGCACTGCGGTGGTTCTGCTCTGTCATTGCAACGCTTTGGGTACTTGCTGCGCTTTGTGTTCTTGATGCACCTTGGGTGGTCAGTGAGCATTGGGTTATTGATACCTTCTATGTTGCTTGCTGTGCTTTGGGTGCTCATTGCGCTAAAGGTGCTTGGCCCCGAATCGCTGCTTGCAGCTATATTTATAAATCTTACTGTTATACAAAGGTTGAAGGTAAGGTTATGTTAGCTTATAAAGCATATTTATTACAACATAAGTTTACTAAAAGATGCTATACAGTACTTAAAAATTATTAGGAAATAAATACAAAAATTAAAGTGTAATGGAGTAAAATATATAAGAAGCAATATGGCCTGGTAAGAGACTGCCCAAGGCTTCTTCTGTCTCAGACATCCTCTGTATGTTTTTGGAGAAAACGTGATGCATGTTGGGCAACCAAGTCGTCCTTGTTTGGCTTTGGAGTAGGAGCAATGTTGGTTGGTATGCTGACTGGAGGATGGATGTGGAACGCTGGATCTCCAAGCCTGACACTCTTGTCAATTCGCCGTTGAATGACTTGTTGCACCAATTCTTTCCGGAAATCCTGAGATGTTGACTCATACAGCTTCCTTACAACCCACTGCTTTGATTGCTTGGAGTAAATAACATTGTACTTTTCTTTTCCTGTGAATGAGGAGAGGGAGGGGACACAAGAATCATGAGGATAGTACATCACGGTACATGCTATGAAATTGAATAAACTGAATTGTGTGGCCTGTGACTTGAGGAATGTTGAGACAAATAAAAAGCTGGAACTTTAAAATACAAAGAAAACATAGTAAAATGGAAGATATTCATCTCAAAATGTCAATTCTCAGTAAAAACAGCTCTACATATTTTCTGTTTTCCTAATATTGGTTTTATCACTTGAAGAGTTATCACTTGGTGGTTGGACAGGGAGAGTATAATATATACTAGTATTGTTTTCTCTGAACGCTCAAAACTCCCAAAGTTGTATAATTACTGATTTATCCAGTGAATGTATGGCATGACAAATAGTATATGTCTGTGTCCTTCATACTTACCAGACTGAGTACGGTCCTGCTGACGGTCAACATTGAGGTTGTGGTCAATGACACTCAGTTGAAGCCTTGCCTGCATACTGACATATGTGAAGTGGCGCCTCTTCTCTGCGTACTTCAGCATAGAGCTGTGGAACACTTCAACGTTCCCTGAAGTAAAAAAACAAGGATTTACACATTTTCAACGTTACATGTCTTCAAAACATCCTACAATTATTAGTATGATCGCATTTCATTTTTTATGTTTTTTGGTAAAACATAGTTTTACTTTCATAGCTGTAAGATGTTGATGAAGGACAAGTGAACAATTCAATAACTCGTGTTGCCCTTAGAAGTGTCTATGGCTATTTGTTCTAATTATGCAAACTTACCGGTATGCTTGAATAAAGTCAACTGACTGAAGACCCTCAAGAGATTTTTATCTAGTACGACAGCCTTGAGAGCATTCCAGGAAGCAGACCCCTTCTTCAACCATTTCTTTCTTATTTGTTGGTCATCGCTGAGGTCGTCATGGTAACACCTGTACTCCTGCCCATTTTCTTCCCATCGGTGAACACCACACACATGATACAGGATAGAGGTCCACCGGCGTCTCAACTCCTTTTTGAGGACATTTAGACACCGCTTAGCAAATTTCACAAATTAAATCTTTGCCACAAAGTATGCTCATTGTGTAACAAAAATAATAATCATCAATAAAATTACATAATCATCAATAAATAAGGACCAGACCCGTTGCAAGAAATTACAATACCCGTTAGGGGTGGGAATCGCTTGGACCCTCATGAATCGATTCAGAATCGATTCTTAGGGTCCCGATTCGATTCAGAATCGATTCTTGACGTACTAATTTGCATATCTGTGACGTCATTACGTCACATTTGCTCTCAAAGCCAGGTTAATGTTTGCGCTTTTGCTAGTAGTCTCTGAACTGTCATATACTGTACTTTAATGCAACTAAGGGATAAATAATGTCATTCTTATATACATATATGTCCTGTTTCTGTAAGACATTAAAACCAGTAAAAATAGTAATTAAACGTGACATATTAATTCTATATGTTAACCGGCATTAACTTCCACGAACTGACTAACGTTAAGCGTCTAATCATCATCATTATACACAGTGATTGGCAGTATTACTGTATTTATATAATGCAGCGCAACCAGCGACTGAATACTATGTGCATATTTTATAGAAGTATATTCATGTTATATCTAAACAGTCAGCGGATGGTTTTGGGCAAGGGTGTCCAATACGTCGATCGCAAAGGCAATCCCGGTAGATCACACATAATTAACTGCTGCTCCACGAGCAAAATTATCATTATGGTCTTTTAGAGTAATTGTGAAACAGGCAGGTCTTTTTTAAATGCTGCGCCTTCCTTCTCAACTGTGTTTTGCCAGGCCACTGCAGCTCAGTCGTCTTTAACTTCCAAAATTCACAAGGATGCGCATTCTTGCCTCACGCAGGAGCAGATGCACGCGCACTGTGTGTGTGAGCGAGCAAACGAGAGAGAGAGAGGCAGCGTAGCGCTGATTTGTATGCTTCTGATACAGTTGTAATTTTCTAGTTTGTTTCACTAAACCGCATCTCCGCTATTTTAAGGAGTACTCGACATGTACTCAAAAAGAATAAAGTAATGGTGACAGCCCTAAATTCAGTGTAGAGATATATGCAGTATAATCCTAGAAGCATTTAAAGTGTTCTTTCTCTTCTGCTCTTGTAAGCTCCGCTATGCGCTTGTGCAGTGCGCGCTCTCTTAAGTTGTCCGTGTGAAGCACCGCTCCCCCAGTTGAGTTCCGCCTTTTGGTTCTGATAACGTCACGTTATTATTTTGTAAACTAAAATTTAAGAATCCATTCTTGAAATTTGTGAATCGATTCAGAATCGGCCCACGTCCGAATCGCGATTCATCTAAGAATCGATTTTTTCCCCACCCCTAATACCCGTAGAACAAACGCGGACTAAACCTGGTCTCAACCAGGACTGAACCTGGACTAAACCAGGACTAAACCTGGTCTGAATCTATTTTATGTGGTAGTGCATTTAGTAGTGGTTTATTCATCACCGAAGAACCATGGAGATGACCCCGGTTCAAAGCCTCAAAATGTTTGGTTCAAACGTTTCCCTTTTTCTTGAGGCTCCATTTTGCCCATCACTAGTTATGTATAACCAAACAATTCCAAGAGCATCACCTTCTCATCACCACCACAAGAACTGCATGACCACCAGAAGTGATTGCCCAGAGACTTGATCCAAGGCTGCAGATCCCGGTTTTCCTTCTTCCTTGCTGCTGCAGTTGCTTTCTTCTTTACACCTATAATGCACAAAGATAAAAATGAAAAATCATAACGTGAACAATAATTTTGCTAAATATCATAACATGAAAGTAAACTCTGAATTCTACAACAACTTCACTGCTTTCATTTTTCATATGCAAAAGCTCAACCATGATGATTACTATAATAAAACACAGTGAATAGTAAGCAATGCCACCTTTAGCAACATGCCATGGGTCAAACTGATGTCTGAGCTCCGGATAAGACTCCCTCATGATCTTCCGTATTGATGGAGCCCGGTCAGTCGTAACAACATCAACACTAACTCCAGAGTCCATCAGACGATCCAGACCCCTCCGGAAACCAACTGACTCCATTGCTGGTGAACTCGTAGTCTCAGATACCTACATTGTTCATTGAAGAAAAGAAGTGCGGGGAGGCTTATAAAAGTAGAACATAGGGATCAGGGACACTCAGTAAAAGGACAATACTGGATATATTTTACCTGAATTAGGTCTGACATAATTATCTTCTTTGTTGCATCATCCATGAAGCTGTAACAGGTGTACTTGGCACTGTAGCCTGGGGAGTCAGATCTGCAGATGACAAGTAAGGAAGTTACTTGTGGGCTGAAGGCAATCATGATTTAACTGAATTATAATATAAGACATAATATTGTAACAGTAATGTGCACATATACTGTATGATATTTAACGGAAATATTTACCTTGCATCACCACAAATATCTGTGTGTCCACCATGAGACGCTGCTTCCTTGAGTTGGGCGATATTTTTTTCTTGCATGTCAGTGTAGGCTTTGTGAATTACAGGTATCATATAAGTGGACTGTAGTGAGTAGTACGATGTCTTCTTTGGAAGCTGTAAATTCAGAAGATCGGCCCACTCTGCAATTTCATTTTGTGTTGTTCCAGTGAAAATAATGGCTGCTGAGGACACTAGGTTATTCTCAGGGATTCCACGGACATCTGGACATGACTGCCACACTCCTGTATGGTGATTGAGACAAGTCCATTCTATTTTGATCTTTGATCCACAGCTGGTGATTTTCTTGTCAGTAATGGATACACCACATGTGTGACAAGTTGAAAACAGTTCCATAAGGGCCGACTCGTTCACAATCCACTTCCTCTCAGACCAATCACCTCTCCTTTCTGCTCCCACAATGCTCACGTCTGAGGAAGATGATCTTGTGGATGTACATTCACTACTCAGAGGAAGAAATGTGCAGTCATCCCCTACACTAGGTGCCTCTATGGAACTCATGCTTGTCTCCAGTGTCTCAGATGCAACTGTTGAGCTCGGGTTCCCTGACTAAATGAGGAAAAAGAAAAACAGTGAAGTGTTAGTCAAAGTAAAGTGGCTGACTGACAGCATTTATAAGGACCTCATTTAGCATATGCAATAAGGCTCATCTTCAAGATTTAACTTTATGAAATTGTTCGATTTTTTAAAGTGTGATAAAATAAAATTATATTTTTTTGCTAACCTTTGACTGTTCACAGGTGGGAGGTAGGGCCAAGTATGTACCAGATGTTGATGGCTTTGTTTTTGGAACGGTTTCTGGTGGGCTGGTGAGAACCATCTTCAAGTGTTTATGGTCAAATCTGCACTTCAGAGGGGTTGACTGAGGGAGTCCAGAGAATGCGTGGTAAACTTCGTCAGGGATTGAATCAGTACTGCACCCAGACTGGGCTGCTGCAGCCATTACAACAGGAGTGCATGCCTTTGAAAATATAAAAAACATTTTGATTGTAAATATCAATAATTTCAATCATGTTTTACAAGCCCAGTAAAAATTACAGTATATCAACATTTTACTATCTACAAATAGTAACAGTAACAAAAAGTTTTCTTTAAAATTATTTCAATAAAACTACAACTTTTAAAGGGTAAAAAAACCTGCATCCACTTTGCAGTCTTTCTAACAAGAATATTCTCCCACAAAGCATACGTTTCTTGATCTTCATGTACGTTTTATGGACTAATTTCAAACTTACACTAAGCACCCTGCATACAGCTGACTTAATTGACTGTAATCCTGGATTGCAAAGACAACATTATGTGCACATGGTCGACGTAATTGCTGATGATAGTAATAATATTCTACATAATGTTAGTAATAATATTCTACATAATGTTCTGTTTTATAGAGGCGTAACTGGAAATACCACATTGAGCTATTTGCTCCACACAACGTTACTTGTTGTTCGTGTATAGCCTGTTTTCTTGATAACATCGAGGCAAAACTTTATAACCCTTCGGACTATTGAAAATAATCGGGGGCCAAGCATGCTTGACGCCGTTGTCCAGTGTACTTACCCAGGGTGCTGGGACAGCAGTACTCTTCAAAACACGTTGCTTCCTCTGTCCTGGGCAGGAAGAAACATAGTCGTCGTCGCTGAAGTGTGCACTGCAAACGCGAAGCTTCTTTATCTTCGCCAGTTTAGTGTTCACATTGAAGCCCAGAGCAATGAGCCAAAGTCGCCTCAGAGCAACATCTGCCACAGGAAATCTTTGAAATGTGTGAGGAGAAAGCGCCACATCTTTGTTTGTACAGTCCGGATAGTCACAAGTCCGCACCATTTTGTACAAAGCTTGTACAAACTGATCGCTCTTGGTGAGTAGCTATGTTAGCTCGTTCGTGTAGCTATTCTGAGCACGTAAACACTGCTGTAAACACTGCCGAACAGCTGAAAAAGTGGTGTGCGCCTGCGCAGCTCGCACCTGGCTGTAGGTAGCGGCAGCGCGCAGTGATATGACAGGGAAGAAAATAGTGCCAAGCCATTACGAGGTCTGACCTCTCCATAGACAGCGGTTTTGTGCTTCAAATATATCACTCTTTTGAACACATATTGATTTGAGAAGAAAAAAGCTTTATTGCCGTGACCCCAGCAAACTTGCCGGACTAATTTAATCTTGACAAAAACTGGACCGGAGCTCGGCTCACAGGACGCTGTCGGGGGTAAGTCATGGTCAATGCACCACACTGCTTATGGGGAAGCTATAGAGTTTCATGTCTAAAATCCTGATCTAACCCTTTAAATGCAAGAAAAATTTGCTTACCTCATTGGCAGATTTTTTTTTGCTTGTTTTATGCACAAAATCACTTACATTTAAAATGTTTGATCTAAAATGTAGACTTATTTTCTTGGGTCATTTTGCTCTTCTTATTTTAAGAATTTTTTGATATTTTTACTGAAAACAAGGCAAAAATACTATTTTTTTTTCTTGAAAATCATTTTTTGCATTGTATAATTACAAATACCACCCATCTTTGCATGCCTTTAAATGCATATCAATATCAACTCCAATACCATAAAAGCACTAAACCCAATTTCTATTAATATTTTTTCTGTAAGCAGATCTCCTGGATTGTTTGATTTTGCTTGAAGAGAAATTATACGTTTTGAAACAGACAATCAACGAAAAATCTACGAATCAGATACACTCTCGTAGTCACAAAGCAAAGAGTGCAATTATTTTATTGCAGCTTATCACCATATTTTGTGTTTTTGACTCAGTTTTATCAAGGGGTATCTATCTACACCTGTGTTTTGAAAGCAGTTCTGTCACGGTTTATGAATGCATTGTCTCCTTCCTGAGGGGTATTGCACAAAAGCAAGATAAGGGATTAAGATGGGATTTTCCAGTTATCCTGGCTGAATTTAGCCCTGACTCGGTTGCATGAAGGGAGGCTAAATTAATCTAGATGAAGTTACTATGGAGATTTACTCTTTGCAGCTAGCCTGCTCCAGAGCAGGCTAACAACCAGGCTAAGATTAATCCTAGTGATTAATTAAATTCAAAGAATTTTATTAATCCCAGGGGGAAATTGCTTTAAGGTTACAATTATAGAAAATAAAGAAATTAAAGAAAAAATATAGCTGCAAAGCAGCGATGGCGGGGTCAAGCCAAAAAGGGCACAGAATGAAGTATCAGTAATGACTGTCTTGATTTTAGATCTAAGTTTTCAGTAGATTAAGGCAAAATAGCAATTTTTCAAATTTTGAGACCACTTGGTGGCGCTGCACCGAAACAATAGATGGTGCCCCGGGTCATGATTGTGATGAAACCCACCAAATTTGATATACATATGATTAAGCAATGTAAAGACATAGCCTCAAATGACTTGACCAATGGGGGCACTGCACCGAGACAATAGATGGTGCCTCGGGTCATGATTGTGATGACACCCACCAAATTTGATATACATATAATTAACCAATATTAAGATATAGCCTCAAATGACTTGACCACTGGGGGCACTGCACCAAAACAATAGATGGTGCCTCAGTCATGATTGTGATGACACCCACCAAATATGGTGTACACACATTAAAGCGATCTGGAGATAAAGCCTCAAAACTCATAACCACTAGGGGGCACTGAAAAGTTTACAAGGGCTTTCAAAAAATGTTGCTGATGAAATAGGTGGCCCTGTAACAAAACATTCAATGCACCCTCAATTTACATTTACAAGTTATTAAACATTCACCTATTCATACAGTGTCAGCCATGTGAGAGCCATCCAGCTCATCAGGAGCAGTTGGGGTTCTCAATGATACCTCAACACTTGGTCAGGTGGAGCTGGGGTTTGAACCACCAACCTTCCAATTTGTAGACAACCTACACTAACCACTGAACCACTGGAAATACGCAAATCAATATGTAAAACTTTTGCAAATATAGCCTCAAATCCATTTCGGCGTGCTCGCCATCATATTTGTTGATGCGCTATACAATAATACTGGTCTATCAAAATCTTTTTATGACTTTTTGTCTAGAGTCTAGATTGTGTGTACCAAATCTAAGCCAATCAAACAAACGCTGTAGGAAGAGTTTGAAAAGTTGGTATGCTTTGTAATTGAACATGGCAAAACGTTTTGGTATCGTTTGACTCGGCATGCCTCAAGGAATCTAACAATAACAATTTCATGATTTTAGACTCAATTTTGCAGTATATAAGCAAAAACAGTCACTTTTCAAATCTCGTGACCACTAGGTGGCCCTGTGACAAACCATTCCATGCAGTTCATGACATATAACAGTTGGGGTTAGATGTCTCACTCATGGACACCTCAAGACTTGGTCAAGTGGAGCTGGGGTTTGAACCACCATCCTTCCGATTTGTAGACAAACCTACACTAACCACTGAACCACTGGCAATGCACACATTAATGTGCAAAACTTTTGCGAAGATATAGCCTCAAATCCATAAATTTGATATCAAGTTAGAATTAGATATAAGCAAAAATAGCAATTTTTTAAATCTCGTGAAAACTATGTGGCACTGTGACGAAACTGTGCACGCACCCTCATGTCATGACTGCCATGAAAACTATTTTGGCAAAGATACAGCCTCAAATCTGTTTGTTCGCGCTCTACATAAAATGTTATGACGCGGTATACGGAAACGGATTGGCGAATCGACACGAATTCCATAACTTTTTGCTATTAGTGTCTCTAGATGCTAAACACCCATTCTTTACGCAAATTGGACAAAATCTCTAGGACGAGTTCGAAAAAGTAGGTTTTACAAACAATTCAAAATATCAAAATAATTAGCATAACGGAAATGACGTCATATGGTGCAATCGAATCGGCATGAGCCAAGGAATCAGAAGAAACAATAATTGCATTTCTATGACGTATGGGTCAGCAGTTACAACCAAAAATGCAAGTGAAAATTTGGACTGTTGGTGGGGCTCTCAGGTTTGACAAAGACACTCTAAATTTGGTGTCGGGACTATTTGGAATGTCCTCTTTGAGTGTGCCAAATTTCATAACTTTCCGACAAAAAAAGTTAAAATTCAAAATGGCCGACCCCCAAAATGGCCGACCGAAAACATTTTGGTATCGTTTGACTCGTCATGCCTCAAGAAATCTAACAATAGCACTTTTATAATTTTAGACTCAAGTTTGCAGTAGTTATAAGCAAAAATAGCCATTTTTCAATTCTCGTAAACACTAGGTGGCGCTGTGACGAATCTGGGCATGAACCCTCAGGTCATGACTGCCATCAAAACTACCAAGTGTCGTGTGAATACGTTCAACTTTGGCGAAGATACAGCCTCAAATCCGTTTTTCCGCGCTATACGTAAAATTCGTTGACGCAGTATACGGAAACGGATTGGCGAATCGACACAAATTCCATAACTTTTTGCCATGAGTGTCTCTAGATGCTACACACCCATTCTTTACGCAAATTGGACAAAAGCTCTAGGACGAGTTCGAAAAAGTAGGTTTTAAAAACAATTCAAAATATCGAAATAATTAGCATAACGGAAATGACGTCATATGGTGCAATCGAATCGGCCTGAGCCAAGGAATCAGAAGAAACAAGAATTGCGTTTCTATGAGGTATGGGTCAGCAGTTATAAATGTAAAAAGTGAAAATGTAAGTGAAAATTTGGACTGTTGGTGGCGCTATTGGGTTTGACATAGACACTCCAAATTTGGTGTGATGACTATTTGGAATGTCCTCTTTGAGTGTGCCAAATTTCATAACTTTCCTACGTACGGTTCTATGGGCTGCCATAGACCGCAATTGCGGAAGAAGAAGAATAATAGAATATAGCTGCAAGCAGCAATACCGGGGTCAAGCCGAAAAGGGCACAGAATGGTGTAAAGTTGAGTTTGGATAAGAATACTAAAGAACCTAGGTAAACCTCATGATTTTAGATGAAAAAACCGCAAAAGTAATCTACAAAAATAATCTATGTTATTGACAATCATGGAACATTAGAGCAAAGAAGGACATGTGAGTGATGTTTGCAGTGGCACAACATGGGTCACAACTAGGGTTGGGTACCGAAATGTGGTGCCATTATGGCACCAAAGCCTATATGGGCGGTACCTACCGGACCGAATCAGAACACAGATTTCGGTGCCTCATTTCGGTGCCTCTTAATGCATGAACGGTTGACTGAAGTATTTTGCTCTCTGTAGCGCAAAAAGCATAATCACACAAGCACAGCACAATCGCTAGTTAAATTATACTGCACTCATATGGTGTAAATAATTTCCTCACTTACAAAATTCACGTGAATGTGAAAGTCGGAAAGATTTGATAATACAGAGGATTCAAGTTTGATTTCTTTGCTTAACTTAAGTGAGTTTGTTCATATTTTACATTATTGTAGTTTTATATTGATAAAAAAACGGAAACCAATCATTTGTTTTGAAAAATCTAAGGATCTTAGATTTATTTATGTTATAGGGCAGATAAAATGTTTACCGTCTATTCGTTTTTGTTAAACGTTAAGCGAGTCATTTTACATTTTTATTGTAGGCTTTAACCAATCATTGAACAGATTATTAACAACCAATCATAGAACATTTTTCTGAGCTCAAAGTGGAGTGTTGAGAAGATTTTATTTAATTCACAAATCAAAAATTTCATAAAAAAGAAATCAAGAATGCAGGTCTTAAAAGATGATGGTGCTTTAGGCAAATCATTAATAAACAAATGACAAACAGAGAAGAATTTTCATAGTATTTTATGCTGTACTTTCATCTACCATCTTTCTATGACTCTTTTTTTCAAAGTACCGCTTTAGGCACCGTTTAGGCACCGGAACCGTTTTAAAAGTATCGGTATCGAAAAAACCCCAAACAATACCCATCCCTAGTCACAACTTGTTACAACAAGTTAAATCAGTCAAAAGAGACCATCCCCATGTCTCTACGATGTTCTGATGCAGAGAAAAAGCTCTTTCAAAACGGTTTATAAGGTATTCTCATTGGTTGCTAGAGAGTAAATTCACATCCACCAGTGATTATAGTCCAAGCCATATGAAATGAAGAATCCATGATGACGCATGGTTTTAGATGTGTTGTTGCAGTAGTTTTAGGCAAATATAGCTATTTTCTATCTCCAAACCACTAGGTGGCACTATGACAGAATCGTGCATGCAACCTCAGGTCATGACTGCGTTACATCTAGCTAGTTTCATGAATATACACTTTAGTTCAGTAAAGAAATAGTTGTATGACCATAGGGCTTGCTTGATATGAAAGATTTTGTTCAATTATAGGGCCACCTAGTGGTTCAGGCATACCAATTTTTTTGTGTGGCCTTAGACTCTGCTCATACATCAGCGTATCAAATCTGGTGAAAAAATCTCTTTTCGTGGCGAAGTTATAACCATTTATGTGTAAAAAACACAAAATGTAAAGGTAATTTTTCGTTTTTTGCAATTTTCGGCCATTTCCGATGAAAATTTTAATGTAACGCCAATAGAGTTTTTTGTTCAGAAGGTAATGCAATGTTCTTCCTATGGCATTTTCGAGTCGATTGGAACAACGCTCGCGGAGATATTCGCGCGTGTTTTTTAAGTGCTATTTTGCCGCGAAGGGTTAACCGTAAGGCGAATTCTGGCATGTTTGGTATCGTTGGACTCGGCAACTATTCAGAACTCCAAAGAAACAAGTCCCGTGAAAATACGTCAATCGGAGCCAAAGTTATAGGCGTTTAAAGCATAAGTCTGACCACTAGGTGGCGCTGTGACGAAACTCTGCATGCACCCTTAGTTCCTGACTTGCATAACATGTACCAAGTATCGTGTCAATAGGCTTCAGTTTGGCGAAGATACAATCTCAAATCCGCTCTATGTAAAATTCGTTGACGCGGTTTACGGAAACGGATGGACGAATTGACATGAATTCCATAACTTTTTGCCGTTAGGGTCTGTAGATGCTACATACCGATTTTCGTGGAAATCGGGCAAAAGCTCTAGGACAAGTTCCCAAAAGTAGGTTTTACGAACAATTCAAAATGGCAGAAAAATTTTATGACGGAAAATGACGTCATAGTGTCAAATCCAAGGAATCAGAGGAAACAAGAATTTCGTTTCTAAGACTTACGGATCAGAAGTTATAAGCAAAAACGTAAGTGCAACTTTGGTGCCGTTTTGTGGCACAAGAGGGTTGGAGTTAGAGACTCCAAATTTGCTGTGGGGACACATTAGACTGTCCTTTATCAGTGTGCCTAAATTTCATAACTTTCCTACTTACGGTTCTATGGGTTGCCTTAGACCGCAATGCCGGATGAAGAAGAAGAATAACTAAATATAGCTGCAAGCTGCAATACCGGGGTCAAGCCGAAAAGGCCACAGAAGGGTGTAAAGTTGAGTTTGGATAAGAATACTAAAGAACCTATGTAAACCTCATGATGTCAAATGAAAAAAAAAAAACGCAAAAGTAATCAACAAAAATAATCTATGTTCTTGTCTACTGCAATCGTCCTTCTGTTATTGACAATCATGGAACATTAGAGCACTGAAGGACATGTGAGTGATGTTTGCAGTGGCATAAAACACAACATGTCACAACATGTTACAACAAGTTAAATCAGTCAAAAGAGACCATCCCCATGTCTCTACGATGTTCTGATGCCAAGACAAAGCTCTTTCAAAAATGGTTGATAAGGTATTCTCATTGGTTGCTAGAGAGTAAATTCACATCCACCAGTGATTATAGTCCAAGCCATATGAAATGAAGAATCCATGATGACTCATGGTTTTAGATGTGTTGTTGCAGTAGTTTTAGGCAAATGTAGCTATTTTCTATCTCCAAACCACTAGGTGGCACTATGACAGAATCGTGCATGCAACCTCAGGTCATGACTGCGTTACATCTAGCTAGTTTCATGACTATACACTTTAGTTCAGTAAAGAAATAGTTGTATGACCATAGGGCTTGCTTGATATGAAAGATTATGTTCAATTATAGGGCCACCTAGTGGTTCAGGCATACCAATTTTTTTGTGTGGTCTCAGACTCTGCTCATACATCAGCGTATCAAATCTGGTGAAAAAATCTCTTTTCGTGGCGAAGTTATAACCATTTATGTGTAAAAAACACAAAATGTAAAGGTAGTTTTTCGTTTTTTGCAATTTTCGGCCATTTCTGATGAAAATTTTAGAATAACGCCAATAGAGTTTTTTGTTCAGAAGGTAATGCAATGTTCTTCCTATGGCATTTTCGAGTCGATCGGAATAACTCTCGCGGAGATATTCGCGCATGTTTTTTAAGTGCTATTTTGCCGCGCAGGGTTAACCGTAAGGCGAATTCTGGCATGTTTGGTATAGTTGTACTCGGCAACTATTCAGAACTCCAAAGAAATAAGTCCTCTGAAAATACGTCAATCGGAGCCAAAGTTATTGGCGTGTAAAGCATAAGTCTGACCACTAGGTGGCGCTGTGACGAAACTCTGCATGCCCCCTCAGATGTTTTTTTGCTCTCTACGTAAAATTTGTTGACGCGCTATACGAAAACGGGATGGTTTATCAAAATTCTTTTAATAACTTTTTGCCCTGAGTGTCTCCAGATGCTACATACCGTTTTTCGTGGAAATTGGGCAAAAGCTCTAGGACAAGTTCGCAAAAGTAGGTTTTATGAATAAATCAAAATGGCGGAAAATTTTTCATGACGGAAAACAATTTCATAAAATAATTTTGTTTATAGGACTTATGGATCAGAAGTTATAAGCAAAAACATAAGTGCAACTTTGGACTGTTGGTGGCGCTAGCGGGTTAGAGATTAAGACTCCAAATTTGTTGTGGAGACTTTTTGGACAGTCCTCTATCAGTGTGCAAAATTTCATAACTTTCCTATGTAAGCTGCTATGGGCTGCCATAGACGCAATGGCGGAAGAAAAAGAAAAAGAAAAGGGAAGAATAATAATAAGAAAACTAACGGATACAATAGGGGTCTTCGCCCATTCTGGGCTTGACCCCTAATAAGAAAACTAACAAATACAATAGGGGTCTTCGCCCCTTCGGGGCTTGACCCCTAAAAAGAAAAAGAAAAGGGAAGAATAATAATAAGAAAACTAACGGATACAATAGGGGTCTTCGCCCATTCTGGGCTTGACCCCTAATAATAATAATAAGAAAACTAAAGGATACAATAGGGGTATTCGCACATTCTGGGCTTGACCCCTAAAAAGAAAAAGAAAACTAACAGTTTCAATAGGGGTCTTCGCCCATTCTGGGCTTGATGTCACGGTGATCCGTGTCATGTTTTGTTTGTCTCCCCGATTACGTCACCTGGACATTCACGGACTGATTCATCACACCTGTTCCCTGTTAAGTGTTGTGTATTTATACTGCTGTCTGTTTCTCACCTGTCGCCGGATCATTGTCATTGTCATTACGTTCATGTCTGTTCCTGTGTTCCATGTACTGCGTGTTCCTGTGTTACGGTTTTACTCCTCGTGTTTTGTTTCTGTTCATTTTATATTAAATATTATTTATTTCATGGTGAACCCTGCACTTGCGTCCTGATTCCTGTTCCCAGTCGTGACAGAATGATCCGGCCAGACTGGACGCAGCGGGTTCACGGAGGGCGGCTCCCCCAGGAGTTTCGTCGAGGGGGAGTAGTGACATCGGGGTGTATTCCCCATCAGCCCCGATGTCTCTTGGGGACCACCGTGAGCGATCGCTCGCTCCCGCGAGCATGCGGGAGGAGGATCGGCCCAGGCGGTCCCCCAACGGTTGAGTCGTCGTCGACGGTCCCTCGGAGGACCACCATCCTGCTCGCAGGGGGATCCGGAACGGACCACGCCCGATCATTTCCCCGGGGTGGCTACCGTGAGAGGGTCTCCGTTTCCGCGAGGGGATGGGAGATGACTTCCAGGGCAGCTGATCGTCGGCGATTCCCAGGAGGGGGGTAATTCGTCTGCCTCGGTTCTCGGAGCGATCGCTCCGGTTCTCCTGGCGCAGTCCGGCCTACCGTTCCTGTTGGTCTCATCCCGGCGGCTGCCGGCTTAGCCAGGGTCCCCAAGCCCTCCACCCCTCCCTTGGACTCTCGCTACCAGACTTTTGTGTTTGTTTTGTTTAGGTGAGTGTCTGGTAGCCACTCTTAGAGTGATCCGTGTCATGTTTTGTTTGTCTCCCCGATTACGTCACCTGGACATTCACGGACTGATTCATCACACCTGTTCCCTGTTAAGTGTTGTGTATTTATACTGCTGTCTGTTTCTCACCTGTCGCCGGATCATTGTCATTACGTTCATGTCTGTTCCTGTGTTCCATGTACTGCGTGTTCCTGTGTTACGGTTTTACTCCTCGTGTTTTGTTTCTGTTCATTTTATATTAAATATTATTTATTTCATGGTGAACCCTGCACTTGCGTCCTGATTCCTGTTCCCAGTCGTGACACTTGACCCCTAATAAGAAAACTAACAAATACAATAGGGGTCTTCGCCCCTACGGGGCTTGACCCCTAATAATAAGAAAACTAACAAATACAATAGGGGTCTTCGCCCCTTCGGGGCTTGACCCCTAATAATAAGAAAACTAACAAATACAATAGGGGTCTTCGCCCCTTCGGGGCTTGACCCCTAATAATATTATAATAATAAGAAAACTAACAATCCCAATAGGGGTCTCGCCCATTCTGGGCTTGACCCCTAATAAATAAAAAAATAATTATATGGCCATCAATGATTTAAAAATAAAAAAATAATTTTTAAAAGAAATAAAAAAATAATAAACCTATAACAGAGGGTAATTTACTTCAATATTGAATATTAAAGAGGAGTTATACAGCCTAATGGCCACAGGTATAAAGGATCTTCTAAAGCGCTCAGTAAAACACTTAGCAGTGATCAGTTTCTGACTAAATGTACTTCTCCGGTCAGCCAGCACCCTATGGGTGAAAGGGATTGTTCAGAATTGAATTAAGTTTTGACAGTATTCTTCTCTCAACCACAACATGAGAGAGTCCAGCTTCATACCAAGTTCAGAGCCAGCCCTTCTAATTAATATGTCCAGTTAATTTCTGTCCACTACCTTCATACCAATTCACCAACAGACCACAGCATAAATGCTAAACACCACAGACTCATAAAACATCCACAGCATGGTATAGCACAGTGGTTCTCAAACTGGGGGCCGCGGCCCCCGGGGGGCCATGAGATGGTGCCAGGGGGGCCCCGGTTTTTATAAAATAAATTAATTTATCATAAATTCTGTGTACTTAAATCTCAGAAAAATAGTGATACTAACCAACATCACTACATTGAACAATTTAATGTTTTTGTGTAATTAAAATGTTAAGTTTTGCAATTTTTTGCCATAAATTTTCTCTTAGGGGGCCACAAAAGGATGCACCATATTCAATGGGGGCCACACGCTGAAAAGGTTTGAGAAACACTGGTATAGCAGACTATACCATTTCAGATTAATCGGCTAGTTCCTGTCATTCCTACTAGATATTCATGTGTTTTAGTCACTTCATGGTCCTGCATTAAAATAATAGATAGACTGTAATTTATCTAAGTATGCATACTGTTATTTTAGTGTTTTTATGAAGACTGCTGTCAGGGGTTTGATGAATACATTTATTGATGCGGTTGTTGAGATAAGAAATAGCTGATAAAGTTGAAAGGCGGTTTCAATTAATTACATAATTATGTAGACTAGCATTAATGCATGAGAAATATCTGATTCTCAGGTGATGTAAGAAATGTCAGTCTAGCACTGAAATCACTTCTACAATATTGCAAGTAACAGGAACAGATTCCTCAATAAAGTATTACATTAGGGCAGTCACAGGAGAACAGGCATTCTTTTGTGTTACAGCTTTCCCTATTGTCATTGGATGCAGTGGATTGCAACCACCCCTGTGGCAGATATACAAGACTTTTTTAATGTTAAAATTAGTAAAGACGATAAAATATGTCAACAGACTTTACATTATTTATTTCTGCAATCAAGTCACCAGCATGCAAAATGTTCTTAATCTTGATTTTCTGAAAGTGATGGATGGTCCAAATTATTATGCTATTAAGTAAGTTCACAAATTGTATTTTAATTTCAATATTAATATGACAGTGTGCATGTTATTCCATTTAAATACATAATTTGACATATTTAAAATGTCAAAAGATACTTTATTACTTTAAAAAATATGCAAATTATGCTTTTCCAAATTATTATGCAAAATGCACTTTATCAAAATTCATTTATCAAAAAGTGTGTTAAAATGATCCACAAAACATTGTAAATCTGTCAAATGTGCTGCATGGACAGATAATTAAAAAAAAACATTGTAAATCAAATAATGTATTTAACACAAGTTACATAATAATATATGAGCATATTTTGACAAGACTTTAACTATCCCATTCATTAAACTTGTAAGTCTATAGTTTCTGTCTTTATTTCACTTGAAGATGCAAGTATTGCATCCCAGAGTTTATGTTTGAATATGAATTATAGTGCTGTCCACCTCACACATCTTTCATATAATGATGCTCCATAAAGAGATCAGAGGATTGTATTCATACTGTACCTTAATTTTTTTCTTATTTCACGCCCATATTAAAATAGTCAGTGTTGCTTTTTGCAGCATGCTAGAATGTTTTATCCTGCATGAAAATAAATTACTTTTACATCTTAAAGCTATTCTAGCTTCCAGATGCCCTTTTGGTCCCCTCAAGGGACCTTCCATCTTACTTCCCAATATTCCAGTCCAAACCAGCCTTGTTTGAACATGGTGGCTATTCACCAACAATCCAGAATAAACGATTCAGTGTATTATGGCATGTCAATGAATAAAACGGTTTGAAGCTCACAGCAAATGTAGTATTTTTGGAAGCTTTAGTTTGGGGGTGGGGTTGAAATCCACTTTTATGCACTGAAGGATCCCATATTGAGGGCTTCTTGGTATTACAGAGACACCAGCATGTTTGCTTCTTAGCAGTGGCATTTTTATTGTTGCCTTTTCCTAATATTTTCCTTTAAAAATTCTTCATATGGTCAAATCCTGTACATAAATTACATTATAATAATTCAATGATTATAAATTGTTATAGGAAATAAATGGCTTTTTTAAGATAATGCACACTTTTTTTGTAAGTGTTTGCAGTTGCATGATGAATTTTTATGAGTTTCATACATTTTTGCATCAGTGATTCTGTGATCGATCCCGTGGTCTGTTTAAGAATGCTGTGAACGTTCACTTATCCTAGCTAGCTACACCTGGCTTGACATAGCTGCACGTTCTCATCCTGGCTTAGAAATCGTGCAACAGACTAAGCCAGGATGGGCTGATTAAACTAGGTCAAGCTGGGCCTTTTCTGTTATCCTGGCTTTCTTAATTCTACTTTTGTGCAATACCCCCCTGATTCACATGGCTGTGTTGTGTGTATGTGTGTGTGTGTGTGTGTGTGTGTGTGTGTGTGTGTGTGTGTGTGTGTGTGGGCGTGTCCGGCACTTACCTCCAGCGCACCTGATTGCTATCACTCGCTCCAGCTGCAGCTCGTTTACTTGCATTATATAAACTCACCCAGTTCTCATGTCCTTTGTCAGATCGTTTGTGGAGTCTTGTGCTGTGTGTTCCAGTCTGGTGCTGTGTGTTCCAGTCTGGTGCTGTGTGTTCCAGTCTGGTGCTGTGTGTTCCAGTCTGGTGCTGTGTGTTCCAGTCTGGTGCTGTGTGTTCCAGTCTGGTGCTGTGTGTTCCAGTCTGGTGCTGTGTGTTCCAGTCTGGTGCTGTGTGTTCCAGTCTGGTGCTGTGTGTTCCAGTCTGGTGCTGTGTGTTCCAGTCTGGTGCTGTGTGTTCCAGTCTGGTGCTGTGTGTTCCAGTCTGGTGCTGTGTGTTCCAGTCTGGTGCTGTGTGTTCCAGTCTGGTGCTGTGTGTTCCAGTCTGGTGCTGTGTGTTCCAGTCTGGTGCTGTGTGTTCCAGTCTGGTGCTGTGTGTTCCAGTCTGGTGCTGTGTGTTCCAGTCTGGTGCTGTGTGTTCCAGTCTGGTGCTGTGTGTTCCAGTCTGGTGCTGTGTGTTCCAGTCTGGTGCTGTGTGTTCCAGTCTGGTGCTGTGTGTTCCAGTCTGGTGCTGTGTGTTCCAGTCTGGTGCTGTGTGTTCCAGTCTGGTGCTGTGTGTTCCAGTCTGGTGCTGTGTGTTCCAGTCTGGTGCTGTGTGTTCCAGTCTGGTGCTGTGTGTTCCAGTCTGGTGCTGTGTGTTCCAGTCTGGTGCTGTGTGTTCCAGTCTGGTGTGTTCCTGCTCTCGTGTTCGTGTTCTCTGGATATTTATGTGGTTTATATCACAGACCAGATTCACCTATTTCTTCACGCTGGCCAACTCAGGATCCTGTGTCACCCATTCTGCTGCCATCATATCAAACTCATCAGTGTTTTACTCATCAGTGTTTTTTTACTCATCTTAACTTGCATTTGCTTTCTCTCTTTAATTGTGACAAGTTCTGCTTACCGCAGGCACTACACTCACTTCTCCCTCGTTTCTCTCCTCATTGACACTTTGCGTGCTGGTGCTTCCAGTGCCACCATCACCACCATCATCATCATCATCACCAGCAACGCGAGTTGAAGGTCCTGCTGCCACAGAAAACATTTGTGTTTTTTTTAACACATTTTGCAGCGTCTGCCTGAAGAGCCTGCTTCTTTTTGTCGCGCAGTTTTTCTGCGCCTCCCTTGCGTTTTTTTTGTCTCTTAATTTTGACACATGAACTGACCGAGGATGCACGCTCGCTTACTGGAGGTTAACATTCCGGCAGCCGAGTTTTATAGTCATTATTGTGACAGGCCTAAGTGTTACCCACCAATAGCGCGCACCCTGCACAGGACCTAAAAAAAGGAAATCAAGGCATTTTACACATAATGTGACATTTTGATTATGTGAAACGGGTTTGCTCTTCGGGAAAACCACTTGGTTTTGAACCACCACTCTTGAGGTTTTATGTGCAGAAGTCAGCAGGAAATTACATGTTTTACACTGTTATTGACTGCTCATAGTGTTTTAATCAGGTCATCATCATATTTGGTCAGTCTGATCCTAAGGCCATTGCGATGATAAATTGTGAAGATCTTGACTTTTTGTTGAAGGGTGTGTTCATGGCGGCCTGTCAAAGTTTGATGTTTCGCCATGGCACAGAAAGCTGTTGTAACTCAGGCATACAATGTTCCGACCTGCCCCAAACTTTATACGTTTGATAAGGGTCCTGGCCTGAACACATAATTATAATGATGATCAGTTACAGTCATTGCTCCACCTGCTGCCAACACAAGGTGTTTCACATAAAAATTTAATTGAATGCCACTTATATTTACCCACTTAAATTCATATCCCCACAGTTTACTGCTTTCATAAGGCCATTGGTTGGCGTTGCCGATGTATGTGAGGGCCCTTCCATCGCTTCTTGTCGCTTAAGTTTGTTTTCGTATTGTTAAAAGTGTGATCGGTAAGTTTGGTTTTTAGAAAGGGCTGTTAATCTCAAACAATATTTATTTTGTGTTCGTTCTTAATGTATGCTGACCATTTTCTGAATACTGTTCACTGACTAGCTGTGAAAATATTATTTTAGGACTTTTGTGCAGTGGATGGAAGATTTTGTCAATCATGCCCAACTGGTTGTATATTGTGTTTTTTTTTTATCAGACATGGGTTGGAAACAAGAGACGGAAGCTGGCTTCCCAAGCAGATGGAGTTGCTGGTCAAAGTCTTTTTAGCCATCATTCTCTGCCTGAAGCAGTATGTGTGACTGGATCAGTGTCAACAGGAGAAATGGCAGCCACACAGAGCAATCATCAGAGCCTGTCAATGTCCCAGTTTGTTCCTTCACAAGCTTCATGTTCCTCAGCTTCCTCTTCTCCATTGTCTTTCTCCCCGCTCAGTACTGGAAGTGGATATCAAGCTGACATCATTTTGACAGGTATTTCCTCCTTGACTCGAAACGCTAACCAGCTTGATGCTTCCGCTCCCAACAGGACTGGGATGCAAGCGTTGCCCTTACAAACTGAAATCAATCTGCCTCCTCACAGTTGTACAACTGTGCACACAGACCACACTGTACATCTAGTTACCAGTGCAGCTATGAAGAGGAAAACCCCTATCACCCCCAGCTCCAGCAACCTTAAATGTAACCAAATATTAAAACAGTTCACCACTACAGACAGAATTTCTCGCAACTTGGCCAAGCAACAAAGCATATTGCCGTCTTCAACATGGGCTCACTCATTTCCTAGCAAAACTACCATAGACAACAGCACTCAGATTCAGAAATGTTTCTCCCTGGAGGGATCAGGGGAGGCTTTACAGCTGCCTCTCACAAAGACCAGCCCAGACAAAGAACGAATCAGAGAACGAATGGTTGACATGTCAGAGATATTCTCGATTGCGATGGAAACAGGCGATGCTGATGATGAGTATTTAAGAGAAGAAGAACTGGCAAATATGGGCGCACAAATGCAGTTTAGTAAAGGCAGCAGTTGCAACGTCTCCTTGGTGCGTGGTGGGTGTAGCTCCATTTCATGTGGGTCTTCCTTGATTGATAGCCCAAGATTGTCAGAAAGGTGCCAATCACCCACTATTGTTAAGGCATCAACATGTGCTCATTTTGGAGAGAAAGGATGTCAAATTAACAGTTCATCGATTGATACATCCCCCCCCAGTAACTTTCCATTAAGACTACTCTCACCGCCATCTTCCAGAATATCCAGTTTTAAGGTAAGCAAAAGAGTCATGCTTGTTATGTAAGGAATGATTGACGACGAGCCTTGGTAATGCCCAAGGTGGTAATTTTAACACATTTGACAGGTTAGATGTTCGTTTTACAGAAAAGTAATCAAAACCTGTGGAACATTTCTTAACCATTTAGAATAAAGCATTCAACAGCCCTGTGGTATACTATTGTTTATTACACAGACAGGGACCAGATTTTAGCACTTAGACATAAAACGCTTTTTATATTTGGAGGTCACATGTCACATAATACCTAGTAAGTCTACAAGGTTAGTAAATTAGCTGAGTCAGTTTTGTTTCCTTTGGCTTGCTTACATGGAGACTGCCAACATTAGCTTAACTTTCTTTTGTACATTACTTTAAAGGAATAGTTCAGCAAAAAAAAGGAAAAGAAAATGACCTCATTATTTACTCACCCTCAAGCCTTTGACATACATATGTCCATCATTTATTTTAGTAAGCTTAATAATGGTAGAAAACAGCGTCCATGACTTTCAAGCCCTAGCAAGTGCATCTATGCTTCAAAGAAGTAATCCACACAGCTCCAGTGGGTTAATAAAGGCCTTCTGAGCAGTGGCGGCTGGCGACTTCTCTTCCAAAGGGGGCGCGGATTCAAAATATGTGTTTGGAGTGTAGTGTGTTGCTCGTCATTTCAAAATATGTGTTTGTTGCGTCATGTACATTGTGCATCTTGTCAAAATATGTGCCTGCTGCACACGTGTTAAAAGGGTTTATGATATAAGAGAGTCTCACATTTACAAAATATTTGCAAAACACTCACTTAACACTAACTAAACACATGAGATTAAGTGCAGGACTCGAAGTGCAGGAAATTGATAACTTTTAAATTTTTGGTAGGCCAAATAAAAAATACATGGTTTAATGTAGAATATTGATAAATCCTGTATTTCCATGCAAGCCAACTGTTCCTGCCAATCCCCAGCTTACAATTTTTGGTTGCCAAAATGTTCCCCTAACGTTAGATTTTTGTTTCCAGTAGGGATGCTCATTTCAGTTAATTTTCCCAACCAACGCTCGTTAACCAAGTATTAACTTTTAACTGCTAAGATTATTATATTGAATTGGCATAAAATTTAAATAAAATTGCCGAGTGTCTGTGACCCGTAAAAAAAAAATTATCATGGGTTTATTTTAACGTGCAAACAGCAGCATATAGAACAGATCAACAACAGAACCTTCAAATATTTTTTACAGCAAATAAAACAGCATTTCTGACAGTGACAACAGAAGAAAAACTAAATAAAATAATATAAATAAAAACAAAATAGGCCTACACTAAATATTCAATTCAATTCCAATTCAATTTTATTTATATAGCGCTTTTCACAATTGTTAATTACATGAGCAGATGTAGAAGAGAACACAGAAAATCAATAGATAATATAAGAAGTAGAATATAGCGGCTAAGGTTAAACCGTACAAGCGAGCGTATTAATAATGTAACCTATACAGTAAAGTGATAAATTAAGCCAAAGTTGGCTGACTCTCCCTGGGACGAAAAAAAAACCCTAGGAGAAAACCTGGTGGGAAAAACTCCTAGAAGGACAAAAACCCTTGGGAGAAATTAATATATATATATATATATATATATATATATATATATATATATATGTATATATATATGTATATATATATGTATATATATATGTATATATATATATGTATATATATATGTATATATATATGTATATATATATATATGTATATATGTATATATATATATATATATATATATATATATATATATATATATATATATATATATATATATATATATATATATATATATATATATATATATATATTAGACACAGTAGGGATAGGAAGCGGGTAAGCAGATTAAACTGGTTCAGCCGGTGGTCGTTGGTCGCGCATTGGCTGGGCATCACGTTGAAGGACAGCCAGTAGATCAGTGGTGCGATGACCTTCACAGCAACAGGAACTGGGTCTGTTTATCTCATTGTCCTCGGGGTCGAGGACGAGACAGGGAGACAAAAACAGAGTTCTATTAGCGTAGGGGCCGTTCGCATGTAATGCAAGTGTCATACATTATAGTGGTTTAAGTCAGCTCTGTTCCAGACAGTTCCAGAACTTTGTGATCGCAGTTTACATGATGGATTGTATTCTCAATTCTTTAATATAAGAGGGCGCTAGGCCATTTAAGGCTTTGTAGGTGATTAGTAATATTTTAAATTGTATGCGATATTTAGCCAGTGTAAAGATGCCAGAATTGGACTAATGTGGTCATACTTTTTAGATCGAATAAGCACTCTTGCAGCGGCGTTTTGAACCAGCTGTAGCTTGTTTACCTGATTTGCATGGCATCCCCCGAGTAACGAGTTACAATAGTCTATTCTAGAGGTCATAAAAGCATGGATAAGCTTTTCTGCATCTGATGCAGACAGTATATGGCGTATTTTTGAGATATTTCTAAGATGAAGGAACGCTGTGTGGCAGACATTAGAGATATGACTATCGAAAGATAGATTGCTGTCGAACATTACGCCTAAATTCTTAACTGTGGAAGATGGCACCACCCTGCAGCCATCTATGGGCAACTTGTAATCTGACATATTATGTTTGTAGCGATTTGGTTCAATAATAAGTATCTCAGTCTTATTGGAGTTTAGCATAAGAAAGTTATGTGCCATCCAGTCCCTAATATCACTAATGCAGGCTGATAGCTTAGCAAACTTGTGGGTTTCGCTAGGATGTGACGAGATGTAAAGCTGGGTATCATCCGCATAGCAGTGAAAACTTATGTTATGTTTCCTGATAATGTCTCCTAGAGGCAACATATATAACGAGAATAGGATAGGGCCTAGAACTGATCCCTGAGGTACGCCATATTTAACGGGGGAGTGATATGACTCTTCCTCATTTACATAAACAAAGTGATATCGATTAGATACGATCTAAACCAGGCTAACGCCTGACCACTGATGCCAACATAGTTTTCTAGTCTATCGAGTAAGATTCTGTGATCTATTGTGTCAAAGGCTGCACTAAGGTCTAGTAATATAAGGATTGAGATTTCACCACGATCGGATGTTAAAAGAAGGTCATTTGTAAGCAGCGCTGTCTCTGTGCTATGGTGGGGCCTGAATCCTGATTGGAACTTTTCATATGTATTATTATTCGCTATGAATGTGCGTAGCTGGCTTGCCACTACTTTTTCTAATATTTTAGAAAGAAAAGGTAGATTTGAGATTGAGATTGAGATCTCCCTGGTCAAGGTTTAGTTTTAAATGAGCGGTCTAATAACTGCTAGTTTGAAAGCTGTTGGAACATATCCTAATTCTAGAGATGAGTTAAAGATATTTAGTACCGTGTCTGACACTACATGAAATACCTCTTTTAGTAATTTTGTGGGAATGGTGTCTAGTATACAGGATGATGATTTGGATGACGTTACTAATTTAGATAGCTCTTCTATTGTAGTAGGTTTAAATGACTCAAGATGTTCATAAGGTAATCTAGTGGTAAATGTACTGTTTCTAGTCAGTTTCGCAACTGTGATAAAGAGGAAACGAGGGTTGTTATGATTTTCTTTAAGCGTACTGTGATATGTAGATTTGGCTGTTTTAATATTTTAATAAGTAAAAATATTATTTTGACTTAAAGCTCCAGTGTAGGATCTACTCCCATCTAGCGGTGAAATTCTATATGATAACCAACTGAATATTACCTTCTAGCCCCCCCCCCATTCTGAACGCGTTTTAACTCGTACGGTGGCCGTGTCATGCCAATTTGCAATGTCCTTTGCCTGTGATCCATTAAAACATACATATTTATGTTAAACATGGAAAAAGTCTGATTTTCATGATATGTCCGCTTTAAATCACATACAAAAAGCTCCTTTTCATCGACGCGAGGAAACATATCCCAGGGGCTGTTACACTTGATATTAAGATGTGTTTTCGTCGATCGGATCACAAGTGGACGAGAGAGACACATAACGTTTACACTTGGTTTTTAAATTAGTCTCTTTTTGTCCATTTTCGACCGCTTCTCTCCAGATTACTGAGGGGATGGTCTGTGGACGAGTCCCTCTCCTGTCATTTAATCATGAGCGGGAGAAATGATGGGTTTAAGTGGATGCAAACTAATATTATGTCAGAGTCCAATGCTTATGTTTTAAGTAAACATGTTACATGTCCATGTATATGTAAGAGCTTTCTCTGATATTGGTGAAATAAGATCGATCAACTTTCACACGCTTGTAAAATGAAACGAAAGACGCGCAGATCAGCGGCGTTAGTTTTATCAATAAAAGGCTAAAAATAGGGCTGCCACCGTGTGTTTGTGCTAGAGGTCAGAAAAGATGAAAAACATTTATATCTATAAAACTTCAAGTTTACAACATAGACTATACAGTCTATGTTATAAACTTGAAGTTTTATAGTTCCTTGGCTAACTATAGCATGGTTATGTATAACACTTGTTAGTGTAAACACGCATGTGGTTTAATGTAAACGAATATGCTGAATTACCTGTGGAGAAGATAGAAAGTAGGAAACGTCAGTGTCCCTTGAGCCCCATCTTGGAAAACTAACATTACTCCAATATTGACTTTGGTCTTGTTGTTTTTCCCGTCGCGTTGTCCTCTTTAATCCCCTTTTCGCTTCCTTGGCGACGTGTTTTAATATCCTCGATAATAGGTCTTCAACAGGCTTCAAATCTGCCTCAAATCAAAGCATTAGATCGCGGGATCATCACGTTGTGCAGCTGTTGTTGAATCCAAAGGATTCAGTCTACACAGGTCGCATATGCGGGCTGCATACGTCATCAAGCCTGGTTTATTTAAAGCTCACGTAACACACGCTGTTTCTGCATTTCTGATATTAATCTGGAGTATAATATTAACCTATGGAGTAGTATGACATCCTTTATATCTCTGAAGAGTCTTTAGTTTAATCAGATTTATAAAAGAAAGATTAGCTTTACCGAATCTTTCCGATAACGTACGAAAAAATGAAGGAGGAGTTATAACACGGGAGGAGCGAGTACGAGTCATGCAACACTATACAACACTGTTTTAACTTATGATTCACTACATGTTCGTGTCATTTATATAATATACACGCGCCTATTTCCAACATAAGACTGAAGTCTTACTTACCACGTGTAACTCGTCATCAAACACACACGCAAAACTCCGCTGCTAATCCGGATAATAAACTATATCCATTGTTTCCATAAGGCTGGATGTCTTCTCCTTACATCCAAAAACACACTTCTTGTTGTGCCATTGTTGACTTTTGAAATTAAACAAAGCTGAGTGGCGTGATAAGCTGTTAGCAAGCTCTAGCGTCTCCCGCTGACTGACGGCTGGGCGGGGTTTTCCGGGGGAAGTTTTCCGGCGGAAGCCCATATAAAGAAGTGATACGTATCGAAAACCCCTGAAACGTCAGTTAGAACCGTAATCGAAAAAAATTAGCCGAAACTTGTACGAACCATGGCGAAGTGCATTCGGCACAGAAATACTCTGAAACACGCCCAACTGCATTTTTGACACTTTGCCTACGTTTAGCATGAGGAAACAACTCTATAACTGTGTTAATAAATCAGAATGCTTGAAATACCATTAAACCCCCCCTTTAAATTAACTGAGCATTACATTCATACAAGAATGTCCCTCGTCGGCGAATGTATTTCAAAGATTGAGGCACAACATGGATTCAGCCAGTCGAGCGACTCGACCGTATGTATTTTAAATAGCAGATTCTACACTTACGAGAATACTTTGATTAGTGGGTGGATGTAATTACACATGAATGAGCACATACTTTTGAAAGAAAACATGGGTTTTTGCTAAGAATTAACTCAAAAAAGTACACAGTGGAGCTTTAAATAATTAACATATTAAGATGACAAAAAACAGAATTAGGGATGCACCGAATATTCGGCCACCGAAAATTTTCTGCCGAAAATGGCCCAAAAGTGGATTTTCGGTTTTCGGCCGAAAGACTTTTATCACTGAAAAAATATGAAATAATTTGATGACGCAAACAGAAACCGCGACCTGCACGTGCTTGTCTGAAGTAACATATCTGCGGTGTGGACTAGATTTTTCACAAACCCGCGTCCACCGAATTTCTGACCAGGATGCCCGCAACCTGTGAGTTCCACTTCCGCCCACGCCCGTAATGCTTGTGTCCAAACCCGCGGATTTTCTCTGGGCATTTGTGTACAGTTTTCACAAGCTCCGACTAAACATTTGTTCAGATTAACATCCAGAATAACAGACATTAAACATGATTGCTTTTAAAATTAGGGATGTGCACGAATGGTCAAATATTCAATCTGCAATAATAATTAGAATGGAAAAAGTGTTTAGAGTTTTAATGCCGGTTGTTAGATGTGCTTCTCCGCCGCCGCATCAGCGTGCATCATGAGAGATTTGTTAGCTTCCTTATATAGCCTAGTTTATTTTGTTGTTAAAACAACATGAGACACACATGGAAAGCGAAACGGAGAACATTTATTTTATCTGTGGATTAGAGATGCGCGGTTGGCGGTTACAGCCGCGGACTCCGCGGATAAACCGCGGATCGGGCGGATGACGTGACGAAAAATAATATTTTAATTAGATTCGGGCGGGTGGCGGATCGACTGCTTGTTAGCTGTGTCCTTCTAAGCATGCAACCTTAAAAGGTGAGCACTCTGTCTTTCAGGGTGGCAGCCTCAGAAGTTCTCAAAGAGAACTGAAATGAGACGGTCTAGCCTTCTGAGGACCCATAATTTGCGTCACCTGTTGCACGCGCCCCCAGTAGCCCCCACCGCGCCTGTCAGCAGAAAACAGCGGAGACATTTCTGACTTATTAAAATAAATATGTAATCAAAAATATTAATTTATTTTAGAAAATATGACACATTGATGTAGATTAAACTATTCAACAGTATATCAAATAATCAACCTTATGTTGCAAATATACGCAACATAAACAGAATAATATTAACACAAAACATAACTTATAATACTAAAACAGTGACAAGAAAAAGTTTTCTAATACACTTTTATTTAATAAAGGTTTTAATTGTTTGGGATAGCCTCGGCATGTTAAGAATCCATTCGTTCTATCATTAACAGCGCAGAGAAATGAGGACGCATTTTGACATAGCTCTTATCAACGCCTCAAAAAATGAGAATTAAAAACAAAGGAAATAGAAGGTCAGAAAAGGTTTGCCTGGAATAAGTTTTACAAAGTGGTAAATCAGGATGACACCAGTGCAGACTATGTAATTTGTGCGTTTAATTTACTTATTTATTTATTTATTTTTGTCCCGTGTGCGCCGATCGGAGACTGAGTTCACTGCTGATATTCTAGAGCTTTCTAGTCTCGCGGCTGTCATCACATCGCCCAGTCAGCGGATGGCGGGCGGGTGCGGTTTTGAAAACTGGTCAGAAACGTTGGTGCGGATGGATGGCGGACGGATGATGAGTTTTGTGATGCGGTTGCGGATGAAATAATAGCCCATCCGCGCATCTCTACTGTGGATATGGTTATAACCAACCAGATAACGGCAAATGCCATAACAGCAAACAATAGCTCCGTTTTGTGAAGTGTTGTTAAATTAAGCTCATATCTTTGCACCATCAGCAATAATGTATCAAGCCAGCTTGCGTTATTTGTAACATAATATTAAATTCAGATATATTTGTTAGATCCGTTTGTTGTTCTCACTGGATAACCACAGAGCAGAGTTTTTTCTGCAGCTGGCATTAATGAGAAAAACGGGTTTCACCGGAGAAGGTAGGCTAAATAGGATTTTCTTTCTAAACAAAAACATGTCATACTAAATGAAGATATTCATATTTGACTGAGCCTTCGATCCATGCGGGGTTTTAACGTGCATTAAAATGCCATAATTTTTTTTAGCAGCATTTTGTAACATTAACGTTAAAACCAAACCACTATAGCACATCTCAGTTTTTAAATGTATACTGCATGGTAAACAAGCACCAAAGGATTAATTAAACAAACAGTTTAACTCTTTCCCCGTCATTGACGAGATATCTCGTCAATTAAGAGAAAACGCTTCCCCGCCAATGACGAGATTTTCCGTTTTTCCGCAATACCGTATTGCCCTATGGCAAGCTGCTGCATGTCCGTGTCTGTTTTAAAGATCGCTCTGAATGGGAATAGCCAGATAACCTATATAACTGAAGTTGGGTTTGTTTATGCCACATGCTGTTTGGCTTAATTTTCTTCTCAAATTGTGTGTGTTGACTCCATTTCTATTACACGCAAAAATACCATAAGTGCAATGGTAGTACTAATAATTGGCATAATTTCTTTCGGTGTTTCGGCTTTCGGTTTTCGGCCTTGGTTTCCTCTTTTTCGGTTTCGGACAAGAATTTTGATTTCGGTGCATCCCTAAATAGAATCCATTAGAAAATCTGCCTTTTTCCTGTCAGACAAAGTTTTTTCGTAAAATAAAAATAGCAGGCCTACCTCAACTTACACCTTTTCTAGTTTTTATTTAAAAAAAAATAACATGTCTACATGCTGTGGGGTTAATCTGGAGCTGCAGCCTGTTGACAGTCAGACCCACGGCAGAAAACAATTCAATTCAATTCAATTCAATTTTATTTATATAGCGCTTTTCATGCGCAAGCAGCGTCGTTACAATGCGGATAAAGCTTAATGGACGCATTTCTGGAGCCTGTCTGTCTACCTCAAATATAACATATAAAATATATAATATAATAAATATATATTATGATTACTTTAGATTTTAGCTTTGATTAGTTTTAATGTGGAAATTGTGTTGACCTTAGGAGACTATAAGCGAGTGCGCAGTTTGTTTTGAATGTTTATAAAGAATATGGCATGCAGTTGCTTCAAAGTTATAGAACATTAAAAAACTTCGATGCAAAGTCGAATTAACATTAACAATCCTAATTAGTTTTTTATTTTTTATTTTACCCGATTTATTTATGCAGCTAAAATACTTGTTGGTAGACTAAGATTTAACGGATATGAAATGCACAAATGAAATCGTAGGACTCGCTGTATAGCTGCCAGTTTCACCAACTCCATCACACAAAATATATTTTTTAAATAGTTTCTTAATCCTGTAGCATTTAAAGCAACACTATGTAGTTTCCATGTAAAATTGACTTACGGCTCCCCCATGTGGTTGAAAAGTGCAACAGTGCCTGGTATCAGACACTCTTTTGCAGGCAGGGGGAGGGGCGGGGCTGTGTGCTCTACCCTCCACCTCGACTTTCAGAGTGTGCTTGTAGCAGCTAGGAGGCTGCTCAGGTTGCAGCAGCAGTAGAATTTGTCTAGTTAAGAGTTGTTCTATCACTGAAATAATTTTAGAGACGTTATTTAAAGGTTGAAAAACTACATAGTGTTGCTTTAATAGTTCGCAGTTGATGTCCCTTTGGAAAACATAATTAAAAATCTAACAACCATCAATGTAATGATGTCTAATTATGTAAATGTTTTATTCTTTAAATATAAAAATATTTGCCTAATTAAACACGGAGTGTTTTTTTTTTACAAATATTTAGTTATATAGACTGCAATAAGCTTTTATGAAAGTGATGGCCCCTAGTGGAGTCATGTGGGATAAGGTATAGCTAAGAGCGCTCCAGACCAACCTTACGAACGTATGACTTACAGAAGTGATACGTAACTAAGAACGTTTCGGAAAACACGTATTAGCGATAAGGTACAGCTTAAGGTACAACTTAAGAACGACGTAGCGTTAAGGTAGTTTCGGAGAACGCAGCCCAGAGCTTGTGAGCGGAGAGCGCATTTCTGAATATTAGAAATATTTTAATTAGAAATGTATTAAAAAATAATAATAATATTATAATGGATTTTTGTTAGGTCAGACAATGATTACCAAATTTCTCTCTCATATTGCTCCTCATAACCACTGAAAACAGTCAAAGTTAAAACTAGTGGCATGGGCGCGGGAAGTGGGGGTGCTGCAGGTGCTGCAGCACCCCCTGGTGGCAAAGATTTAAAACTGCAATGACCATAAAATGATAGCTTATAAATATCTCTGATTGTTTGTTACTGTTCCAAGACATTTTGTATGTCATGTTTGGGCTGTGTGATGAAAAGAGAATTATTAATTTAGTAATTTTAAAATGATTTAATTTGTTTCAGTGTGTATTAGCCAATCAGATTTGTTTTGACGACGTGATTGCGATTCAGCTGATAAGCTGCGTATACGTATACGCTTAAAACACAAGCACGCACACTCAAAGCCACATAGAACGAATTACTAGGCTATCTGTAGTCTATCTATCAGCTTTGCAATGTCTCAGAAGAGAATTTTAGATTTTTTTCAATCACACAGCCCAAAAGTCCCGAGGACTAGCGTTATTTCTCCAAATGACTCCTTATTATGCATATCAGAAAAAGGTAATCTTTTCAAAAACTATTTAAAAATATAGCCAAATTGTTTCGCGGTGTTTAACGCACATGTAAATGTAACAGAACATTTAAAGTAAAAAAGCTTGAATTAAATTATTAAAACGACATGAAAGGAGCTAAATTGTAAAGCCTTGATGTACAATAAGGAACATGCGCATTTAAGAGTGGTGGGTATTTAAAAAATTAATATAAATTATTCCCATGCATCGATTTTAATGTTAAACATCTATAAATCCAAATTAATACATATGAAATATATTCCAACAATTTAGGATATGATGTTTTTATTTTAAAGTCGAAAAATATCTTATTTTTACACCACTGTGCAGGAGACATGGCAAACCGAAACAAAAATATTACATTTACGTTTAAAAAATAGAATTAAATGAAACCCGTGAATTGAAAGGTCCACTTATTGCCTTAACTGAGTGATGTCAATAAAGTTTCCATGTTAAAATTTATAAATATTAAAAACTTAAGCAAAGGAAAACAAAGGCGGAGTAGGCTACTGGCACGAGTGAGAATGTATAACTGATTGCATTCCTCCGACTTTCTTTCAAACTTGCTTAAAGTTAATTCTCCTGTTTTTCTCTTTTTCTTTACATCTTCAAACTCCATGTTGCACTTAAGCTACAGAACAGCAGACCCGGTGCGTGATGCGTACCAGAGGAGACTCCCCACATGACTCGCGTTGCATTTTGTAACTTTTACAAATAATTTTGTCATTTGTGTAACTTTTTGGACACATTTGTTACTTTGGCCTAAATATAGTCTATATATAATATTTCTGATTATATGGCATAGTTTTCTCCCCACCCAATGAGGCTAAAGTAATGATAAAAATATGCTTAATCAACGGTCCGGCCCGGCCAGAGGATAGTACCAGAAAATAACGACCCTGGCAGAGAATCTAAACTCTACTATGTTGAATAGGCTATATAGTTTGTATGCACCGTCAGCTCAGCTGTACATTATGGATGGGAGGTGCGAGTGAGTTTTGAAAGAAAACATAGGTAGAGTGGTCTGCAGAATAAAAAGCTTGTGAACAACTTTAGAATTCTATAACTCTATACCCCCCCCCCCCGCATCCACACACCAGAACACCCTACCGAAAATATCTTCCCGCGCCTCTGACTAGTGGTGGGTACAAAATGACTCATGACAAAATATGGTGGGTACCCACCGTCGCCGAAATCAAAACCTATAAAAACATCCCCCCCTTTGTTTTTTTCACAAATCGCACCCTGCATATATCTTAAAATATATAAATACGATAGGGATATGAAATGGGAAAGCGGATTAAACTGGTTCAGCCGGTGGTCGTTGGTCGCGCATCGGCTGGGCATCACGTTGAAAGACAGCCAGTAGATCAGTGGTGTGATGACCTTCACAGCAGCAGGAACTGGGTCTGTTTGTCTCATTGTCCTCAGGGTTGAGGACGAGACTGGGAGAGAGAAACAGAATCCTATTAGCAAAGGGACGTTCGCGTGTAATGCAAGTGTCATACAGTATTATGGTTTAAAATCCGCCCGGTTCCAGACAGGCTAACTATTGCAGCATAAGTATATTACCCAGATGAGTTATGTGAATGCTTTGTTCTGGACAAACTAACTATTGCGGGATAGGTATATTTACTTGACATTTTATGTGAATGCTTTGTTAAAGAAGAATGTCTTAAGTTTAGACTTAAAGTGATTAACTGTGTCTGATTATCGAACATTAATTGGTAAATCAATCCAGAGCTTAGGGGCTAGATATGAAAATGATATACCACCTTTAGACACTTTTGATACTCTAGGTATAAATAATTGGCCAGAATTTTGTGATCGCAGTGTACATGATGGGGTGTATTCTGATAGTAATTCTTTAAGATACGAGGGTGCTAGGCCATTTAAGGCTTTGTAGGTGATTAGTGATATTTTAAATTGGATGCGATATTTAACTGGTAGCCTGTGTAAAGATGCCCAAATTGGACTTATGTGGTCATACTTTTAAGATCGAGTAAGCACTCTTGCAACGGCGTTTTGAACTAGCTGAAGCTTGTTTACCTGATTTGCGTGACATTCCCCGAGTAACAAGTTACAATAGTCTATTCTAGAGGTCATAAAAGCGTGGATAAGCTTCTCTGCGTCAGATGTAGACAGCATATGCCGTTTTACAACAATCAAAGGTTCTATCATCATATTCTCCTCATATAGACATGTCAAATTGATTGGAAATCACTCAAATATATATTTCGTCTCACATATTTTAGTTACTTAATGAAAAAAGAAAAAAAGAAACGCCAAAACAATATTAATCTCTGAGGTACTACGAAATTATTGTTATTTTTTTAAATGACTTGAGTTTGTGCTTTTTTGCAGAGCACAAGAGCAAGCGGGTACTCATGAAGAGCGGGGCCAGGAAAAGCGTGTTCAGAGCGTGATATCAGACGGCACACTAAGGGAATAATGGGAATCATGTTTTAACTTCATTTTCTGACAGTTTCACTTGTTACATGAGGAAAGTAATGAACGACAAGACGTATTTACTTTCGAACACATATTATTCAATTAAATTTAATTTATATAACGCTTTTTACAATTGTTACATTGTTTCAAAGCAGCTTTACATTAATAGATGCAGGAAAAAACACAAAAAATTTATGAGAAATCATAAAATATAAGCAGCAGGTTACAGCAGTTAAGATTAACCGTACTAATGAGCGTAGTAATAATGTAACATATAAGAGGGTGCTAAGTTAAGTTAATGTCAGCAGACTCCCCAATGGGTATAAAAAAAACCCTAGGAGAACAACCCCGTGGGAAAAGTTTTAGCAGGGGAAAAAAACTCTTGGAAGAAAGCCAGACATAGATGGTTCTATAAGGGATATACACTCACCTCAAGGATTATTAGGAACACCTGTTCAATTTCCCATTAATGCAATTATCTAAACAACCAATCACATGGCAGTTGCTTCAGTGCATTTAGGGGTTTGGTTCTGGTCAAGACAATCTCCTGAACTCCAAATTGAATGTCAGAATGGGAGAGAAAGGTGATTTAAGCAATTTTGAGCGTAGCATGGTTGTTGGTGCCAGACGGGCCGGTCTGAGTATTTCACAATCTGGGAAAAACATCCAGTATGTGGCAGTCCTGTGGGCGAAAATGCCTTTATTGATGCTAGAGGTCAGAGAAGTATGGTCTGACTGATTCAAGCTGATAGAAGAGCAACTTTGACTAAAATAACCACTTGTTACAACCGAGGCATGCAGCAAAGCATTTGTGAAGCAACAACACGCACAACCTTGAGCAGAAGACCCCACCGGGTACCACTCATCTCCACTACAAATAGGAAAAAGAGACTACAATTTGCACAAGCTCACCAAAATTGGACAGTTGAAGACTGGAAAAATGTTGCCTGGTCTGATGAGTCTCGATTTCTGTTGAGACATTCAGATGGTAGAGTCAGAATTTGGCTTAAACAGAATGAGAACATGGATCCATCATGCCTTGTTACCACTGTGCAGGCTGGTGGTGGTGTAATGGTGTGGGGGATGTTTTCTTGGAACACTTTAGGCCCCTTAGTGCCAATTGGGCATCTTTTAAATGCCACAGCCTACCTGAGCATTGTTTCTGACCATGTCTATCCCTTTATGACCACCATGTACCCATCCTCTGAAGGCTACTTCCAGCAGGTTAATGCACCATGTCACAAAGCTTGAATCATTAGGGGTCAAGCCCAGAATGGGCGAAGACCCCTATTGTATCCGTTAGTTTTCTGAATATTCTTCCGGCTTCTTCTTTCGCCATTGCGTCTATGGCAGCCCATAGCAGTGTACATTGGAAAGTTAGGAAATTTGGCACACTGTCCACAACAAATTTGGAGTCTCTATATAAAAACTCGCTAGCGCCACCAGCAGTCCAAATTTGCACTTACGTTTTTGCTTATAACTTCTGATCCGTAAGGCCTAGAAACAAAATTCTTGTTTCCTGATTCATTGGCTCAAGATGATTTGATTGGATCCTACGAAGTCATTTTCCGTCATGAACATTTTTACGCCATTTTGAATTATTTGTAAAACCTACTTTTGCGAACTTGTCTTAGAGCTTTTGCCCGATTGTTAAGAAAATCGATATGTAGCATCTATAGACCCTCAATGCAAAAAGTTATGGAATTCATGTTGATTCTTCAATCTGTTTCCGTAAACCGTGTCAACAAAATTTACGCAGCGCGCTAAAAAACGGATTTGAGGCTGTATCTTCGCCAAACTTAAGCCTATTGACACGAGCCGATTGGTACTTCTGATAGCAGGCAGGACCTGAGGCTGCATGCACAGTTTCATCACAACACCACCTAGTGGTCAGACAAATGTTTCCATGCCTATAACTTTGGCTGCGGTCAAAATATTTTAGTGAGACTTGTTACCTTGTAGTCCTGAACTGTTGCCCTGCTTAGATCTGCGCAGCAAAATAGCGCTTAAAAAACATGCGCGAATATCTCTGTGAGCGTTATTCCGATCGACTCAAAAACGCCATTACCTTCTGAACAAAAACCTCTATTGGCGCTATTTTAAAATTTTCATCAGAAATGGCCGAAATTTGCGAAAAACTAAAAATTACCTTTCAATTTTGTGTTTTTTACACACAATTGGCTATAACTTTGCACCGAAAAGAGATTTTTTTTCACCAGATTTGATAAGCTGATGTTTGACCACAGTCTGAGGCTACACACAAAAAATTGTATGCTTGCACCACTAGTTGGCCCTATAATTAAACAAAACCTTTGAAATCAAGCAACCCTATGGTCAAACACCTGTTTCTTCACTAAACTAAAGTGTATATTCATAAAACTAATGAAATGCAACACAGTTATGATCTGAGGGTGCATGCACAATTTTGTCATTGCGCCACCTAGTGGTTTTGAGATAGAAATATGGTATTTTTTGCCTAAAACTACTGCTACAGTACAACTTAAACCTTGAGTCATCATGGATTAAGCCTTTAATGGTTTGAAGTATAATCATTGGTGCATTCCAATTCACTCCCTAGCAACCAATGAGAATACCTTATCAACCATTTTTGCAAGAGGTATATTTCTGCATAAGAACATCGTAGAGACATGGGGGTGGGCTCATTTTGTGAGCTGAGTATTGCCACTGCAAGCACCACTCACATTTCCTTCAGTGTTCTAGTTGTCAATGCTCTTCAAGAAGAGAGGGAGAGATTTCACTGAATGAGAACACAGCTTTTTTGCTGATAACTGTTATAATATTTTGTCTGAAATCAAGAGATTTTCCTGGGTTCTTTAAACTGCCCGTCTGAACTCAACTTTACTTTCTCCTGTGCCCTTTTTGGCTTGACCCTGGCAATTGCTGCTTGCAGCTATATTTTCAAATTGGTTTCTTGAACATGACAATGAATTCACTGTACTAAAATGGCCCTCACAGTCACCAGATCTCAACCCAATAGAGCATATTTGGCATGGGGTTGAACTGGAGCTTCATGCCCTGGATATGCATCCCACAAATCTCCATCAACTGCAAGATGCTATCCCAATACGGGCCAACATTTCTAAAGAATGCTTCCTGCACCTTGTTGAATCAATGCCATGTAGAATTAAGGCAGTTCTGAAGGTGAAAGGGGGTCAAACACAGTATTAGTATGGTGTTCCTAATAATCCTTTAGGTGAGTGTATTATATAATGGGTAAGATTTTTTATAATTTTATGGGGATTACAACATTATATATACGTAGATAAGAGGGGGCAGTTGGTGGTCGTTGGTCTGACATCGGCTGGGCATCACGTTGAAGGAAGGCCAGTAGATCAGTGGCGTGATGATCTCCACGGCAGCCGGAGCTGGGTCTGTTAGTCCCATTGTCCTCGGGAATGAGGATGAGACAGGGAAAAAGAAACAAAATCCTATTACCATAGTGGCCGTTTACATGTAATGCAAGTGTCACACAGTATTGTGGTTTATAATATGATCTGTTCCAGTTAAGCTAGCTATTGCAGCACAAGTATATTACCCAGTTGAGTTATGTGAATGTTTTTTTCCGGACACGCTAACTATGGTGGGAAAAGTATATTTATTTTGTGAATGCTTTGTTAAAGAGAAATGTCTTTAGTTTAGACTTAAATTGATCGACTGTGTCTGATTCTCAAACATTATTTGGCAAATCATTCCAGAGCTAAGGGGCTAAGGAGGAAACTGATCGACCACCTTTAGATAGTTTTGATACTCTAGGGATGATTAAGTAACCAGAATTTTGTGACTGCAGTGTACGTGACAGATTATATTCTGAGTAATTATCTAAGATACGTAGGTGCTAGGCCATTTAAAGCTTTATAGTTGATTAGCAATATTTTAAATAGGCGATGAGTAATGAGTTACAATAGTATATTCATAAAAGGTCATAAAAGCGTAGATCTGATGCAGACAGCATATGGCATATTTTTGAGATATTTCTAAGATGGAAGAATGCTATGTGACAGACCTTGGAGATATGATTTTCGAATGATAGATTGCTTTCAAACACCACACCTAAGTTCTTAACCGTGGAAGATGGCACCACTGTGCAGGAAGAGTCATATCACTCCGTCGTTAATATGGCGTACCACAAGGATCAGTTTTAGGCCCTATCCTATTCTCATTATATATGTTACCTCTAGGAGACATTATCAGGAAACATAACATAAGTTTTCACTGCTACGCGGATGATACCCAGCTTTACATCTTGTCACATCCTAGCGAAACCCACCAGTTTGCTAAGCTAACAAGACTGCATTAGTGATATTAGGGACTGGATGGCACATAACTTTATGCTAAACTCCAATAAGACTGAGATACTTATTATTGAACCAAATTGCTCCAAACATAATACAGATGTGGCCTTTAAAAATGCGCGTCTCTGAAAGCAGAATGCCGCGAGCACTTCCGAAATTCTGCGAGATCCCGCAGAAGGGGGAATTGGTGGGGGACGCAGGAAATAAAAAACCTGTAGAGGGCAGTCGTGTTTCAAGTAGGGCATAGCCTACTACGACAATGTGTGCTCGACTTTATGCTTTAAGCATTCTATATGATATTGAAGTAACATGACAGGGATTCTTGGTGCATTGGCAGTACTTTGATGTCACATGCAAGCTTTTTGACAAACATTTGGTTGGCGAAGTTTTCTTTTGCCAGTTACATAAACAGTCAAATATTTTTCATAAAAATCTGACTTAAACGCGGATCATTCGTCTTATTTTTTTTTGTGTACACTTACAGTAGAAGAGACGTGACGATAACGGAGTCTTATAACAAAATAATTCGCAAAGACCTTTGAAGAAACCGAGAGCATTTGCGCAATATCATTAACTAGTTTATCTAATTGTACATTTAGTTTATCTTTGCATCTGAGCGTTTTTAATAGCTTGATTGTAATGCGCTTTTCTGCATTATTGTACTTTTTATATTATCATGTTTTCCTTTACATGGTATGAAACTCGATATAAAGTGTGCAATGATGTTGAATAAATTTGTATAATGTGTTATATTTTGTAGTAAGTAAATAAAATCATGTTGTAAGTGTAAATATTCAATTCGAGGAGTTTCTGAGGTGTTTGTCATCGGCAAAAGGCGCAGTTTCTCTGTTGCTGATTAAAACCCGTTGGCTATATGATTTTTTTAAATTAACATTTGTTCTACTTATTATTTTATTTATTTGCCTACATTTACTCAAATAATATCAATGTAAAAATAGTAAGTAAATCATAGTTCAAGTTAGGCGTAAAACGTACATTTTTTTAAGTTGTTGTTAAATACAAATAATATTAATTTGAAGAAAGCAATTATTACAGGTTTAAAAACTTAAATATATAATTCTGACATTATCAAATATATTGATTAAAATAATCTGTAAATTAAATACTTATATTATTAAGGCGTATACATCAAATAAAATATGTACATTTTAAACAAAATATCTATTTCTAGTCATTAATTTTGGTTTGTCTAACTAAAAAAAACCCACATAACTGAAATTAAAAGATTTTATTAAGTTACTTTTATCATTTATTTTAGATAGCCTACATTTACAAAGCCACTGAATCATTTTTTACAGTGTATACATTGTGATCTTACGGTATTATTAAATGCATATACATAAAAATATGTAAAACTAAATAAAATAGATGTCATACACGGACTCCATGAAAGCATACGTTTTCTTGTTCGGTCCACGTGGGTTAAACGGTCACATAGCCTATTCTCCATAAAAATCCGACTAAAATGCGGATTATTTGATTCATTTTTTCTGTGCAATTAGAAGAGACGTGATGTATAACTGAGTCTTATAACAAACCTCTATTCGCGTAGACCTTGAAGAGACCGAGAGCATTTGCGCAATATCATTAACTAGTTTATGTAATTGTACATTTAGTTCATTTTTGCATCTGAACGTTTTTAATAGCTTGGACATGGTTGTAATGCGCTTTTCTGCATTACTGTACTTTTTATATTATCATGTTTTCCTTTACATGGTATGAAACTCGATATAAAGTGTGCAATGGTGTTGAATAAATTTGTATAATGAGTTATATTTTTGTAGTAAGTAAATTAAATCCTATTGTGAGTGTAATAATTCATAAATTCGAGGAGTTTCTGAGGTGTTTTTCATCGGCAAAAGGCGCAGTTTCTCTGTTGCTGATTAAAACCTGTTGGCTATATGGGATTTTTTAAAATTAACATTTGTTCTACTTATTATTAATTTATTTTTTTGCCTACATTTACTCAAATAATATCAATGTAAAAATAGTAAGTACATCATAGTTCAAGTTAGGCGTAAAACGTACATTTTTTTAAGTTGATGTTAAATGCAAATAATATTAATTTGAAGAAAGCAATTATTACAGTTTTAAAAACGTGATGTATAACGGAGTCTTATAACAAAACTCTAATTCGCGTAGACCTTGAAGAGACCGAGAGCATTTGCGCAATATCATTAACTAATTTATCTAATTTTACATTTTTTGTGATTTGTGAATTCATGTTCTGCTTGCCCCATTCCAAATATTCTGTTGTATTATTATTCCCATTTTTTGTTAAACCGAGTATAACTCCCAAGCTGAACACCTACAAAACTAATCGTTTTGTCCAGTCTTAACAGTGTATGATATTCAGCTGTCTTAATTTAATTATTTTATTCCGCCGAATGGAAAAAAATCCATAGGCTATCTGAATGAATGGGATTCAGGAATAAAGTACAATAGTCTATACGTGCGTTAGTGAGACCTGTCGGCAGATCACGTTTGCCAAAACATGAAAAGAAACGCGTTTTCAAAACATATTGCGAGCAAACACAGACGTCTTCATCCGGACGGGATTACATTTCTCAGATGCAGAGGTGTAAAGTACTTGAGTAATTTTACTTGATTACTGTACTTAAGTATTATTTTTGGGGATTTTTACTTTACTTGAGTACAATTAAAAATCAGTACTTTTACTTTTACTTAATTACATTTTTTAAAGAAAAAAAGTACTTTTTACTCCTTACAATTTTATTTACAATCAAAAAGTACTTCTATTTTAGAGATCTATTTTTGCTTGCTCTGTAAAACCAATTGAATTGCGCTGATGGTCAGTTTAATTGAAATGTTATTTATTCTGGAGCCTTTGGACCACACTGAGGAATTGACCAACAGTTCATCTAATGATGAAGATTTTTTGCTTCTTTGAAACCGACAACACATGAGGTGTGACACGTTTCCTGCTGTTAGCAGCCTCTCTATCAAGACTAATACCTTGTTCACACTGTCAGTCCAAATTTTGATGCATATCTAATTTGACAGACTCACTGTCCACATTGTGTTTGACAACTGTTCAGATCCGATCTGTGCATCCTGTAGCCGTTTTCCGGATTATCTGCACTGTTTCTATGGCAATTTCCTATTTTCTTACCATTTTCCCGTGAGTTTGGACTTTCTGTAACATAAAATGACATCCAAACCCAACTCCTAACATCAGGCGACAATTGTTTAAAAGTATGGAAAAAATAGTATAAACCAATAGTTAAAGTGACATCCTAACCCAAAGCCCAAATCTAACCCCAAACCCACGCGAAAATGGTTTAAAAATAGGAAAATCAATAGTAATCAATACGTGAAACTGACACGTAAAAGAAAGTCCGTGGTACAGACACGGAAAAATGCGGAGATCCGTGACAATGACACGAATAAATGAGCAAAAAATTCTGTGACTATACCACTGAACTTTGTGAGATCATGTTGGAAATTATGTAGTAGTCTTATAGTTTGATAATGAAATACAATTAAATACAAACAGTTGTAAAGGATAAAACCTTGTATGTGGTTCATTCACTTCATGTTTTTAAATAAAGCTTAAACATGAATCTCTCGTTTTCCTTCTTCCGGTTACTTTTACTTTTTTAATACTCAAGTACAATTTTAATGTGGTACTTTTTACTTTTACTCAAGTATAATTCTGGCCAGATACTTTTACTTTTAATTGAGTAAAATTTACACTCAGTACTTGTACTTTCACTTGAGTAAAATTTTTGAGTACTTTTTACACCTCTGCTCAGATGACCTCTGAGTTCGGCGTGAAACAGTAGGTAAAATGCTCTGAAATTTACAGATTACAGAGGTCGTCAGAGAAAAACACAGACATGGCCGATTCAGACGGGATTAAAAACACAGTGGACCTCTGAGAAGCATGATTTTCTCAAAATGATTTTTGTCGAGGGTGCCCCGCAAGCACGAGTTTGAAGCCTATGAATGAAAACGTTATTATTCGCTTTGCGTCAAACCCTGTTGCTGAAGGAGACGGACCGGAGCTCCGGCAAGGTGTGTTGTGGACCCGAGGAGGCGGAGCTGCGCTCCGGCCCAATTTAACCTATTACTTCCACTAACTGAGGTATCCTTCCTCCTTTGCTGTCTGCCTGGTATGATTTTATTGGTCATCTAGGAATAATTTTCACTTTATCTTACTTAATGGGGCGCAGCGCAAACCCGTTGGCCTGTGACATCACACTACCGCGAGATCTATTCAAAAGCATACTGTAGGCCTACTGTCTCGCGGTGCTAAGACGTCACATGCCGTCCGATCGGGCTGCGTGGCGCCGCAAGTCGTCAAACGAGCGCTGAGCATTGAGTCAAATACGCGTCAGAAAATTACAGAGGTCCGGGCGGCCATGCCCTTTTTTGCCTCAAAATGCAGACAAATAATGTTTTTAGTAAGGCATGTTTGTTAAAACTAGTTATATTTCCTATTTAAACTAAGTCCTGGCTTAAGCTTATAAAGACCCCACAAAAACCCTGCTACAGCTCCTGAGGGGGTGCTCTCACTATTCACATGTAAATAAAATGGTTAGAAACCGGTTTTTCTGGTTCTCATTGCAGGACTGTGCGGGGGGAGGGCATTCCGTTTCCATGTGGAGACATTTAACAAACACATTTGATATACACCAAGTTCCAGATTACAACACCAAAAACACATCACGTTTAATAGCAGTGCATGTAGGCCCTACTTATTTGAGTATATTGATAGAGTAAGTATTATGTTGGACACTATTTTGGATATCAAATTGTCCTTTTCTCCAGACAAATAAAACACTGATGTGCATGTCTATAGATCTTATCTAAAGAGTCATTGCTATCATTTTCACTTTTGTGTTGGGTTAATTCCCTGACCAGCAGGCACGTGCACACATAGACATCAAAGGGGGCTTGAGCACCTGCCCTTTTTATTCCTGGAGAGAAAGTGCCCTTTTTTCTGGGGTGCTTAAAAAAAAAAAAATAATAATATGATCTTTATTCATATAACAACTGATGTCTGTCTGTTTCTTGTGTTTTTTACTTGTTGCTTATTTAATTAAACATGAATTTATTCAGAAATCATTTAAATGAGATTTAAACTCTTATATAAAGAAAAATAGCGCTATTTGTGGCACACAAACGGTTAACAGATGAGTCCCGCCTCCAAAATTCAAATCGCTAATATGATTGGCTTTACCTTTCCTTAGTCCCGCCTCTCTAACTTACTTCGCTTTATGATTGGTTTGTCTACACTCGTGCTGCATCATTCGCGTTTCAAGCGCCAAAGCTCAGCCCGACCGAGACGCGATCATGTGCATGATTATGCAGGCAGGCTACCAGTAAGTGTGTGAGGAAGAAAGCATTCTTATATTAACAGTTTTATGCACAAAATATGGGACACGTTGTTACACAAAACATTGTTTTCCATGGCAATCCCATATTAACCTGAAGAGTTGCAAACTTGTAACAGTGTATTGTAGTTTAAACAGACTGCTCAGAAAATAATAAAGCACAAACAATAAAATAATTGCTAACTGCAGTAGTAAGCTTTTTTGTTTGCGTTTTTTGTAATGGCTTTTAAATAAGTATAATGTGTTATACTGGAGTGCTGGAGTAGATTGGGAAGAAATCTGATGGTTCAGTATTTTACTTGCCCAGTCTGAATTTTCACTGACATCACAAAAAAGTAAAATATAAAATACAAATAAAATAGGCCTAATCTATATTTGTTGTTTCTGACATGTGTAACCCTAATAAATATGAAACCTAAGATTAAAGGTGCCATAGGATGTGTTGCCATAATGTGTTAAATTGTTCTTTGACAATAACATAGAATGTTGCTTTATTAAGTGCAAAAATTATCCAGAAACGTTTTTACATGTCAATTTACAACCCTAGAATTTGTCATTTTAATTAAATGGTGTATTTTTGCCATATTTGAAAAGGTACTGGAATAATAATGTTGAGCTCTGCTCTGATTGCTCTGCTCTGAGGCTCATGCCAGAAGCTCACATTAGTAAACAGACCTTATATTTTGAGCCCTTATCAGACAAAAATACATTTTGAGTAACAACTAACAACTAATCAGCTAAACGCTAGCATATGATATAGCATTTATTGGCATAACTCAGCAGTCACAACTTTCTTTTTAGCATTTTAACAAATTTGTAATTAAAGTGTAATTTAAAGTTTTAAAACATGCACATTGTGTAATGGCTTCCTTTGGTGCTCTATAAACCTAGACTACTAAGGAGACCATGGTGTCTGTGTGAACTGATTATTTTGTAGACATCTTTTGAAAATTAAACAATTGCGTGAGTTTGAGGAAGATAAAATTAATTAACTTTTTTAATATTTTTTTTAAAAAGGAAGTCAGAATTGCGTTAATATATATATACTTTTTGTTAAAAAAAAAGAAAAAAATATACATAATTATGAGAAGTGCCCTTTATTTCACTTGAGCCCCTGCCCCTCAAAATGTCTGTGCACGTCCCTGCTGACCAGACCTCTGTCATTTTCTTACGCTCGTCTTATAATTTGACTCAACGCTCAGTGCTTGTGTGGCTTCTTGCTGCGCAGTGCAGACCAATCGGCATGTGACGTCTATAAGCAGAGGTGGGACAAAGTGAAGGTGGGGCACTAAACAGAAGATACAGTCTGTCAGAATATCTCTCCACAGTTAGAGATGTAAAGCAGAGACGAATCCTCACTAAATACAGACTCAGTGATCACAGTCTGGCAATAGAGAAAGGCCGACATAGACAAACATGGCTCCCAAAAGAAGAGCGAATCTGTGTCCATTGTGACAGTGGCGAGATAGAGACAGAGACACACTTTCTCCTTTACTGTGGTAAATATAAAGAGCTTAGAGAAAAACACTTTGACAAAATCTCAAAGCTCATACCAGAGTTTCATAAATCTTCAGACTCAGATCAAATGAAGATGTTACTGGGGGAAGACAGACACCCATCAGCTGCTGCTAAATTCATTTATCAGTTACACACCATCAGAAATAATCCACAGCCCTGATCTTGTACAGTACTTTTATTTTACCTCTCATGTGCCTCCATAAATGTACATTTGTATACTTCATATTTTTATATTTCAAAGTCAACTTTATATTGTAAATATCCTCTGATTCTATTTTATTTTATTTTGCAGTAGTACTTCATCCATCACCCAGCACCTTAGCTTAATTGCACCTTAATGTTTGTTAATATTGTGTTATTGTATGTTTCTTGTTTTATGTATAATGCTTTGGCAATATTGTAAGTGACACAATCATGCCAATAAAGTTCTTTAAATTGAAATTGAAATTGACAAAGTCATTGTTATGCAAGTCACAAGTAAGTCTTTGCCAGGCACGTGCACACATAGACATCAAAGGGGGCTTGAGCACCTGCCCTTTTTTAATTCCTGGAGAGAAAGTGCCCTTTTTTCTGGGGTGCTTTAAAAAAAAATAATAATATGATCTTTATTCATATAACAACTGATGTCTGTCTGTTTCTTGTGTTTTTTACTTGTTGCTTATTTAATTAAACATGAATTTATTCAGAAATCATTTAAATGAGATTTAAACTCTAATATAAAGAAAAATAGCGCTATTTGTGGCACACAAACGGTTAACAGATGAGTCCCGCCTCCAAAATTCAAATCGCTAATATGATTGGCTTTACCTTTCCTTAGTCCCGCCTCTCTAACTTACTTCGCTTTATGATTGGTTTGTCTACACTCGTGCTGCATCATTCGCGCTTCAAGCGCCAAAGCTCAGCCCGACCGAGACGCGATCATGTGCATGATTATGCAGGCAGGCTACCGGTAAGTGTGTGAGGAAGAAAGCATTCTTATATTAACAGTTTTATGCACAAAATATGGGACACGTTGTTACACAAAACATTGTTTTCCATGGCAATCCCATATTAACCTGAAGAGTTGCAAACTTGTAACAGTGTATTGTAGTTTAAACAGACTGCTCAGAAAATAATAAAGCACAAACAATAAAATAATTGCTAACTGCAGTAGTAAGCTTTTTTGTTTGCGTTTTTTGTAATGGCTTTTAAATAAGTATAATGTGTTATACTGGAGTGCTGGAGTAGATTGGGAAGAAATCTGATGGTTCAGTATTTTACTTGCCCAGTCTGAATTTTCACTGACATCACAAAAAAGTAAAATATAAAATACAAATAAAATAGGCCTAATCTATATTTGTTGTTTCTGACATGTGTAACCCTAATAAATATGAAACCTAAGATTAAAGGTGCCATAGGATGTGTTGCCATAATGTGTTAAATTGTTCTTTGACAATAACATAGAATGTTGCTTTATTAAGTGCAAAAATTATCCAGAAACGTTTTTACATGTCAATTTACAACCCTAGAATTTGTCATTTTAATTAAATGGTGTATTTTTGCCATATTTGAAAAGGTACTGGAATAATAATGTTGAGCTCTGCTCTGATTGCTCTGCTCTGAGGCTCATGCCAGAAGCTCACATTAGTAAACAGACCTTATATTTTGAGCCCTTATCAGACAAAAATACATTTTGAGTAACAACTAACAACTAATCAGCTAAACGCTAGCATATGATATAGCATTTATTGGCATAACTCAGCAGTCACAACTTTCTTTTTAGCATTTTAACAAATTTGTAATTAAAGTGTAATTTAAAGTTTTAAAACATGCACATTGTGTAATGGCTTCCTTTGGTGCTCTATAAACCTAGACTACTAAGGAGACCATGGTGTCTGTGTGAACTGATTATTTTGTAGACATCTTTTGAAAATTAAACAATTGCGTGAGTTTGAGGAAGATAAAATTAATTAACTTTTTTAATATTTTTTTTAAAAAGGAAGTCAGAATTGCGTTAATATATATTTACTTTTTGTTAAAAAAAAAGAAAAAAATATACATAATTATGAGAAGTGCCCTTTATTTCACTTGAGCCCCTGCCCCTCAAAATGTCTGTGCACGTCCCTGGTCTTTGCCCTCGAGTCCCGAGTCAAGTCATGTCAAAGATGAGGCAAGTCCCAAGTCGAGTCAAAAGTCAAAGCCAACAAGTCTCAAGTCGAGTCCAAAGTCCTACCATTTTAGTTTCAAGTCATGTCAAGTTCTCTTACAACAGAAATAAAATGCATGCTGTGGACAGGTGAAGGGAGGCCCCTATACTGCATTGCATTTTCAAAAGATCAAATTGGCCATGATGCCACCATGGCTGAAAACTCGCTCCACTGTAGCACTAAGCAGGCACTGCCAAGGCTACTTGAAAGAGTGAAGGAAGAGTGCCCAGAACAAAATGGCATTCTGTCCTTCTGCCATGTCAATGTAGTGACTTAGCTGCAGTGGTATAGATCTCTTGGTGATGTCAAAGTACCGCGAGAGCGATTCCAGTTATCACGTGGCTAAATCCGCTTTGAATCGCTCTCGCGGTACTTTGCTGTCACTCGCCTGTGGGTTTTGTAGCGCCACACCACTCTGCTCCCCAGTCACTTTCGCGCCGCTATAGGGATTTCATATGCCGATCGGATCGCGCAGTTCGGCAGAAAGTCAAACACACCAAATATATAGCCTAATATGTATATGCATTTCAACCCGCTAAAGTAGCAAGTGTAGCATGCTAATGGTCAGTGCTTCACTATTACTAAAAGTTTGAAATGTCACAAAACCATGCTGTTACGCATCCTCACGCTATTTTTAGCGGGTATACGGAAATCCTTTACAATTCCTAGTAGACTACACCACTGCTGAGCTGTACTGGTACGGTCCCAACATCCAAACCAACGTGGGACTGCAGTGATTGGATGTCGTGCAGGCAGCGCGCGTGCTCTCTGCATGCAGGTGGTGCACATTTTTTTCATAGATGCAGACACACAGAGACCATCGCGGCCGTGTGCATTTTTTGTGTAATGGGTAGGTTGCTTCACTGCTGATTCTTGCCATACCTCCGTTGCCTAATGCGCACGCATACGGTGCCATGTCAACATGGTGTACAAACAGTTAAAGGGTCTATTAAGTAAGATGAAGTCAAAATGAAACCGAGATGACCAATAAAATCAAACCAGGCAGACAGAGGTGCAACACAGAGAGGTCAGATGCGCAGTTAGTGGAAGTGCAAGAGAGATGTAAGTAATCAAACGCTGACTATTATACAGCAGTTTATTGACGAGAAATATGAAACCGTAGTGACTGTCAAGGTGACAGGACAAGAAACATTAATGCCGCTGAGCACTTGGGTGTCCAAATTTAATGCGCTGCTTTCTCTACCTCCAGTAATTCACTTTCCGTTATTCAGCATGTTTATTAACAACATTCCACGCCACCCTTTAATTCTTGAAGATATGTTTTTAACTGTATAATGATTAGATTCCCTGTGTTGCACTGGACTTCTGCTAAGCTTGAACTTGAAAACGCGATGCATCACGTGCGCGGTACAACGCTTCATCCACCCGTAGCGCGCGTGCACGGAGTTTAAATGTTCATATTTTGGCTTGAACATTTTATTGCATTCAGTCTTAAAGCCTAATAAACAGTACCTGTTGAAGTCATTAAAGTTAAATAAATAACAAAAGAAGAGAAAGTGTGCAGCAGTGTGCCCAGGATGGTAAAATAATTATTACAATGTATTCCTAATGACCAACACAAGTCTTCTGCATACTGACATGGTTTGAAATCTATAGGTATTTGATTCTTTGGTTTTCTGATGTATTAAAATTCATATATGTAGAGCAGGGAAATAAGAAGCTTTTTTTCCTGGGGTGCATGCCCTGGAAAATACTTATATGGACCTCGGTATTTATAAAATCATGCAATGCGGCGTGTTAGTCTTTACAGTTATGAAAATTATTATTTTAAACACACATTTCACAAAGTATATATTGTAAGTGTAAATATTCATAAACTCAACACTTCGGAGGCGTTTTTCTAAAGAATAATGTTTAAACTTTATTGGTGGTGGTTGAGAATAATTCCTCTTTCCATATGTAACGCATTTTAGCGCAATATAAATGTATCATATTGTTATTCTTAATATATAAGAATACTAATATATTTTTTAAAACATTTATAACATATATATATATATATATATATATATATATATATATATATATATATATATATAAAGATGCTTAGTACAATAGCTTTGCTTCATATAAGTTTCTGTAATAAATCTTTAAATCAATCACAAAACGTGTCAACAGTGGCAAATAAAATGCTTGTTAATTTAAACAAGGCAGAAAGGTGTATAAAACAGCTTTAATTAACAATATCTGAATTGGCTCTTTGCACACTTCAAATTTTCTCATGTCATAATTTATAATTATTAATTAGATTTAATATAAATAAGTTTTGAAAAGTGTTGAATGCGAACGTGTAAGATATCTGGAAGGCGATGCGGCGTGTTTGTCTCTACAGCCACATGTTATAAAATTGATTATTTTACACACACATTTCACAAAGTACATATTGTAAATATTCATAAACTCAACATTTCGGAGGTGTTTTTCGTCCGCAAAAGGCACAGTTTCTCTGTTCGCGTCAATTATTTTGGTTTGACCAACTAAAAAAACACAGAAGTGACATTAAGACATTTTATTAAGTTACTTTAATAAATTATTTTAGTGATATTCTATTTTACAATAATATTTTTTACAATTATGAATTACGTAGAAACACTGACTGCATATGCGCAAGAAAGGTAGCCTATTATTAAAGATTTTATAAATATAAATATGTAAAAACGAAATAAAAAAGATATCATATGCCAACAGCCCGGGTTTAAACGCCTTTTTTCTAAAGAATAATTTGTAAACTTTATTGGTGGTGGTTGAGAAGAATTCCTCTTTCCATATGTGAAGCATTTTAGCGCAGTATAAATGTATCATATTGTTATTCTTAAAATATAAGAATACTACTATATTTTTTACAACATTTTTAACTTTAAAACATGTCTTTTTTTATACCACATTAATCTCTTTAAAATATTGATACTTTTAGCAAAACTGACAATTATAAATATTATGAACAAACAATGAAACGGTGTCAAAATTCGACAACACAAATAATTAAGATATTCATTGTAAATAGAGTCGCGTTTATTAGGCTCACACTAAAATCTCTGTTGCACTTCCTATAAGTTCGCATTGCACGTATCTTAATAGTTGTATGCGCTGTTATGCTGGCAAGAATGGGTTGACATATCACTTTGCTGTTTTAATACAGTAGCAATGTAAAATATTCAGCAATGCCCTTATTAACTTCTGGAAACAACGCAATGCAATGTTTTTATGCGCCACCTGGTGGATATTCTGTGAAGCGAAACACATTAAGGGAAAATGGAAATTAGCCCCCCCCCGAAAGCACTTGCAGAATGCTGCGAGACGAATTGGCGAATGCCGCGGGAGAAAACGCGCATTTTTAAAGGCCACATCTGTATGTCAGCAGTGTTTCCCATAGATCTGAAATTTACTTTACTGGTGAAAAGGGCAATCATTATCCACCGACAAAAAATGGTCTACTATACATGTGACAAAAAAAGAATAATGTGTGACACAACACAATACTTTGATTTATTAAACATTAATATTAATTTCACATTATAGTTCATTAATCCAACCACCCCAAACTTTCTTTGCCATAAACAAAGCTGTCACTGTTTGTCAAAGCACCACGGAAACACGTAATGTTTTTGCACTGATATATGAAGTAATTTGATGACCCTTTTATCAAACTCAATATATACAATACTATGTATATAGCCTATTAATAGACAGTGCAGGTCTATAAATTATAAATGTGACTGATCTTATAATGGTAATAATTTCTATTAGATAGGCACTTTTACTGCTTCTGCTTTCTATTTCTCTTTTGCCGATTAAAAAAGCTTAATCCACTAATTATTTCAGATTTAAAAGTCTACTTGCTGTCCCGATGACAGACTTTACATTACAGCTTTGCGTTTTTTATATCCTGAGTCAGCTAGAGCTTTGCTCGTTCAGTATTAGCACTGCTTTTTGCTACAATCTCTGTGCAAACTGTTTAGATTTTAGTAAAGATATGGTCTATTAATAGTAAGATTATTAAAAAATGGGATAAAGAAAATGAAGCGACGCGTGGTCTGAAACCGCACTCGAGCTTTAGCGCGGTAGCGTTGCAGCCGTTCTCCGATGGACTCGGGTTTTACACACAATATTAATCAGACTTGGGACCCGAAGTAATGAGCTAGGACCGACCCAGACCCGATTGACCATTTAAAATATAAACCCGGAACCGTACGGGTCCCGCGTCCTCAGTGAAGAAAGTAATGGTAAAAATCTGCTCAAGTTCAGAAACATGAAAGGATACTATGTGACACTGAGGTTGCTTCGCGTCGCACCCAATTCACTGAGAAACAGAGAGCACGTGAACGGACACTCAACGGGAGAGACACAACGTGCTTGCACGCAAAATGAAGCCAACTTAGATGCTATAAACACATATACACACAAGCATATGCGACCATTTTGGTTGCAGTGTAGTTCTCTGGCTGCTCCGTTTGTGCTGCAGTTGATCCAGTTTGCCCCGCTGGATGATGAGTTTGACGCGTACATAATCTTCACGGTCACCCGACCCCCACCTCTCTCTCTTTTCTCTCTCTCTCAACACCTCTCTCTCAACACCTCTCTCTCTCTCTCTTTTTCTCTCTCTCTCTCAACAAAACACGGGTCATCCAGTCGAGTTCAGAAAATACGGAAATTCGTAAAGTGATTTTTTTCCTGGGCGGGTCGCAATTTACCTGGGGGCACCGCCCAAGTAGAGCCTATGTATGGGAAACACTGGTCAGGTTACAAGTTGCCCGTAGATGGCTGCACGGTGGTGCCTTCTTCTTCCACGGTTAAGAATTTAGGCGTGATTTTTGACAGCAATCTATCTTTCGATTGTCATATCTCCAACATCTGCCGCACAGCATTCTTCCATCTTAGAAATATCTCAAAAATACGCCATATGCTGTCTGCATCAGATGCAGAAAAGCTTATCCATGCTTTTATGAGCTCTAGAATAGACTACTGTAACTCGTTACTCCGGGGATGTCACGCAAATCAGGTAAAAAAGCTACAGCTGGTTCAAACCGCCGCCGCAAGAGTGCTTACTCGATCTAAAAAGTATGACCACATTAGTCCAATTCTGGCATCTTTACACTGGCTACCAGTTAAATATCGCATACAATTTAAAATATTACGAATCACCTACAAAGCCTTAAATATCCTAGCGCCCTCGTATATTAAAGAATTACTATCAGAATACAATCCACCACGTAAACTGCGATCACAAAATTCTGGTCACTTAATTATCCCCAGTATATCAAAAGTGTCTAAAGGTGGTAGATCCTTTTCCTACTTAGCCCCTAAGCTCTGGAATGATTTACCAAATAATGTTGGAGTATCAGACACAGTCGATCAATTTAAAGCTAAACTTAAGACATTCTTCTTTAACAAAGCATTCACATAAAATGTCCAATAAATGTACTTATCCCGCAATAGTTATTTTGTCTAGAACAAAGCACTCACAAACCTCATATGGGTAATATACTATTGCCGCAAAAGGTAGCATGTCTGGAACCGATCGGATTTTAAACCACAATACTGTATGACACTTGCATTACATGCGAACGGCCCCTACACTAATATAATTCTGTTTTTCTCTCCCTGTCTCGTCTTCGACCCTGAAGACAATGAGACAAACAGACCCAGTTCCTGTTGCTGTGAAGGTCATTACACCACTGATCTACTGGCTGTCCCACAACGTGATGCCCAGCCGATGCGCGACCAACAACCACTTGCTGAACCAGTTTAATCCGCTTACCCGCTTCCTATCTCTACCATGTTTATATATATAAATTTATATTAATTTCTCCCAAGGGTTTTTGTCCTTCTAGGACAAAGGGTTTTTTACACCGGGTTTTCTCCTAGGGGGTTTTTCGTCCCCGGGAGAGTCAGCCAACTTTGGCTTAATTTAGCACTTTACTGTATACGTTACATTAGTCCTACGCTCGCTTGTACGGTTTATCCTTAGCCGCAATATTCTACATCTTATATTATCTATTGATTTTCTGTGTTCTCCCCTTCATCTACTTATGTAAAGCTGCTTTGCAACAATTAAAAATTGTGAAAAGCGCTATATAAATAAAATTGAATTGAATTGTTTTGCTAGGATGAGAGGAGATGTAAAGCTGGGTGTCATCCGCATAGCAGTGAAAACTTATGTTATGTTTCCTGATGATGTCTCTAGAGGTAACATGTATAAAGAGAACAGGATCGGACCTAAAACTGATCCCTGCGGTACACCGTATTTAATCGGGGCGTGATATGACTCTTCTTCATTTACATAAATAAAATATAGCAATTGGTTAGATATGATCTAAACTAGGGCTGCACGATTCCAGGAAAAATGATGATCATGATTGTTTTGTTCAAACTTTTGATCACGATTAGAAATCACGATCATTCTCTAAGTGAAGAACTTCTATTCACTTCAGTATTTTTATTACACTTTACAGCCATGTATATAATATTAGGCTATATATATATGTTATATATTATAAAATATTTTATTGTTTTGGAATATTCACAGCTCCCATTCTCTTTTTAAAACATTTAAAATCATTCCGCAAAATTCTGCATATATTTTGCAAAAGAAATCAGCAGAAATAGCAAAAATAACTCCTTATACTCCTTATCCACTCCGTATACTCTGACTCCACCCATATCAAGCAAACACATTGCTTGATTCTAGACCGTCTGCTTTGTGCTTGGTCTTTACTGATTAATCGCGACGATTGTCTTTAACTAATCGTGGGGCGCACATATCGTTATCATGATAAAAATACGATTAATCGTGCAGCCCTAATCTAAACCATGCCAGCGCCTGACCACTGATGCCAACATAGTTTTCTAGTCTATTGAGTAAGATTGTGTGATCTATGGTGTCAAAGGCTGCACTAATATAAGAATTGAGATTTCACCACGATCGGATGTTAAAAGGTCATTTTGTAACTCTAATGGGATAAAGAAAATGAAGCGACGCGTGGTCTGAAACCGCACTCGAGCTTTAGCGCGGTAGCGTTGCAGCCGTTCTCCGATGGACTCGGGTTTTACACACAATATTAATCAGACTTGGGACCCGAAGTAATGAGCTAGGACCGACCCAGACCCGATTGACCATTTAAAATATAAACCCGGAACCGTACGGGTCCCGCGTCCTCAGTGAAGAAAGTAATGGTAAAAATCTGCTCAAGTTCAGAAACATGAAAGGATACTATGTGACACTGAGGTTGCTTCGCGTCGCACCCAATTCACTGAGAAACAGAGAGCACGTGAACGGAGACTCAACGGGAGAGACACAACGTGCTTGCGCGCAAAATGAAGCCAACTTAGATGCTATAAACACATATACACATCTATGGTGTCAAAGGCTGCACTAATATAAGAATTGAGATTTCACCACGATCGGATGTTAAAAGGTCATTTTGTAACTCTAAGCAGTGCTGTCTCTGTGCTATGGTGGGGCCTGAATCCTGATTGGAACTTTTCATACGTACTATTATTCACTAAGAATGCACATAGCTGAGTTGCCACTACCTTTTCTAATATTTTAAGATTGGTCTGAAGTTATATAGTCTTTAAGTAATTTTGTGGGAACGGGGTCTAATATACAGGACGATGTTTTGGATGATGTTACTAATTTAGGGAGCTTTTCTATTGTAGGAGCCTTACATGATTCAAGATGTTCGTAGGGTAATCTAGTATTAAATGTAATACTGGGTAGAGTGGTGGCTGCTTGCGTAGCGACGATATTTTCCCTAATAACCATAATTTTGTTAGTAAAGAAGTTCATGAAGTCGTTACTACTGTGTTGAAATTTAGTATTGGTTTCTGTTTGTTCTTTGTTTCTAGTCAGTTTCACAACTGTACTAAAGAGGAAACTTGGGTTATTAAGATTTTCTTTAATGAGCTTGCTGAGATGGGTAGATATGGCAGTTTTATAGCCTGTCTGTAGTGTTGAACACACTCTTTTCATGCTGCACGACATACCTTTGTGCTTCTATAATTTCGTTCAATTTTTCTAGCTACCTTTTTAAGGGCTGCAGTATGAAGGTCATACCATGGAGCTGGCATTTTTTTCTTTAATTCTTTTTTTCTGAACAGGAGCAACGGCTTCCAGTGTGCTAGAACAAACATTGTTCAGGTTTTCTAATACAATATCCAGATCTTCACGGTTATCTGCTACATGTTTCATCTGGGACAGGTCCGGAAGAGTGCTAATAAAGCTATCTTTAGTGGTGGAAATTATTGTTCTGGCTAATCGGTAGCATGTTGTGGACCGTGTGATCCTATTTAAGAGTATGGTGTACGAGACAAGGCTGTGGTCTGAAACGGCATCGCTCTGAGGTGATATTTTGATGTCATTAATATTGAGACCAAGTGACAGAATAAAGTCTAATGTGTGTTTACGGGTGTGTGTGGGCCCTGACACATTTTGTTTAATACCGAGAGAATTTAGAACATCTATAAACGCTATTCCTAATGTATCTTTTGGGTTATCAACGTGGATATTAAAGCACCAACGATAAGAGCTTTATCTACAGTGACTACTAGCTCAGACAGGAAATCTGCAATTTCTTTAAGAACGTCTGTGGGGTGACCTGGAGGTCTGTAGATAGTGGCTAAGACGAATGAAAGCTTTTTGTTATTACGATCGGTTATTTCCATATTTAACAACATTATTTCAAATTAATTAAATTTTATTTTAGATTTATGGTTTACTTTGAATAATTTATTGTAGATTGTGGCTACACCACCCCCTCTCCCCTCTAAGCAAGGTTTGTGCTTATAAAAATAGTCTTGTGGGGTGGATTTATTAAAACTAATGTAATCATCTGCTTTAAGCCAGGTTTTTGTTAAGCAGAGCACATCTAATTTTGGTCTGTAATTATTTAATTAACAATAGGTTCTTTATTGGTAATGTTGGACTTTAAGGCGTCATTGCATGTTCATAATTTAGAGGAGAGGCACAAAATACAAATATCTAAGTTCACATATTTATTGATCAGATATGAAAAAGTTTTACAACGTGCTGTGCAGTCTCAAGTAGAGCTGAAGATCTTTGCCCGAACCCGACGGGACCCGTCGGGACCCGACGGGCTCGGGCGGGTTCGGGCTTCCTTTCTAACATTTTACACGGGCTCGGGGCGGGCTCGGGCTTGCGCTCCGGCTTTGTGAGGTAAATGAGCGGTCAAGTTCAATCAGTAGCGCAGGATCGCGCTGAATTCATTTACAGTGGATTGGATTTAATGATTTTCCTCATCAAAAACATGTAGCTTAATCTTGGTGAGTAGGTTTTTCAATAACTAAATATGAATCGAGTCTTAAATACATAATTTAGACAGAGGATATAGACTAATGTTGGCAGTAATGGAGAGAAGTGCCGACGCAAATCCCGCGGAGCCTTTCTCTTAATTTCGTTATTGCCAAATACCCATCTTAATTCAGAATGTATTATCTTAATTTAATTCGATAAGAAATAATAATTTTATTAGCATATTTATAGTGTATTGCATAAGCCTATTTAGAATGAGATGTTACAATGTTACAGATGACTTATTTTATTTCTTTGTTTCAACTTCCAAGTGGCGTGTAGATTATTAGTCATGAATAAATAATGTTAAAACCTGTGTAAATTTCTCATTCTTGACAAAAGCTGTGTGTGTGCGCACATTTAAATAATGTCGGGCTGTAAACGGGTTCGGGCTTTTAAATAGCTGTCAATCTAAATGTACGTTCGGGTTCGGGCTGCATTCTGTCGGGCTCCGGACATTTCGGGCCTAACTTTTAAGGCCCGATTACAGCTCTAGTCTCAAGGCTACAATCAGCAAGCGACTAACCCCCAGCATTTGGGGAAACAATTATTTATAGAGTATGTGACGTCGTCCTTCTTCTTAGAATCTCCACCCACAAAGGCTGCTCTTCCTCGTGAATCTGACTCCCTTACCACACCCAGTTTCAGCCTGCAGGCGAAGATAGGCACACACAGACAAAGAAAAAACAAACTGTTCTCCGCTCATCCCTGAGGGCCATGCAGTCCGTCACTTTCTCCCCAGTACTCCTCCACTTCACATATGATTGACTTCACATAGCATATTATAATGCTTTCTTAAAAACAAATCATTAATAAAACATTCATTTATTCATAAAAAAACATAAGCTGTAAGATAAAAGTGATTATTATGTAAAACACATTTCAATATCATGACATCATTTCATTATTCGTAAAATTGGTTATATGAATAAGGCACACATTAACTTCTTTAGATAGATAAACACATATTAAATCTTTTACTGCAATACTACTTCTAAGCAAACACTTTAATCATTATTAAAAACCATCTGTTAGGGAAGAAAACACACACACACACACACACACACACACACAAAGAACAAGCACAGGAGATTCTGTTCTTCAAGGTTGAGCTGCCATGCCCCCATTAAGTTATTCTATATGCAACCTTCATTTCATTGGTTAATACACATTTATCAAAGACAACATCTTATATTTATTACATCAATTATTCAATGATTAATACTGATTAAGTAAGAAATACATTGCATATTTTATCCTGTGAATATTAAAGCATTGGTTAATAACATGGTTGCCTGTTTGCTTTTCCCCCTCAGGCCTCTCTCTTATCTTAACAATTTCCAGACGTACATTCCTCAGCATATGCTGTTTCTCCCCTAACCGAAACCACACAGACAACTTTCTTGTACTCAGCACAGAAATCATTGTTGTAACAATACACATTAATTAAGATTATAAACAGCACGATAAGTAAAACAAAATCAAATCCCACAGTAAGCAATCTAATATTAATAAAGCAGAATTTTAACATTTGAGTTTCATCTGTTAATGTATTGTTTTCTAATTTTATATTAATAAGATTTGTACGAGAGGAGGTATGGAAGGGAAGGCAGATGTACAGTAAACAGACGGTAAGCAAATGCTAACTTTAGCCGGCACCATTTGGTGATGCTTACAGGCTATACGCTAAGACTGCGTTTTACTAGTAATAAATTGTTTTGCTTAGTAATATTATTCAAGGTAGAGGAGGTAAAGTATTCTTAAGATAAACTAATAAGTAATATTATATAGATAGGAACAATATAGTAAGAAAAGAGGATTTAGATGATAAGCGCCGAGCTTTTATCACACAGCAGCGTTAGGACAGCAAGAGATGGGTAGATCCGGCGGTTTTTATAGCCTGTCTGTAGTGTTGAACACTCTTTCCATGCTGCACACCATACCTCTAACTTTGTGCTTCTCCAGTTTTGTTCCATTTTTCTAGTTACCTTTTTAAGGGCTGCACTATGATGGTCATACCAGGTGGATGGTGCACATTGGTGGTGGTTGAGGAGATTCCCCCATTCATATGTAAAGCGCTTTGAGCACTGGAAAAGCGCTATATAAATGTAACTAATTAATTAATTATTATACCATGGTGCTGGCATTTTTTCTTTGATTCTCTTTGATCTAATGGGAGCAACAGCTTCCAGGATGCTAGAACAAACATTGTTCAGGGTTTCTATTAAAATATTCAGATCTTCATGGTTATCATGTTTTTTTTGGGACAGGTCTGGGGGAGTACTAATAAAGCTATCTTTAGTAGTGGAAATTATTGTTCTGCCTAAGGGGTAGTGTGTTGTTGTCCGAGCGATCCTATTTAGAAGTATGGTGTACGAGACAAGGCAATGGTCTGTAACAGCATCGCTCTGAGGTGATATTTCTATGTCATTAACATTAAGCTCAAGTGACAGAATTAAGTCTAATGTATGTTTGCTGGTATGCGTGAGCCCGGTCACGTTTTGTCTAATACCAAGAGAATTTAGAACATCTATAAACATAAGTCCTAATGCATCTTTTGGGTTATCAACATGGATTTAAAAAGTCACTAATGACAAGAGCTTAATCTACAGCAGGGGTGCCCAATCCTGCTCCTGGCGATCAACCTGGCTACCTGTCTTGCAAAGTTCAGCTCCAACCCAAATCAAATACATCTGAAGCAGCTAATCAAGGTCTTCAGGATCATTTGAAAATTGAAGGCAGGTGTGTTTGATTAGAGTTAGACGTGAACTCTGCAGGATAGTCGATCACCCGGAGCAGAAGAAAATCTGTCTGGTGGCCTGGAGGTCTGTAGATAGTAGCTCGGATGAAAGAAAGTTTTTTTTACGATCAGTTATTTCAATAATTAAAAACATTATTTCAAAGGTATTAAATTTTAGTTCAGATTTTAATGGTTTACTTGAAATATTTTATTTAGAGCCCGACAAATATATCGGACGAGACGGAATGGAACAAAAATTATTATAAGTCTGACGTTCACAATGCATGTCATTTCTGCCTATTTTGCGTGAAATCTGTCTGTTTTTAGCTAAAAAGTATCAACAATGCTGCCGCTTCCTATCCATGTTTTGGGTCAACACATTCTCACTCACGCCCACCACCCAGCTGCCGCCATGCCGCGCACGCGCACCAGATTTCACACAACAACAACACACCTGTGGCTGTGGCGTGTTTGAAGGACCGTTGCGGTGACGCCAATAAACGCAATCGACGAGATGATTTATGGACATACTTTCAGTATAATCCATCAGAAAGAAAAATGGAATGCATATTGGGAGATGACGGTAAATGTGGCCATAAACTAGGTGGGAACAATACCACCAACCTCAAGCGGCACCTGAATGCTCATCCTGCTATTATTTTTTTAAAGGTAACTAACAAGTCACGCTGTTAACATATCATATACATTAAATTTTACTCAACATTCGGCTTGTGACACATTTCATGGTAAGCTTAAGGTTTTACATGTATCTACTTGTCAAACCTAAACCCATTTCCAATACTTTTTGTAGTTTATTAAATAACAAGGCAAGGCACGCGTTTCTCAACTTTATAAGCGAGGTCTCAGCATAACACACAAACTCAACATGAGGGTATATCAGTAATAGTATAAAATAGTATAAAATGCACCACACTTTTTAACCTAAATTAATTTGTTAAATAATACTTTTTTTTACTAAAGTTGACTTAAACTTGACTAAAACCTTTTTGTGTTTTCGTCGACTAAAACTATGAAGTTTATTAGTGACTAAAATGTGACTAAAACTAAAAAGCATTTTTGTCCAAAAGACTAAGACTAAAACTAAAAGGGCTGCCAAAAACAACACTGATGTTAAGATGGCCAAATTTTAATGTTTGAGTTGCATCTGCTGGTTTATTGTTTCCTATTTTTTATATTAACAAGATTTGTGCGAGACGAGGTAAAAAGCGCTCTGTTTCTTTGTTCCAGGAACAGACACAGTCGAAATGTGTTGAAACTCTGGTAATACAAACTCTATGTGCTGGAATATATGTGATCTTGAGTTCAAGGCAGCTAACAGACCTATTTCCTGACCTGGGCCCTGAATAGTCAGACATTATCACAAGTAAGACTATTGGTCAAATTTCTAGAGAGTATGGTAAATGGACTGCATTTATATAGCGCTTTTAACAGACCTATGGCCATCCAAAGCGCTTTACAATTAGCCTCACATTCACCCATTCACTCACACATTCATACACCGACGGCGGTGTCAGCCATGCAAGGCGCCAGCCAGCTCGTCGGGAGCAGCTGGGGTTAGGTGTCTTGCTCAAGGACACCTCGACACTTGGTCCAGTGGAGCCGGGGATTGAACCACCAACCTTCCGGTTTGTAGACAACCTACATGAACCACTAGGCCACTGCCGCCCAGTATAGCACTTCCTTCCTTGGACAGATGGAGGCACACACATGACGGGCTAAATACATGTTGTGACAAGCTTTACATAGTGCGCCCTCAAAAAACCGCCACTGCTTCTGAGGGTAATCAATGTGATTTTGTAAGAAAAATATCAATTTTTAAACCTTTATAAACTATAATAACTCGCTTCTGTTAGAATCAGAGCATGTGAGCGGAGCTGAGCGGTGAGAATTTCCGCTCCCCACTCACGTGGATGTTCGCAACTCCGCTTCACCGCTCAAAGTCGCACCAGACCGTTCCGCTCAATTTCGCTCCCCGCTCACCTACAATTTCATCCCGCTCCAGTGAAATCGCTCCACGCTCACTCAGAATTCATCTGCATGCCGTTTTCAACTGAAGAATTACATATACATGGGGTGACCAAGGCTATTTTAGGGAGTTAATATACAAAGTCAATGAAAGAAAACGATGTGTATAGCATGTATATAAAAGCATGAATGAATCTCATGATCGCTGATTATTCCACATTACCTCACATTTGCCTGAATTTTATCTTTTCTATTTCTCACATCTGATTTTATGTCTGAAGCAAAAGATCTAATACAAACTGCAGTAACTTTAATTAAAGTTGTTTCGTAAATTTAAACTCCATGCCATGATAAACCTTAAAGTTACTTCAAATAGCAGAGCTCAACACACAGGATTTTTATTTAGCCTAAGTAAATTAAATAAAAATAATCTATATAAGTAAATATTTTTAATTATTTAAAAATTATTTAAATATATTTTTAAGTTAGTCAGAAGCAGTGAATGCTTTTCTTAGTAACATCAGTCAGACTCAGAATAGAACATATATTTATTTCAAAAAAACAACCGCGCGCACATCCAAGTTTTGAACACAAATTAAAAGCTGGATTGATGTCTGAGGCTTCAAACAAACGAACTAAAAAGCTAAACATTAACATAAATTATCGATGCAAACTAGCCAACCATATACCTATAAAAAAATGTGCCTTTTACACAATTTAAACATTATATTAACAAAGGTTAATGGCTAATTAAATAGCCTATGATTAATAATGATAAGTATTAATGAAATTATGGTCGTCCCTTACGTTAACCTATAATGAAAAAATAAAATTAGGCATACGTTCCTTATCTACACTACAGTACTTTTGAGTTCACCTTCAAGAAAACAAGTCTTGACAATGTTTGAGGCTTCAGACTAGTGCGATGATTTCTGGATAACAGGCCGGCAGCAGAGAACACCCTCTCAGCACTTGCAGAGCCACTAGGGATGCTGAAGACGGAGCGAGCTACTTTGGCCAGACTGGGATATGACTTAGAGTTTTCGTTCCAAAACTGTATGACATCTGCGTCCGGGTTCTGCCTCGGGGATGAAAGGAACTTTTCAACCTCACATTTGGCGTCTCCAGGTGTGCGCAACTGCTCGTTGAAGTATGAACCAAACAGTCGAGCCCTTTTTGGTTCAGACTCAGGTGAGTCTGGTGAGGTGTCGGTGTCCGGTGTCCCATGGGGAGGGTTTAATCGCTCAGTTTCCTCCACAAGGAGGTCGCGGATCTCCCCAAGCCTGTTGCACACAGACTCGTCACGAATTATCCATTCAGTTTTGAAACGTGGATCCAATACCGATGCTAAAAGTATATGCTTATCAGAATAATATCTTTCATAATGAGAGGAGATGTTGTTGGCCAATGTTTCAGCAAAAGCAGCAATCATCATGGGCAGGGCAGCATCAGTGAGTAGGGATTTTATTTCACTGACAGCAGGGAGAATCATCCCCAGGTTACCCAACTCCCTTTGTAAATTGTCCGTGAGATCTGCCAGTGGTGTAAGCACACGAACAAGGTGCGTCAGCTGCCGTACTTCGTTGAGACTGATGTGAGCGGCTGTGGTCTTTAGTTTTGTTTGCCACAATGGGTCTTTTTGGAACAGTCGAAGAATTGAATCAATCATTTTTAACTGGCTGTTCCATCTAGTGATAAAGGCAGTTGTGGGGCGGACACCTAAAGCATCTGTCTGTTCAGTGTTCAGGGTGCTTTTCCTCACACTTCTCACTATGTTTCCGACTTTCACGAGGAGCCTATTAATGCTGTCATGCTCGTTAATGGCGTCTTTGATCGCCAGCTGAAGCATGTGAATGGGACACCTCAAATGTAAACTGGATACAGTAAAGTACTGATTAATCATGTTGTCGACATTGGACGCTACCTCTTCCACTTCGATCTGCGACAGCTCAGGTGGTCCTTGCTCCTCCTCATATTCAGCACTGCTGCGGTTGGCACCCGCGGTCCCCTCATCAATGAGCTCATCCTCCTCTTCAGTCACAGGGAAGAAGGTAAATGCCTTGACCATGTGGCTGGCACTGTCAGTGACGACCCTTATCACACGCCGTTCCACATTCCAGTATTTTAGAACACTTTCGTACATCTGGTAAATGCGATCTGCGGTATGGTGACCATGAATGTGGTCACAGCTCAACAAAACCGTGTGACCCCGGAATGACCCGTCAATGAAGCTGGCCACGATGCCAAGAAAGCTGTGCCCTCTTCTACTGGTCCAAATGTCTGCTGACAGAACAAACCCATCTCCCTTTTTCAACAGGTCTCGCAGTCTATCCTCCATCTCCTCCAGTGCATGAGGCATGAGCGTGTCCCGCACAGTGTTATAGCATGGGGTTGTGTAGCCTGGCTGGGCCGCGCTGGCAAAGTGTCGCATCCCTTCTCGTTCTCCTGCACTCCTGTTCATAATCCATGAAGATCATTTTAAAAAAGGCTGTATCCAGTTCTTTCTTTCTCGACCCAGTTATGGTTGGGGCTCTGACTGTAGTGAAGAAATTTCTAAGTTCCTCACTTTGTTTCTGTTGCTGCCTCTGCTCTATCTCTTTCTCTATGAAATAAAAAATCACGGACGGGGACGGGGTTAATTAGGCTACATTAAAATATTCGTATGACAAAATGTATATAATAATATTTCCTATTTAAACCATATTCAAAATGCTCACGTTTTTCTCTGGCCTCCCCTTTTTCACGCAGCACACTGTCATGTTTCCGCATGATGTGTCTTTTTAGATTAAAATACGAACTCTTACTTACTGAAATCGTATCACCACATTCCTGTTCATGTTCAACATCATCTTCATCTAGTTTTTTGACAGGAATTTTGCACCTGTATGACTTGTCGGTTTGCTTTTGGAAATATTTTATGAACTCCATCTTCACATAACGAACGATTTTTGAAGTAAAGGCAGACCGTTTTCTTAATTGTTGAAGGCACGGGTGAATTCTGGGTAGATTTGTGCATGCACTAGACTCGTGGTGTGAGCGGTATCAGAGCGGAACCGGAGCGAGACAGAGCGATCGATCCGGCCTTTGAATAAAATTCCGCTCTGCGCTCTGACTATATTTAGCACACTCCGCTCCTCGCTCGCTCCCCGCTACGCTCCGCTCACATGCTCTGGTTAGAATTGCAAGGACATTTATTAAAATAACTCAAATTGTGTTTGACTGAAAGATGATGGACATATGTATCTGGGATGGCTTGAGAGTTTGGAAATCATGGGGTAATTTTCATTTTTTTTACTGAATTATCACTTTAATGCTGCTTTCATTATTATGGTTGATTATAATCGTACGGATTATGGCACTCCAGTAAGTATTGTTATTATTATTATTATTATATTATTAAACAAAATTATTATCTAATACATAATTTTATTTGGAAATAATTTTTAATATCACCATGTATTTCCAGACAAGATTCAGATATGTAGTTTGAAATTGGAGTATTACTTATTGCATTATTCTAATACTAAAACATTTGAATATCTCCTTGTACTCCATCCTAGACTGTGTTCATAATATGGTTTGGAACGGAGTAATACTTCTTAAATTATTCAAATAAGGAAATAAATTTGAATGAGTTTGTAACTTCATGTACTCCATTTTAAACTGTATAAAAACAGCAATGCTTTTGCTGATCTTTGCTTTTCTGTGTTTTCTTTGTTTTTATTTCATGTAAAGCTGGTTTGGAACAATTAACAATTGTGGAACGCGCTTCTTAAAATAAATTAAATTGAATTGAATTTCTGAACCGTAAATTCCCAATTTACTTCCCAATAGCACATGTCATAGCATATCATAGGAAATGTCCCACCCTATATACAAAATATCACACTTCTTAACATTTATTTTTTTTACAGCACTATGCTATTTGAAAGATTTAGTAAGTTTTTAAAATATGGTTTTGGACAATTCCAAAGGTACCTTTGTTTGTCATATTACAATTATTTTTATGTAGTAAACATATTTTTTCATGTTCTGAACAGACTTCATACTGTATAGGAAATAAATTGCTGGAGATTAAGTTGACAGGAGGTTTCACTAGTCTAATGACTTGTGATTGTTCAGTGATGCTCAATGCTAAATACTGTGCAGGGCCCCTAAAGGGTTAACCACAAGAGCTTGTCTGTTTTTCATTAGGTATCAAGTAATATGTCTACTCCCTGGCTTTATAGCAACTCCCGGAAAAGAACAGTGAGTACCCTAAATGTGTTATGTCACATGGTCTAGAACAGTGGTTCTTAACTCTGTTCCTGGAGCCCCTTTACACTGCACATTTTGCATGTCTCTCTTATCTGACAGACTCATGTGTCCAAATACCCACACTTGTGGTCTTAGCACTTGACCACTTGACTACTTACATGATGTATTTCCTGTATTTGGCCCAAGTGTGCATAGATATTCACCCAATGGGACAGACTTAGCAAGTGTTAAAATCTCAATCCAGGTAGTGGCAGCAATTTGCACCAAACATATGTTTTTCATTTAGGCTACTTAACCTCTCGACGCACACTAATTAGTGGGCGGGATGATGTCAGTTTTTTTTAACAAACCATTAAAATGTGCAACACTTTCCATTTTACTACCAAAATATATAATATCCATTTATTACCTTAAAATTAAAAGTTTCCGGGACATCTCGGGAGGTTTGGGCAATAGTCTCATGATTTAAATCCAGAACATGATGCATAATGGGATACGCTAAGCCTTGAATACCGTTCAGAATCATGAGTCAGTGTGAATTTAGTGTGGGTTAATATAAGGACACTGCACTTGACCGCAAATGTGGGTATTTGGACGCAGCCTCAGTTCAGTTCATGGAGATCTCTACTAATGAGCTGATAATTTGTGGAGAGTAGTGGGCCTCCAGCAATAACACTGAGAACTAGGCCTGGCAAACTCGATTCCTTTTAAGGATCCGGGTTATTGTGAGTCACTCACTAAAGTGATCCGGGTTGTGTGATTCACTTGAGTCATTTGAGTCAGTATTGCTAAATTGCCAAGGAAACTCAGTACAGACCCACTTGTAACCGGCTGATCCACGCGACTCGAGATTCTCAGATACGGAAACATTGCAGACTCGCAGACCATGGACATGAGACTCGCTCTACAGATCCCACTAACCGGCTGATTCGCGTGGATCAGCCGGAGCCGGTTAGTGGATCTATAGAGCGACTGAAGTCTCCTCAAAAGCAAATCCATAACAAAAGCCTTTCACTTCTGAAATAACATGCTTATAGGTTTTAGGTTTGGTGTGTATGGTCGACCATTTAAAAAAGAAGCCTAATAACAATAGCATAATAATATAGAGAAAATATAGAAAAGAACTGTCCTGCTTATGTAGCCCCCAGAGTCGGAGAGACAGTTCGCGCAGATCAGCCGGTTACGGATCAGCCGGCGGATCAGCTGGTTACGGATCAGTCGGGTACGGATCAGCCGGTTACGAGTTGAGAGACTCTCGAGTCAGAGCAGATTCGCATGTCTCTCGAGTCCGCATTGTTTCCGGCTCTGAGTGAGAATCTCGGGTCAGTTCGCGGCTCGCGCGGATCCGCAGGTCTCTCGAGTTTGCAATGTTTCCGGCTCTGAGTGAGAATCTCGGGTCAATTCGCGGCTCGCGCGGATCCGCAGGTCTCTTGAGTTTGCAATGTTTCCGGCGCTGAGTGAGAATCTCGGGTCAGTTCTCGTGCAGATCAGCCGGTTACGAGTGGATCTGTAGTGCGAGCGAAGTCTCATCAATAATGTTGAAAGAGGTTTGTGTGTGTGGTGGCGCTGTTTATGGTTTTACATTGAATTGTAGTAGGACTCAACTGATCCGGGTTAATGACACTAGAGACTCGCGACTCATGAGTTAATTTAAAGATCCGGGTTAAAGATCCGAGTGAGTCGCGACTCGAACAGGTCTACTGAGAACCACTGGTCTAGAACAAATGTTAATGAGAGATGGCTTTCTGTCAGTTTTTGAGGCATTTAATAAATGGTGCATTGTTTATTAAGCTGCAGGACAGGACACAGTTTAGTGACAGAGATTTGTACGCACTAAAGATGTACTGGGACAATGGAATGACTAGCCTGGGCCTTGTGTGCAAAGAAAAGATCTCGGCCGCAGCGAATGAACTCAGTGTGGACACTGAAATTGTTAAGGTCTGTAATCTTCTTTGCACTGGTTTTATTATTTAATGCCTAAAGTTGTACAAAGAGTTTTTTGTTGGTTTCTATTTTATATAAATACTGCTTATAAATGTTTTTAATTTATACTTAATTTATTATTCATAATTACAGAACAAATATGAAAAAACGCAATGCATGCAGAATTACCAATCACTTTGTGTCTTTCTATTCACATACAAATGGCTTTTATCTTGTGTATGTGAAATGTAAAATTATTTAAACATGCAGGAATTTGTATAATCAAACACATACAATGCATTCAGAAAGTATTCAGACCCCTTCACTTTTTTCAATTTTGTTTTGTTGCAGCCTTATACTGCAATCGTATTTGTTCATTTTTCTCATTAATCTACACTAATTTTAGAAAGTCTCTACATTTATAAAAAAACTAAAATATATCATATTTACATCCTAAGTAGAATAGAATAGAATAGAATAGAACTTTATTGTCATTGTCACAAGTACAACGAAATTTAAGTGCACTCTAGTCAGTGCAACAATTAATGGCAACATATACAACATATACACATATTTACGATATAATAAAGTGTGTTGTGCTGTGCAAGACATTGGGTCTCAAAGTGGTTATTCATCATTGTAGCAGCATTTGAAAGGTTTGTTATATGTTAGTTTCAGGCATAGTTAAGCATTGAGAGATTTAATTGCAATCAGATAAAAACTGTGTTTTAGTCTATTTGTCCATGTATTGATTTGTCTGTACCGTCTGCCTGAAGGCAACAGTTCAAACAGGGAGTGGCCGGGGTGTGATGTCTTTTTGATGCCTTTCCTCAGGGCTGTGCTATAGAGACCTCTGTTGCCTGACCTGAAGGTGTGTCCCTCTCCCTTAGCAGCTGCTGGACCTCCCCAGTCATCCAGGGCTTCTGGTTGGGATAGACTCGATGCGTTTACCCACAGTGACATTGTCTATGCAGTTCTTGATGTAGCACAGTACACTGTCTGTGAACAACTCCAGGTCCTGATGTTCAAAGACCTCCCAGTTGGTTCTATTAAAACAGTCTTGTAGCTGCTGAGAGGTGCCCTCTGGCCATGTGGCAACAGTCTTTTTGATGGTGGGAGCAGTTTTCTTGAGGGGGGCATACGCAGGAATTAAAAGCAAAGAGAGATGGTCAGACTGGCCCAGATGTGGTAATGGTCTGGCCCTGTAGCCCAACTCGATGTTGAATTAGACTTTGTCCAGAGTGTTCTATTCAATTCAATTCAATTCAATTTTATTTATATAGCGCTTTTCACAATAAGTAATTGTTTCAAAGCAGCTTTACATTAGTAGAAGCAAAGAAAAGCACAGAAAATCGACAGATAGCACAACATAATACACGATAGCAAAGCAGGTGAATCAACTATGAATCAACATTATAAGCGAGCGTATTACTAATGTAACGTATAGGAGAGGGTGCTAAGTTAAGCCCAAGAAGGCTGCCTCCCCGGGTTGAAAAACCCCCTAGGACAAAACCCCAGATTTTCTGGCCGGGGAAGTAAAAAAGTCCTTGAAGGGAAAAACCCTTGGGAGATATACTGTATATATATTTATATATACATTGAAACGGATAAGGAGATTAAGCGGAGATTAAGCAGGTTCTGCCGCTGGTCGTTGGTCAGGCCTGAGCTGGGCATCACGTTGAAGGACAGCCAGTGGATCAGAGGTGTGCTGACTTTCACATTTACCGGAACTAGGTCTGTTTGTCTCATTGTCCTCGGGGTCGAGGACGAGACACGGAGAGAGAAACAAAATCCTATTAGCGTAGGGGCAGTTCACATGTAATGCAGGTGTCACACAGTGATGTGGTTTAAATCAGCTCGGTTCCAAAGAGGTTAACTATTGCTGCTTAAGTGTATAGTTGAGGATTTTAGCAAATTTGTTGGCCCAGGGCAAGTCTATTTATGGGGCCTCCCAACTGATCTTTAGAACGGAAAAGAAATCTCGTTTGACTAAGGCCAGTGGACCCACTGCCTTCGGTAATACTAACGTACAGTGGCAAACGGTTCTGTATGAAATACTATTCTCAAGATCATGGGTAAAAGCCCAAATCGCAGCCCGTCCATATGTACCAAATTAAGACTCAACCGACTACTAATTCGAAGTAGACCTGTTCGAGTCGCGACTCACTCGGATCTTTAACCCGGATCTTTAAATTAACTCATGAGTCGCGAGTCTATAGTGTCATTAAACCCGGATCAGTTGAGTCCTACTACAATTCAATGTAAAACCATAAACAGCGCCACCACACACACAAACCTCTTTCAACATTATTGATGAGACTTCGCTCGCACTACAGATCCACTCGTAACTGGCTGATCTGCGCAAGAACTGACCCGAGATTCTCACTCAGAGCCGGAAACATTGCAAACTCAAGAGACCTGTGGATCCGTGCGAGCCGCGAATTGACCCGAGATTCTCACTCAGAGCCGGAAACATTGCAAACTCGAGAGACCTGTGGATCCGCGCGAGCCGCGAACTGACCCGAGATTCTCACTCAGAGCCGGAAACAATGCGGACTCGAGAGACATGCGAATCTGCTCTGACTCGAGAGTCTCTCAACTCGTAACCGGCTGATCCGTAACCAGCTGATCCGCCGGCTGATCCGTAACCGGCTGATCTGCACGAACTGTCTCTCCGACTCTGGGGGCTACATAAGCAGGACAGTTCTTTTCTATATTTTCTCTATATTATTATGCTATTGTTATTAGGCTTCTTTTTTAAATGGTCGACCATACACACCAAACATAAAACCTATAAGCATGTTATTTCAGAAGTGAAAGGCTTTTGTTATGGATTTGCTTTTGAGGAGACTTCAGTCGCTCTATAGATCCACTAACCGGCTCCGGCTGATCCACGCGAATCAGCCGGTTAGTGGGATCTGTAGAGCGAGTCTTATGTCCATGGTCTGCGAGTCTGCAATGTTTCCGGCTCTGAGAATCTCGAGTCGCGTGGATCAGCCGGTTACAAGTGGGTCTGTACTGAGTTTCCTTGGCAATTTAGCAATACTGACTCAAATGACTCAAGTGAATCACACAACCCGGATCACTTTAGTGAGTGACTCACAATAACCCGGATCCTTAAAAGGAATCGAGTTTGCCAGGCCTAATTCGAAGTTTCAACATATTTCTTAGGAATATTAATAACGTTTATCATGCTTTTAAGTGTTGACAGAATTAGGTTTTAGTTTATTTATTTATTAGGTTGTACAAACTAGCTATTGTGAGATGAGTACCTTTACTAAAACAAATTATGTGAATGCTTTGTTAAAGAGAAAAGTTTTAAGTCTAGATTTAACCTCTCGACGCGCACTAGCTCGAGGACGGAAAGACGTCAGTTTTTTTAATGCTGCTAACAATATATATATAGCCTACTGTGTACAAACAACAATAATAATAACACTACTATACATCGTTTAAAAGGTCTAAGGGTTTAGCATCAGTGTATGGTGTCCGTTTTGAGATTAAATTGCTCTAGTATCATAAATATAGTATTTTATTACAGAAGTCCAGATAACAACATGCATAATATAAACTGACTCCTTACCATTGTGCTGGTATAAGGAACGCGAATCGAATCCAGTCTGTTTCAGATGTGTGAATAACCCATAAAAACTCTCCAACAAAGTACATACAATGACCATTTTTGTCCACAAATGCGTATAATCCGTGAAATATGGATATATTTTCCATTTTTTACATCAGATTTCAGATGCACGTCTTGTAATAGATTATAATATACAATCTGAGGACTATTTACATCGTAACACTTGCATATGAGATCACACTCGCGTTCAAAACCACACTCAAACTTGATTGTACAAGTAGGCGGGAGTATAATACATAATATCCAAACAGCGCTGTCAAATATCGTGACGTCATCTGACTCGCGCGTTCCTCCAATGACTTCATGGAAAATATTGATAGACAGAACGTGTAGCCAATTAGAACACGAATTCAACGATCTTTGTGTGAAGCTTTATTTCCTGGTGTGGATACGGCATTTTATACGCTTATATAAGGATAAACAATAAAAAGAACAGACTTTTATTTTGTGGCTGACTGGCACTTAGAAAAGGCACTAGTCTTACAAAAACTCTTGCAAGAACCTCATTTTTGGGTCTATTGACTTCAAACGTGAAATATAACTTCTTTAGACTTGTGGCTTTGGCCTCATTGCATTTCTAGGTTTCACACATATATTTATCATTAAGATTTTTAGTGTTAATAAAGATGTTATGCAAAAACATTTTTATTACAATGTACTTCAGCCTCTCTAACTTTTTAAATTTTTATCTTAAAATAATTTTGAAACATGGAAAACGAAGCTCAAAGTGTCTTCCATCTAATGATACCACAGTTATGCTTATACTATAAATGGTTTAGTAAAAACAGCCCTTTTAGTGAAAGTAGGTATTTTCATGGTTTCGGGCCAGAATGGGGGTGCTTTTCAAGAGGTTAAAGGTATCAACTGTGTCTGATTCTCGGATATTGGTTGGTAAATCATTCCAGAGCTAAGGGGCTAAGTAGGAAAAGGATCTGCCACCTTTAGACACTTTTGATATTCTAGGGATAATTAAGAGACCAGAATTTTGCGACCGCAGTGTACGTGATGGATTGTATTCTGATAGTAGTTCTCTAAGATATGAGGGTGCTAGACCATTTAAGGCTTTGTAGGTGATTAGTAATATTTTAAATTGTATGCGATATTTAACTGGTAGCCAGTGTAAAGATGCCAGAATTGGACTTATGTGGTCATACTTCTTACATCTAGTAAGCACTCTTGCAGAAGCATTTTGAACTAACTGAAGCTTGTTTACCTGATTTGCATGGCATCCTCCGAGTAACGAGTTACAATAGTCTATTCTAGAGGTCATAAAAAAAGCGTGGATAAGCTTTTCTGCATCTGGTGCAGACAGCATATGCCGGTTTTTTGAGATATTTCTAAGATGGAAGAACGCTGTGCGGCAGACATTGGAGATATGGCTATCGAAGGATAAATTGCTGTCGAACATCACACCTAAATTCTTAACCCTGGAATTTGGCACCACAGTGCAGCCATCTATGGGCAACTTGTAATCTGACATATTATGTTTGGAGCGATTCGTATGGGGGTAATTTGATGACAATATTATTGAAAATGGACAGACTAAAAGTCACAAATAGATATTACAACTTGTAAACACAAAACGCAATTTACAAATAAATTAAAAATCCACAAACACAGTCCTCGTGATCTGCAATTGTAAAACAAGATCTACGAATCGTCTTTGTGATCCACAAATATAAAGCATGATTTACAAAAAAGAAATCAGTGACTTGTACTTGAAAACCAGAATTTGAATGAATGTAAAGTGACTTCTCTGCAGATGAATATCATTTTCTATTTGTAGATTGTGTCACATTTGTTTTCAGATTTCTGACACTTTTGTTTCGCTTTTGTGACAAAATAATGCCATAATCGTTGAAAATGAAGAGACTAGGAGTCAAAAATGCATTCTACAATTTGTAAACATGAAACAAATCTGCAAATAGGTTCCAAATCTGCAAACAAACTCCTCATGATCCGCAAATGTAAAACGAGATCTACAAATATATAAAAATCCACGAACAGACTCTTCATGACATACAAATATAAAATGCGATTTACAAATAGATTTAAAATCCGCAAACCAACTCTTTATGATTCACAAATAGAAATCATCAACTTGTACTTGACAAACAGAATTTAAATGAATGCAAGGTGATTTGTCTACGCATGAGGGTCATTATTTGTTTGTAGATTGTGTTGCATTTGTTTTCAGAATTTTGGCACAACTGTTTCACTGTTTTCCATTAAAAAAATCTACAAATGCCCTCCTCACAATTTGCAAACAAACACAGTCTAACTTGTATTTTCCAACCATTGTAAAAAGACATTCTTACACATTCTGTGCAAAGTTCAGCATGCAAGTGTTGAATCTGTGTTTGCAGATCACAGGGCATTCACGAATCCTTCTGCACAAGTCTACAGATCTTTTTGGCACTATCTTTCCGCAGAGTTTGTCACTACGATCCACACGTGTAGTCAGCCAATCAGGGGTATTGCTTCAAAGTGATGCCACGCCCCCTCAATAAGCTCTTTTCAAAATAAAAGCTGGGCTCACTGCCATTTACCGTTGCCGGTGTTACAGCGCTGAAAGGCGGCCAGACCGGGTTATCGATATTATATTAGTGATATTAAAGCATTTATGTATAGCATGTCAAATATGTAGCATTAACGTGAACTAGAACAACCCCTCGTTTAAGTTATTATCAGTGCCTGACAATTCAGCCGGTTGACTGTATGCAAGTCTATTATTTTTCCATGAAATTGCTTTTGTGAACAACAAATACCTGTTGGAAATATCATTGCTAGCAAGCGGCGTGCAGCTAATATAGTGTGTGTTTACAACTAAGCGTTACCTCCGGTTGGTGCTCAGTGTTTTAGTTCAGGAGGTTTCCACCGGGAGGCGAATTACATTCTTGTTCAAAATAATAGCAGTACAATGTGACTAACCAGAATAATCAAGGTTTTTAGTATATTTTTTATTGCTACGTGGCAAACAAGTTACCAGTAGGTTCAGTAGATTCTCAGAAAACAAACAAGATCCAGCATTCATGATATGCAGGCTCTTAAGGCTGTGCAATTGGGCAATTAGTTGAAAGGGGTGTGTTCAAAAAAATAGCAGTGTCTACCTTTGACTGTACAAACTCAAAACTATTTTGTACAAACATTTTTTTTTCTGGGATTTAGCAATCCTGTGAATAACTAAACTAATATTTAGTTGTATGACCACAGTTTTTTAAAACTGCTTGACATCTGTGTGGCATGGAGTCAACCAACTTGTGGCACCTCTCAGCTGTTATTCCACTCCATGATTCTTTAACAACATTCCACAATTCATTCACATTTCTTGGTTTTGCTTCAGAAACAGCATTTTTGATATCACCCCACAAGTTCTCAATTGGATTAAGGTCTGGAGATTGGGCTGGCCACTCCATAACATTAATTTTGTTGGTTTGGAACCAAGACTTTGCCCGTTTACTAGTGTGTTTTGGGTCATTGTCTTGTTGAAACAACCATTTCAAGGGCATGTCCTCTTCAGCATAGGGCAACATGACCTCTTCAAGTATTTTAACATATGCAAACTGATCCATGATCCCTGGTATGCGATAAATAGGCCCAACACCATAGTAGGAGAAACATGCCCATATCATGCTCCATGCTTCACTGTCTTCACTGTGTACTGTGGCTTGAATTCAGAGTTTGGGGGTCGTCTCACAAACTGCCTGTGGCCCTTGGACCCAAAAAGAACAATTTTACTCTCATCAGTCCACAAAATGTTCCTCCATTTCTCTTTAGGCCAGTTGATGTGTTCTTTGGCAAATTGTAACCTCTTCTGCACATGCCTTTTTTTAACAGATGGACTTTGTGGGGGATTCTTGAAAATAGATTTACATAGACGTCTTCTAACTGTCACAGTACTTACAGGTAACTCCAGACTGTCTTTGATCATCCTGGAGGTGATCATTGGCTGAGCCTTTGCCATTCTGGTTATTCTTCTATCCATTTTGATGGTTGTCTTCCGTTTTCTTCCACGTCTCTCTGGTTTTGCTCTCCATTTTAAGGCATTGGAGATCATTTTAGCTGAACAGCCTATCATTTTTTGCACCTCTTTATAGGTTTTCCCCTCTCCAATCAACTATTTAATCAAAGTACGCTGTTCTTCTGAACAATGTCTTGAACAACCCATTTTCCTCAGCTTTCAAATGCATGTTCAACAAGTGTTGGCTTCATCCTTAAATAGGGGCCACCTGATTCACACCTGTTTCTTCACAAAATTGATGACCTCAGTGATTGAATGCCACACTGCTATTTTTTGAACATACCCCTTTCAACTAATTCAACTAATTGCCCAATTGCACAGCCTTAAGAGCATGCATATCATGAATGCTGGGTCTCATTTGTTTTCTGAGAATCTACTGAACCTACTGGTAACTTGTTTTCCACGTAGCAATAAAAAAATATACTAAAAACCTTGATTATTCTGGTTAGTCACATTGTACTGCTATTATTTTGAACAAGACTGTAACACCGAGGTCATTAAATCGTTAAAAACACTGCATGAAGCGGTTTTATCCTTAAAACATCAGTGTCTTTTCAACGAACATTTGCCGAGCGTCAGCGAGCCAGCTGGATGGAGTGGAGCTGCTAAGGTGACGCAGCGAAAATAAAGCAAGCGGGTGCAACGATCATATTGGATGTAACTTGCCGTAATTAACAAAAACATGAGCCTTATTTGACAGCAGCACTAATTGAACTATTTGACCATATGCATTTGATATACATACCGTGACCGGAATGCAATTACAAATCGCGCTGTTATTAGAAACATTTAACTGTTTCCAGACTGAGCATGGAGACAAACAAGCACAAGCCGTTTATAAAATCAGCTGCCTGTCAGCGTGTACGGAATGAAGTCAAAACGGTCTCGGTTTTAAGACCGGCAGTCTGCCTGTGCCATTCCACCCTAATCCGGACTGCAAATTACATGTTAATATTATATCCACCATTTACAATCCTTCCTTTAAGGTCTGTTCTGCTTTTAACAGCTCAAAGCTATTACTCTCTGTAGCTTTCGAGTCCGTTGTAGGCTACAGGTAAATTTTGCAGTTGTTTTTGTAAGGGGGTGAAATTTATATCCCCCATCCATCCGTTTGGCCCAATGGCGAAGTCCAAACCGCATGGGAAGGATTGATAGCGCGTTCGGTCTTTTCCGGCGCTTTGCAGATGACGTTTTGGCGTTACGTAATTTAGGTATATTTATCTCTAATCTGACTCCAAAGACAAAGATTTAGTTTATATTATATTACAAATTTGATTGATTATTACTTTTAAAGCTTACAGAATTTAGATGGATGTTTGTTTATTTATTCTGATAAAGCTCTGGTATTACACTCGTTCATTCGGTTCTCACAGTCGCACATGATCCTAGTACGGGCCTCATAATTAATATACTGGTCAACGGTCGTAAGCGAATCAGTGTTGGTCGCTGCCAGAGGTTGGACTATACGCTTAAGCGGCCGCTTTCTGCGTGCTCAACTTTAAACATACTTTATTTAGTCCCCTTAGAGGTGACACTTAATTATTACAATTATTATTTCTAATCAAGATTAATGAATAGAATAACATTGAAATAAACAGAGGTTGAGGCTGACCCTATTTAGAGTAATCAGAAATGTTACTCTAAACGGAAACACAGCCTCCACGCTTCTAAGTACACTTAAACTAACGCCAATTGCTAGTCGTATCTCTCAAATCCTCAGCTGATGTATTATTCACTATCTAACTGGGATTGGGCCGATCCTAGCCTGATTTCAGTCCTTACGGTAACTACGGATACAACGATATTACTTGCAGTGTCAACATTTACAGAGCAACACAGAATAAATCAAACTTAACAATTTATTAACCAGGTAAGAAAATCACAATTCAAAGCCAATTCACAGTTCAAATAAAATGTAACACAAATACAAACCAATAGTATTTACATCAAACAGGAAATATAAAAACCTTTCATACCTGGTAAAGACGACACACAGTAAATTGTGCGGGATATCTGGTTACAGATTCCTCAAAGTAAAATAAAATACATGATGCTGTATCAAAGATACAGCATCATGGGGGTGAACTTCCATGAACAGAAAGACCCACTGAACCATTTTACATCATTCCCTTAAATATCCAGAGAGACAAAGCATATAGGAGTTTGCTACTGATTGGTTGTTGTAAAATTCAGGGGTGTTGCCTAATTCAATTCAATTCAATTCAATTTTATTTATATAGCGCTTTTCACAATTGTTAATTGTTGCAAAGCAGCTTTACATGAGTAGATGTAGAGGAGAACATTGAAAATCAATACATAGTATAAGAAGTAGAATATAGCGGCTAAGGATAAAAAACCGTGTAAGCGAGCATATTAATAATGTAACGTATACAGTAAAGTGCTAAGTTAAGCCAAAGTTGGCTGACTCTCCCTGGGACTAAAAAACCCCCTAGGAGAAAACCCAATGGGAAAAAATCCTAGAAGGACAAAAAACCCTAGGGAGAAATTAAAATTTATATTTATAATATATAGACACGGTAGGGATAGGAAGCGTGTAAGCGGATTAAACTGGTTCAGCCGGTGGCCGTTGGTCGCGCATCGGTTGGGCGTCACGTTGAAGGACAGCCAGTTGATTAGTGGTGCGATGACCTTCACAGCAACAGGAACTGGATCTGTTTGTCTCATTGTCCTCAGAGTCGAGGACGAGACAGGGAGACAAAAACAGAATTCTATTAGCGTAGGGGCCGTTCGCATGTAATGCAAGTGTCATACATTATAGTGGTTTAATTCAGCTCGGTTCCAGACAGGCTAACTACTGCGGCAAGAGTAAATTACCCGTATGAGGTATGTGAGTGCTTTGTTCTTGACAAAATAACTACTGCGGGAAAAGTACATTTACTGGACATTCTATGTGAATGCTTTGTTAAAGAAGAATGCCTTAAGTTTAGATTTAAATTGTTCGACTGTGTCTGATACTCGAACATTATTTGGTAAATCATTCCAGAGCTTAGGGGCTAAGTAGGAAAAGGATCTACCACCTTTAGACACTTTTGATATTCTAGGGATAATTAAGTAACCCGAATTTTGTGATCGCAGTTTACGTGGTGGATTGTATTCTGATAGTAGTTCTTTTATATACGAGGGCGCTAGGCCATTTAAGGCTTTGTAGGTGATTAGTAATATTTTAAATTGTATGCGATATTTAACTGGTAGCCAGTGTAAAGATGCCAGAATTGGACTAATGTGGTCATACTTTTTAGATCGAGTAAGCACTCTTGCGGCGGCGTTTTGAACCAGCTGTAGCTTGTTTACCTGATTTGCATGGCATCCCCCGAGTAACGAGTTACAATAGTCTATTCTAGAGGTCATAAAAGCATGGATAAGCTTTTCTGCATCTGATGCAGACAGCATATGGCGTATTTTTGAGATATTTCTAAGATGGAAAAATGCTGTGCGGCAGACGTTGGAGATATGACTATCGAAAGATAGATTGCTGTCAAACATTACGCCTAAATTCTTAACCGTGGAAGATGGCACCACCGTGCAGCCATCTATGGGCAACTTGTAATCTGACATATTATGTTTGGAGCGATTTGGTTCAATAATAAGTATCTCTGTCTTATTGGAGTTTAGCATAAGAAAGTTATGTGCCATCCAGTCCCTAATATCACTAATGCAGTCTGTTAGCTTAGCAAACTGGTGGGTTTCGCTAGGATGTGACGAGATGTAAAGCTGGGTATCATCCGCATAGCAGTGAAAACTTATGTTATGTTTCCTGATAATGTCTCCTAGAGGTAACATATATAACGAGAATAGGATAGGGCCTAGAACTGATCCCTGAGGTACGCCATATTTAACGGGGGAGTGATGTGACTCTTCCTCATTTACATAAACAAAGTGATATCGATTGGTTAGATACGATCTAAACCAGGCTAACGCCTGACCACTGATGCCAACATAGTTTTCTAGTCTATTGAGTAGGATTCTGTGATCTATTGTGTCAAAGGCTGCACTAAGGTCTAGTAATATAAGGATTGAGATTTCACCACGATCGGATGTTAATAGGAGGTCATTTGTAACTCTAAGCAGCGCTGTCTCTGTGCTATGGTGGGGCCTGAATCCTGATTGGAACTTTTCATATGTATTATTATTCGCTATGAATGTGCGTAGCTGGCTTGCCACTACTTTTTCTAATATTTTAGAAAGAAAAGGTAGATTTGAGATTGGTCTAAAGTTATTAAGATCTCCCTGGTCAAGGTTTGGTTTTTTAATGAGCGGTCTAATAACTGCTAGTTTGAAAGCTGTTGGAACGTATCCTAATTCTAGCGATGAGTTAAAGATATTTAGTACCGTGTCGGACACTACATGAAATACCTCTTTTAGTAATTTTGTGGGAATGGGGTCTAATATACAGGACGATGATTTAGATGACGTTACTAATTTAGAGAGCTCTTCTATTGTAGTAGGTTTAAATGTCTCAAGATGTTCGTATGATAATCTAGTGGTCAATGTACTATTGGGTAGAGTGGTGGCTGCTTGCGGAGTTTCTATGTTTTCCCTAATAGAAATAATTTTGTTAGTAAAGAAGTTCATGAAGTCGTTACTATTGTGTTGGAATTTACTATTGGTTTCTGTTTGTTCTTTGTTTCTAGTCAGTTTCGCAACTGTGCTAAAGAGGAAACGAGGGTTGTTATGATTTTCTTTAATAAGCGTACTGAGATAGGTAGATCTGGCGGTTTTAATAGCCTGTCTGTAGTGTTGAACACTCTCTTTCCATGCTGAACGCCATACCTCTAACTTTGTGTTTCGGTAGTTTCTTTCCATTTTTCTAGCTACTTTTTTAAGGGCTGCAGTATGATGGTCATACCATGGAGCTGGCGTTTTTTCTTTGATTCTCTTTTTTCGTATGGGAGCAACGGCATCCATCGTGCTAGAGCAAACGTTGTTCAGGTTTTCTATTATAATATCCAGATCTTCACGGTTATCTGCTACATGTTTCATTTGAGACAGGTCTGGAAGAGTGCTAATAAAGCTATCTTTAGTGGTGGAAATTATTGTTCTGGCTAATCTGTAGCATGTTGTAGACTGAACGGTCCTATCTAGAAGTATTGTGTATGACACAAGGCAATGGTCTGAAACGGCATCGCTCTGGGGTGATATTTCGATGTCATTAATATTGAGTCCGAGTGACTCAATATTAATGTGACTAATATACATACAGTGGGTGATTGGTCAACATCTCTAAGTTAGGAGTTGTCTCCCAACATTAGGTTAAGTTTACTTGTTTATTGTCACAGATTAACATTGAATCCTGTTGTTGTATGGAGATGTGGTGTTTGAAAATCAAGTGTAACTCTCCAGGGAGTCTCCTGTATTCGAGATAAAGTTCTGGTTCCCGAGAGGGGTGTTTTGGGGGTCTTGGTCCCCTGCCGTGAGTCCTGGAGGAAAACTTGTTGTGTTGCAAAAAAGTTCTCTTTTGATGTCCTTGCTGCCTCAGGCACCTACAGGGCACACACACTGCACTCTCGGGCATCCATGCTGTGTTCCCAGGAAGGGCTGACCTTTTGGTCAGGATCAATCAAAATTCTTACAGTATTTCCCCGCTTGGCCCCGCAGGTGAATTGTAATAGGGTACCTGCGGGGTCAGACAAAGCAAAGATTTTTTTTTTTTTTTTTTTTTTTTTTTTAAGAGTCTTTGCAACACAGATATCTGCAGTGGGGTGAGGGCACAGGTATCTGCAGTGGGCTGAGGGCACAGGTATCTGCAGTGGGCTGAGGGCACAGGTATCTGCAGTGGGCTGAGGGCACAGGTATCTGCAGTGGGCTGAGGGCACAGGTATCTGCAGTGGGCTGAGGGCAAGGGCAGCGTGTGTGGATTCCTGTGTAGATCGGATAAGGTGCCTGATGTGCAGCACTGGAACATGGTGAAGGTGAAGATCAGGGCACTGCCAATGGCACACCCTCGGAACACCCAGTCCCACCAGGTGTATGTGTAAAAGGAGCAAGTGGTACGATAGGGTCAAATATATCTGATCTGTAAAATTACCATCATTCTTTCCCACTGTTGTATTTGGAGTTTAGCTGAATTAAAAAGGTACTTGGTCTCTGGATATTCAAGGAGAGGATGCAAAAGATCAGGTTAAAACAATAAAAACATAACATTAAGGTATGCATATTATAAAAATAAAACCCAGAAAATTCTAAAATAACCTTCAAGTATGCATATTATAGATTATATGAAAATAAAAACAGAGATTGTTAAAATGATCTTCAGGTATGCATATTATAGATTGTATAAAAATAAAACCCAGAAAATGTTAAAATAACCTTGAAGTATGCATATTATAGATTATATGAAAATAAAAACAGAGATTGTTAAAATGATCTTCAGGTAGGCATATTATAGATTGTATAAAAATAAAACCCAGAAAATGTTAAAATAACCTTCAAGCATGCATATTATAGATTATATGAAAATAAAAACAGAAATTATTAAAATGATCTTCAGGTATGCATATTATAGATTGTATAAAATAAAACCTAGAAAATGTTAAAATAATCTTCAGGTATGCATATATTGGGTCATGTGAAAATAAAAAATTAAAAACCAAAAGGTGTTAAAATAACATTCAGGTATTGGGTCAAGTGAAAATAAAAAACTGAAAATGTAAAATTTGGTTATGCATACTATAGGGTGTATCAATAACAGTGATAGTATTATACTGCTATAATAGATTTAGGTATGGACATTGTAGTCCATATATAATAATAATAATAATAGTAGACACATAGAGTTGTAATCATAACCTGCACACATCTATAATTAATTTTTCAAAAATACTCTTAATTTTCTCACATAAACAACTTGTAGGCCTAAGATAAACTTAGAATATGTTCAGAACATGTTGAGTTCATGAGTACAAGTGAAGATTCAGAATCTGTTAGATTTCTATGTGTATGTGTACAGGTATGTGCCTTTGTGTAGATGTATATGTATGCGTGTATAGGCATGTGTATGAGTATGTGTAGTCCATAAATTTAAAGATTCAGAATCTCGGACTTCTATGTGTTTATGTGTATGGGCAGGTGTAGAGATACGTAAATATGTGTATAGGTGTATATGTGATCTGTTGAATAAGTCACATTTAAATATTTAGGAGTGGAGTAGATTGTTTGATTGAAATGCCCGCACTTCAAGTTCAATCATTTTGACAATGTTTGTGCTGTTGTTAGTGATAGGTTGAAAATCATGGGCCCTGATTTACAAGTATCCCAACAACAGTAAGATTATTGTTTAGGTATTTGAGATTTTAATAGTAAGTATGTGTTGTGTGGTGTTTAGGTCTGGATAGTCTTTACGTCTATACCAGATATGTTGCAAGATTGCGTTGGAAAATGTGTGTGTGTGTATATACGTATGCATGTATGTATGTGTGTGACTGTGTGACTGGGAGATGGGTGGATTTTATCTCTAACAATTAGTGTTGCAAATTTCGAGGCCATCGCTATTCATGATGGTATAGTGTAGTGAGGTGTAAAATGGCCTTTGAATTTTCTTCACACCCAGATCCCAGACTTTTAGGTTGTGTTTCTGCAAAGTTTGTTGTCCTTGATGTGGCCAGACATCTCTGGCCAGGATTTACAGCTTTCAACCTGATAAAGGACAAACAGAGAAGCAATTTAGTTTTTAACCCTTTATGCAATTTGCATTAAGACATGTGGTACAATTTCTCCTTTTGGTGATCAGTCATTAGGGAATAGATGTACCATTGTCATGTTACTTTGCAAATTTATTTTCAGAGATTAAATTAGTTTTACATCCTTTGGTCAGAGGTTTTTTTTTTATTATTGACTACTGCTATTGCAGTGTAGTCCGACAGCATATTACTTAAAGCTGTGATAGCATTTAAACCCTTGCTGTCTGCTGTGAGCATTCAAACTCCATTTCTGCTGGAAAACTTTTCCATAAGCTCAAATGGCTTCATTTTAAGTTGCTCAGTTCAGTCAGACTTGTGGGCAATTCATCAACTCATCACACCTTTGACTGCTTCAGATCTCTGACCTAAAAGGACTCTTTTGCTTGATGTGTTCAGCATTTATCATAGGTTTAGTTACCAAATGATTAAAATAGACCTCTGTATTGGATTAAAAAATGGGTTAAAGATTTCCAGTGAAGGAGATTTGGTTCACTATCATGAGTGTCACATTAATTTTTAGTGTTAAAACATGGCAACACGTGACAGCGTACTCCGCTCCTTGACAAACTGGGTGGTGGACCAATTCTGTGAGTTTGGCCTGTGCAAGTTACTCCATATAGTACATGTAATACACCACATTTTACCATCTGAGGCCTGTTTGGCCATTACAATATAATGGATATTGCAACTTGATCACAATGTAGATTATATTACATTAAAAATAGTATAAATTAAAAATACTTTCATTACTGATCTCTTTAAAGGAACACCAGACTGGTGTTTGTAATTTGCAAGATGTAACTGTATCAATGTATTTGAATGTGAAAAGGTTTCGGAGGCCTGGACAGACTGTAAAGTACAGATGTTCACTGTTCACTGGTTCATGCTTATGTATTCCCACAACAGTTTGTAAGAATTGTGTGGCCTTTCAAATCTCTTTCAAAAGTCTTTAAACAATTTTTTCAGACTCATAGGGAAAGACTAGGCCAAACACTTTTAACAGTGCTGGCTACACTAAATGAGTTCTTAAATAACATTTATGTTACAGACAAGTGTCTCTCTTAAAAACAATGTTCTCTCTTGGGAACAATGGATAGCCCTTTATCTGAGTGGGGGTAAGCCCCTTTTCATCTCAGTTGGGTTTCTCACAGTGAGAGATAAGACCATTTGTGTTGTATTGGCCTAGAATAACAGCTTTCAACATTATATGTCTCTGCAATAATTATAGTTTTTAAAATGTTACTGATTTCAGCAATGGATGAATGCTACATTTAAATAGAAGTTTTTAATTGTAATATGACTTACTGAGTATATCCTATTCTCATTCAGTCCAAAGTGATCTTTTAGAAGGCTCACTCACAACAACTCATTTAAAATAATTTCCCTACTTGCTCCCTACTTGCTTAATGTCCAGCATTTAGTTACATTTCTCTATGCATTGGGGATTTTTAAATCCAACAACGCTGCCTTCAATCATTCATACATTTCCTTCATTCTCCAGCTTGATTACAATATTACCTTAATTCATCAAATATAGATTGTACACTGATGTTTGCAGCATTTAAAAATCTTACTATCTGTGTGCTTTTCACTTCTCAATTGTCCAAGTCCTCCCTTCACATGCAAACACATTCATTGCATTGTAGTTTAAATCATCCAACATCATTTTCCAATTGTTAAAAGTTATTTTGGCACTCTTTCCAGGTTGTGCATTTACTGTCACAACATAAACAATTGTGTAGAATTTGGTGATTTAAATTTAGATTCTAGATGTTTTCCTTGTTTGAGAATCAGAACAAATTTTGGATGATTTAACTCCAATGAAAGACGATCTTTTGTTGTCCGTAGGCACGTAAACAAAAGATCTTAACAGAGCAAAGCAATTCATTCTTCATATAGCGTTACACAGCATTTTTTGATAATGTGGTTTCATTTCATTCTTAAAGGCCCCACCGGATTTGATTTCCAGTCTAACATTAGGTATATTTACAACCTATTTCATAAATGTGGGATGTTTAAAACATTCCCTTAAACATTTTTAAAAGGCAAAGAAAAGATTGGCTTACCACATCAGCTGAAGAAATAGAAGAAGATCAAACCTTTAGCTCCATGAAAAGACTCTTATTCTCCAGGGATCGAATCAGTCGTACTTTGTACATTTTGATAAGATTTTCTCACTGGTTGAATATCACGTCCCGGGAATCACCACTTTGTAAGGGTCCAAATATGACCCCATCCATCCGTTTGGCCCAACGGCGGAATCCAAACGAGGATTATAGCGCGTTCTGTCTTTTCCGGCGCTTGCAGATGACGTTTTGGCATTATGCAATTTTGTATTATTATTATCTGACTCCAAGATAATGTTAATATAAATCGGATTGAGAATTACTTTTAACAGTTACAGAATTTGGGTGGATGTTTGGTTATTCTTGTTTAGCCCTACTTGTTATTGCATCCGTTCATTCGGCTACTCATGTCGCTTTGGACTCACGCACCGGCCGTTTATTAATATTTAATAATCATGCGGGCCCACGATCACAACCGAATCAGGCTTGGTCGCTGCTAGAGGTTAGACCATATGTTCAGAAGGCCGCCCTTTACGCGTGCTCATCTCTGAACATACTTTATTTAGTCCCCATAGAGGTGCAACTTAATTATTACAATATTTATTTCTAACCAGAGGCTCACGACCACTATCATAAAACAAACTGACCGTCTTCTCCAATGATAGCTTTGTATAATCGTGTCATAATTTAATATGCAACTTAGATAGATTAATATTGAAATAACCAGAGGCTGAGGCTCATCTGATTTAGAGTGGTCAGACAACATTTATTTGTTACTCTAAACAGGAAATTAGCCTCCACGCATCTAATTTAACTTAAACTAACGCCAAGTGCTAGTCGGATCTCCAAAATCCTCCGCTGATGTACTACTATGCCATCTAGTGTGGGATTTTGGTCCGTAATACTAGCCTGATTTTCAGACATTGCGGTAACAAGGATACATCGTAATTTACTAATCATGTCAATAACTTTCGTAGCAACACAGAATAATCCAAACACAATTTATTAACCAGGTAGGTAAAACATAATTCAGAAGCCAATTTACATTCCAATTCGAATACGAAAATCAAACGAAAACCCATTGCATACCTGGTAATGAGATGAAGATCTGGTTACAGATTCCTCAAAGTAAAATAACAATACATGATGCTGTGCCAGGACAGCATCATGGGGGTGCATTTCTCGATATTGAAAGTCCCGCCTAAATCTTCTACACATCTCCTTAAATAACCAGAGAACAAAGCATATAGGAATTTGGTACTGATTGGTTGTTGGTAAAACTAAGGGCTGTCCTTAATCTGTATACAGTGGGTGATTGGTTTATGCTTAGAAAGGGAGGTGTCTATCAACATTGAATGAAGTTTCACATATACTTTAACATTGAATTCTGTTGTTATATGAGTGAGACCTGTAACCACTTGCAATGAGACATTCCAATAGAAAACAAATAAGATACAGATTTTAGATTCTTTGTGCATGTAGCATTTCATATACAGTTTGCTTTTAGAGAAAAGAATACAAATGTATGACACCCTAAAGGTGTGTCTTTGAAACCCAAATGTGTCTCAGTGGGAAGTCCACTGTGAATCGTGGAGAGTGGCTTTTCCCGCGCACTCACTTTGCCCCCATGCAGTGTCCTTTGGGGAGGTGCTATCTTATTTAGGAAATTGTCTTACAGCTCCGCCGCTTGATCATATCGGAGAACATAACAGTCCCGATGAGATCAACATACAGTAAGATGTTAGCTCTTGGTGGTGTCCAATCTCTGTAGTGTTCAAGTTCAGTGTGTCAACCAAGGCCTGCGTGCTTTGTTCAATGAATGTCCCATTCTTTTGCGAAAAAACCACCTGTTTTTAGACGTTCTGTCCCTTTGAAGAAAGTTGTCACCTCTGAACGTTGATCTCCTCTGATTTCAGACATCGTCAGGTGGGGATCATGTCATTGACAATACATCACTGTGTGAAACACCTGCACATCTTAAGGACCATTCATTGATTGAACATTGGTAATTTTATAGATCAGATATATTTGACCTGGTGAGACCGTACCACTTGCACTTTTCACATCAAGGTATCATGTGCTATGTTTTTTATTTATTCTATTTATGGTTTGCCCTATGAATCTCTTGATAATAACATTGAAATAAACAGAGGTTGAGACTGACCCTATTTAGAGTAATCAGAAATGTTACTCTAAACGGAAACACAGCCTCCACGCTTCTAAGTACACTTAAACTAACGCCAATTGCTATTCGTATCTCACAAATCCTCAGCTGATGTATTATTCACTATCTAACTGGGATTGGGCCGATCCTAGCCTGATTTCAGTCCTTACGGTAACTACGGATACAACGATATTACTTGCAGTGTCAACATTTACAGAGCAACACAGAATAAATCAAACTTAACAATTTATTAACCAGGTAAGAAAATCACAATTCAAAGCCAATTCACAGTTCAAATAAAATGTAACACAAATACATACCAATAGTATTTACATCAAACAGGAAATATAAAAACCTTTCATACCTGGTAAAGACGACACACAGTAAATTGTGCGGGATATCTGGTTACAGATTCCTCAAAGTAAAATAAAATACATGATGCTGTATCAAAGATACAGCATCATGGGGGTGAACTTCCATGAACAGAAAGACCCACTGAACCATTTTACATCATTCCCTTAAATATCCAGAGAGACAAAGCATATAGGAGTTTGCTACTGATTGGTTGTTGTAAAATTCAGGGGTGTTGCCTAATATACATACAGTGGGTGATTGGTCAACATCTCTAAGGTAGGAGTTGTCTCCCAACATTAGGTTAAGTTTACTTGTTTATTGTCACAGATTAACATTGAATCCTGTTGTTGTATGGAGATGTGGTGTTTGAAAATCAAGTGTAACTCTCCAGGGAGTCTCCTGTATTCGAGATAAAGTTCTGGTTCCCGAGAGGGGTGTTTTGGGGGTCTTGGTCCCCTGCCGTGAGTCCTGGAGGAAAACTTGTTGTGTTGCAAAAAAGTTCTCTTTTGATGTCCTTGCTGCCTCAGGCACCTACAGGGCACACACACTGCACTCTCGGGCATCCATGCTGTGTTCCCAGGAAGGGCTGACCTTTTGGTCAGGATCAATCAAAATTCTTACATTTTAGTTAACTTTGCAGCGCATTCTATTGTCGGAAATGGTCCTGGGTTGGGTTTCCCGATAACGATTGAATTTAGCACTCAAGAGCGCTTTCTACGAGCTAAAACGATCGCTCGCAGCTGGGTTTTAAGTAAGGGATAATGTAGAGGCAGCCGGTAGTTATTGGGAAATAAGCCCCGACAGTGTGATCAGGACCCGACGCGAAGCGGAGGGTCTTGTATCACACTGAAGGGGCTTATTTCCCAATAACTACCGGCTGCCTCTACATTATCCCGCTTATTACACGGCTACTTGCCACATAAGAAAAAAACCTGGACATGAATATGAATTTGGAACATTTTATTGGCATATTTGTTTTAAATTAACATGTTTATCCTTCCGCGAAACTTTGCACAGATGCATAAAATGATCGTAATACCTTATTAAGATCCTCTGCTTCATACTACTCCATTTTTTTCTCTTTAACCAGTCTTTGAGAAGTTTTAATGCCCATTCTGTATTTGTGTGTGTTGGCTTCGTAGCTGTCATGCTCTATTTTGTCAAGTTCAGTCTCAGTAAGCTGTCTGTGTCTTGTCGTGGTTGTCGAGTGTTTGTCACAAGATGGCGCCAAACAAACAGTAATAGTAGTTGTATAGGGCCAGCATTCGTCAAACTTTTATGACCCCCTCCCCCACCCCCTGACAGCTCGTGTTTGACAGCTCGTGTTTGACAGGGGGCGGGACTATCAATCAAACGGTGTACAAAGCTGTCTACTTTAGACAGCGAGTGTGTGATCGTTTATGACATCTCATTTAGTGGGTTGTTTTTCCTGTGTGTGTTTTATGTCAAGCGTATGCTGTCATGTTTAATGACAGGTTGTGTTTTGACATTTGCCGCCTGCGTCTCTCTCACCCATCCCCCCTCCTTTCTCGACCGTGTTTGACAGATGCCGCCAGCGTCTCTCTCACCCATCGCCCCCTCCTTTCGCGACCGTGTTTGACATTTGCCGCCTGCGTCTCTCTCTCCCTCCCACATTTCTCGCCCGTGCTCGTATCAACACTGTCTGTCTCACAGGGGTGCGTGTTGTAAACGAGTAAAGATTTCTAAAACTCAATGTTGGTAAAATAATGCACCATTACGGTGACAAAAAGTAAATGTTTTATTTTAGATTTAGACAAATCATGAACAAGGCTATGATTAAAACTTTTGTTTGTAACATCACAAGTTATTTAATTAAATATTCCGTATACGTGTATAGTTTAAACAATGACCTGAGCCATAACCTTCGACACCGTCAATACTACAATCTTTAGACGATAGTCTAAACCAGGGGTTTTCAAACTTTTTGTGTGTGTGGACCACTATTTGTAATCAAGAATTTTCGCGGACCACCTCATAATACTCATTATAAAATATGTCTACACCCAATCCTGAATTAATCTGCACATCTAAATAGTCTTACTAGCACTAAAACTATAACTGGTCATCACATCAGTACAACAGGTTTCTTAAAAGAAAGTTTACTGCACATAACAGCTGCCACATATTCATACAGCAATCCATTTTGTATGGCACTGAACTTGAATGTCACGGCCAAGCACCACTGGCATATTTTAAATATGAACTGAACTAGTTCAGTTCATATTTAAAAATTTTGAACTAGTTCACAGTTCCAAAAATGAACTAATTTATAGTTATTTTTTCCCATATTATAAAAAAAAGATTGCCATTAGCCCTTATAGAACCACAGACAGCAATTGTTTCATCAGTTTTAACACTGAAGCTAAATGCGTCAGATTTAATCTTAATATCCAACTTTAAATCCTTATCCAACCAGGGTTTACATAAGCATTGACTGTCTTTTAATTTTTGTATTTGGTTGCACATACCTTGAAAGGCTAGCCGGGTGGGGGTCGCACCCCGGGCGAGAAGCGTGTATGACAACTCGCAGGTATCGCACACCGCACGTGCACGTTAAATAGCGTGAGCTTAGTCAGAGTCTATTTCAAGATCCAGAATATGCGTTAGCAGCCTATGTTAATCGTTAACAATTTAAGACACATATGATGTTATTTAATGTTAAACTATGAGTGGCGCGGCAGGAATATCAGCAGCGTCTGTGTTGTTTTGATTACGCATTCAGCGTGACTGGTGAACACTGGTGGCGGTGTTGCCAGATTGGGTGTTTTTCCGCTTCACATTAAGGCCTGTTTACAGTGTGTTTTAGTTGGGTTTTCGCATGGAAGAATATAGAAATCTGGCACCCTATTGAACGACGTTAAACAGAAAGCGTGCTGTTCACAGGCACTAGAATCAACGAGTTTACAGTAACATTCATCAGGCAGTAATACAGTACGTTCAGATCACGTTCAACTTTTGTTCAATGAACTTGTTCAAGCACAACACAGCATATTCTCAAAATATACATATTCTTATTTTGCCTTTACACGGACCACCTGCAGTACCCTCATGGACCACTAGTGGTCCGCGGACCACAGTTTGGGAATGGCCGGTCTAAACTAAATAAAATTTTTAAACTGGTCAGGAGTTCCGTGAATCTTTTCATGACCTGCACTATAGTTTCACGCGTATTAAAGATCCGGCGGTGCCTGACAAAGCGCCGGGTGAATGTACATATATGCCATTTTAAAATAAAACTTAATAAATGTAATTCTGTCCACTATGGCAAAATAGGGGTTTATTTTAGATTTAGGGGATTCTTTAACCAAGTCTCTGATTAAGACACATGTATACGTGCACCGATGGTTACAGTGAACTTATATCTGACGTTAATAAACTTTAAAATGTTTTTAAGACGTCTTCACCCCATTTTAGGGGTTTATTTTTAATTAAAGGCTTCTTAAAACATGTGTGAATATGTGTATATTATACAAAGAGTCTTATATTGTCTGCTCTGACAAAAATAAAGTATTATTTTAGATTTTAGGTGAATTGACTGCGTGTATCTTATAAATACAACTTGATAATACGTTTGTTTTGTCAAGAGACTTCTTTAAAGTCACGCAAGAATAAAATATTTTAGTTGTAACTGGTTAACCTTAAATGTTCTATTATCTATTTAACTATAAGCTATATTTTTCTGATCAGTCTCAAAGTTTCTGATGCTGAACTTATGACCGTGTGTGATAGATATTTCACAGCAGGGTCGCTTTGTAATCTAGGTAGAGTCTTTTAAAACTGTAGTGGTAAAATGTAATATGGTAACTCTGTCAAAAAAGTTAAAGGTTTATTTTAGATCACAATCTATTTTATGGCAAACATTGCAGTATCTAAAAGTTTGTAACAACACAATTTTATTTAATGAAATACTCAGTACGTGTATAGCAATGAACTGTGTCAAAATCACCGGGGTCCCATCAATACTATATTCTTTAGACTAAAGGGTATTTATTTTAATCTAAATAAAATCTTAATCTTTTCATGCACAATATTCTGATCACGCCATTAGATTGTGTTCCAGCGTTTACAATAGAGAACATACGCGGATGCGTGTTCATATCCACCGTTAAGAAACTTTTTTAAACGATTAAAGACATTTTCAATTCATCTTCTGGGGTTTGTTTTAAAATAATAACACCTTAAAATCAACTGTTAATATGTGGTTATTACACAATAACATGTAATTCTGTCCGCTCCGGTATAATAAGGGTTTTATTTTAGATTTGGGACTTTCTTTAACCAAGTCTCTGATTAAAACATGTGAATGCGTGTAACAACGTTGCCAGAAAACGTACGCTGATGCGCTCATATATCTGCCGTTAAGAGCCTTTTAAACGTTTTAAGACATTTCACACCCTCTTCTGAGTTGAATTCATTGACTACGTTTACATGCTGTAAATATTCGGGTTATGATCAGGTTAAGGTCGGGTTTCGGGTTTCTGAAACATTCGGAATAATCCGTTTACATGCGTGAGCAGAGAGAGTTACCCCTGTATACATGGAATTGGCAATATCCCGATGTAAACTGTGATTAAAAGGTAAATGCGGTGATTTTGCGTGGCTCACTATTGCGCAATGCGGTTTTACCGTCTTCATTTACTAAAATAAAATTATTATTTAAATCCAGAACAAGCTGCACCGATGTAGAAGCAGGGTAGGCTAAGTTACATGTCTTTCCTTTTATGAGAAAAAGATTAACAAGCTATACTAGCCTTCAGCTAAATATACTTTTGAAAAAAAAATTAATTGAAGAACGATTTTCTAACAAGAAGGTTTTTTAAGTGCATATTTACAGGGCATCGGTAAATACAGAACACAACAGTGTCTTAAAGAAATTAAAAGTAGACCGTATTCATGCAACTATAAATGTACAAAACGAATGCAATAGCTTACAGAAGGCAATGAATATTTATTTATGGCATTTTCAATAATATATTAGTAGATAAGTTAACATCTATAAAGTATGAAAACGAATAAATCATTATTTTGGCTAAATTAAGCTGGATGGATAATTTTTATAATTGTCATCCTTTCAGAACAAGCTTATATGATATCAATAATAACTTACATTATATCCTGAGTGTTACTTGGACGAAAATATGTAGAAATACATGCAAGTAAAAAAGTACAGAACAAAAATGTTTACCTCACGCGGATAGAACGAAAAGCCGTTAATTTAGCGAACTGAGAACGTGCAGAAACAGTCGAGTCGGCAGATGATCACCAATGTTTATAATGTTTCACACAGGTACTGTTGATGATAAACTTTCATATCTAAATGTCAGGTATAAGTATTCAGTCAGTTAATAATAAAGCCACCGGCGTTATTGCAACATCCTTATACACGGAGCGGACGCTGTATACAAAGAAAAAACCTAAGGTTTTTATTTTAAGTGGTTTTAATGCTGGTAAGCGATCAGTTATATTATGCCGCTTTGTATTTGTGTCGATCAGTTAAATTAAAGTAATTTTAATCTTAGAAACTGCATCAAGATGCAGACGACGCTACAGTTATTCTGTCATCTTTAACCTTTTCACACATTCACTGTATTTAACGAAATATGAATAGCATAGTATTACATTTTTAATTCAAATTCACACACAAAAAAAAAACAAGTTACTCTCATAACTATTGACAATCTATTTGGCCTTTATTATACATGTATGCTTTGAAAAACAAGAATAGCTATATATTAATTTAACGTGAAAAACGCGGTTGTTGCAATTGGTTTCCTTCTCGCTCTAAAAGTGTGGCGGCATCTCTCTCGCCATGCTTACCTCTACTCCCTGCGGGTTTTTTGGCGCATACAAGAAGTTTCTCTACTCAGAAGACCAACATTCCTTGCGAATAGAACATGCGCAGTACACAAATCAATGTTCCTTTTGATGGAATATTCCGATGCGCGTTTACATGACCAAAATTTCAGGTTAGAAAAGAGGTAACCCAGGGGTAATATTCGGGATTTTAAAATCAGGAATATGAGCATATTCGGGTTTTTGCCGGTGTTTACATGGACGTGCGCGACCGGGTTATTGCTAATATTCCGGATTTGAACGGGTTATTGGCTGCATGTAAACGCAGTTATTAATGTCATCTAATATCCACGTGTGTACATGTGTATTTACGATAAATGTAACACGGTACTCATTGTCAAAATAAAAGGTTTCTTGAACATGTTATTCCAGTGTGTGTTTCTTGTCTTGCGAGTGTTCGACATATTTATTGATGTGGGAATAAAGTTTGTTGTTTGGACGATCAGTTTCAGTGTCTCTCTCTCTCTCTCTCTCTCTCTCTCTCTCTCTCTCTATCACCATCCGCTATCACCCAGCGGCCCTAGTGTGTCTGAACAGCGGTTGTGTTCAGCGGTCCGTACTGTTTCTAAAACTCTGTGTTGGTAAAATAAAGGGTAATTCAGCCCCCATTGACAATAACTAAAAGGTTTATTTTAGATTTTAGGTAGAGCACCAGAGCCTAATTTAGGGGAGACACTGCAGGATCTAAAAGTTTGTAACATTACAAAATTATTTAATGAAATATTCAGTACGTTTATATTTAAGCAATAAATTGTACCAAAACCTCCGTAGGTCTACTATTCTTTAGACATAAAGTCTATTTATTTTAAACTAAATAAAAGCTGATTCGCTTCACGAGATCTGTGAAGCTTTTCAAGCAGAGGGTTCTGTTCAAGCCATTAAAGATCGGGGCTCCGGCGTTCACAATAGAACATACGCGGTTGCGTGCACATATAGGCCATTAAGAAACTTTTTAAACGATTAAAGACATTTTCATCTCATATTCTGGGTCTGTTTTAACCTTATGACACCTTAAAACCAATTGTGAATATGTGTTTATTACACAATAAATGTAATACTGAGAGCTATGGCTATATAAAAGTTATTTTAGGCATATCATTATCCCATACTCATAAGATAAAGATTAAAGCATGTTATTGCATAGAGCAATAAACACAGGCACTCACATATCTATGGTTTTAAAAACAAAACTTTTTAATGTTTAAGACATTTTGACCCCATTTTCTGGTTTTGTGTCCACTGTGGATCCCAACCTCTAAGTGTTTATTATACAACAAATGCAATTCTGTCAGCATTTCTAGTTTTAGAACGCCTCTGATTTAAACAGTGTGTGTGTTTGCATGGGGGTCTATGATGTCTCTGTTTGTTACTAAAGCTTTGATATTAAGTCTGAGCCCCTCATTGACAAGAAGTAAAGGGGTTTTTAGATTTAGTCTTCATTACACAGATACTGATTAAATCATGTTATCCATTATTTGCGATTTAAAGAAACTTAAAAGGTTTAAGACATTTATATCACATTTTGGTGTTTATTTTTAATTAATGTAGCCTTAAACCTAGCTGTTATCCATTTGGGGAATAATAAAATGTATCCATATATTATTTATCAAAGTTGACGATGTTATAAGCCAGGTTGTCACTAACGTGACAACAAACAATTCTTTAAAGACAAAAAAAAATTAACAAAATTGCCATGGCTTACAGAGACACACTAGACTTTTTTTGTGTGTGTGTGTGTGTGTGTGGTTTTGTTAAACATGGTGTGTGCTTCCATTAAACTATCTATATCAACAACACCAGATAGGATGTACCTCTACATAACGGTAAAATCATGTACACATATTAAATAGGTAAACCTTAACACTTATTTAAAAAATAAAAATATACTATTCGAACATACTAACCTGATATAGGCTAGATTAGGTTTTAAGGTCAATCAGCTTCTTTAGCTTTACGACAAATGGGCAATGTTTGAAATAGTTTGGCCGTATAGCCTTTAAATTCGGGACCAATAGATTAAAAACATTGCCCATTTGTAGATGTATGCATCTTAATTTATATGTGGTTTAACAAACGCAGCCTCTCTTGTTTTGCGTTGTTTCATCGCATCTTTGTTGTTACATACAACAGACTCTCCACTTTATGTTAAAAGGTTTACTAAATAAAAAACCTAATCAATCTTTATTATTTTGCAGACTTTGTTATGTACAACACGCTATTGGTGGTATTACCTGTTACAGATTCAAACATATTGCTATCCTAGTTTGTTAAAACACTTTGCATTTTTGTTTTAAACAGGTAGTACTACCTTTAAGAGTTTGATAAGGTGTTACATAAACTACAGAAATGAAACCAACTGTGTTCATAAAACAATCACAGATATATGTTGTCACTTACAAAAGAAAACAAGACGACTGATATAAGTATAATATTGTCTGTGCAGATACAACTAAGAACATCTGATGAGTTTACAAAATCTCAGTCATTAGTTGACACTAGCGAAGAAAAATTTTTGAACGAGTGAATGAATAGACAAAAGTGTGTAGCCTAGCTAAGTTTGAAAAGCAAATGTTTGTTTAAGAAATACACGTGTAAGAAACATCTGATGAATTTACAAAATCTCAGACATTAGTTGACACTAGTGAAGAAAAAACTTTGAGCAAGTGTATGAAGCGACAAAAGTGTGAATCCTAATTAAGTTTGAAAAACAAAAATGTTTGTTTAAGAAAATATACACGTAAGAAACATCTGATGATTTTACAAAATCTCAGACATAAGTTGACGCTACCACATAAAAACTATGAACAACTTATCAAAAGACAAACGTATGAAGACTGTCTAAGTTTGAAAAACAAAAAATGTTTGTTTAAGAAAATACACAAGTAAGAAACATCTGATGAATTTACAAAAATCTCAGACATAAGTTGACACTAACAAATAAAAACTATGAACAACTTATGAAAAGACAAACGTATGAACTCTGCCTAAGTTTGAAAAGCAAAATGTTTGTTTAAGAAATACACACGTAAGACCATCTGATGAATTTACAAAATCTCAGACATTAGTTGACACTAGCGAAGAAAAAATTTTGAGCAAGTGTATGAAGCGACAAAAGTGTGAATCCTAACTAAGTTTGAAAAACAAAAATGTTTGTTTAAGAAAATATACACGTAAGAAACATCTGATGATTTTACAAAATCTCAGACATAAGTTGACGCTACCACATAAAAACTATGAACAACTTATCGAAAGACAAACGTATGAAGACTGTCTAAGTTTGAAAAACAAAAAATGTTTGTTTAAGAAAATACACAAGTAAGAAACATCTGATGAATTTACAAAAATCTCAGACATAAGTTGACACTAACAAATAAAAACTATGAACAACTTATCGAAAGACAACCGTATGAAGACTGTCTAAGTTTGAAAAACAAAACATGTTTGTTTAAGAAAATACACAAGTAAGAAACATCTGATGAATTTACAAAAATCTCAGACATAAGTTGACACTAGCGAAGAAAAACTATGAACAACTTATGAAAAGACAAACGTATGAACTCTGCCTAAGTTTGAAAAGCAACATGTTTGTTTAAGAAATACACACGTAAGACCATCTGATGAATTTACAAAATCTCAGACATAAGTTGACGCTACCACATAAAAACTATGAACAACTTATCGAAAGACAAAAGTGTGAATCCTAGCTAAGTTTGAAAAACAAAAAATGTTTGTTTAAGAAAATACACAAGTAAGAAATATCTGATGAATTTACAAAAATCTCAGACATAAGTTGACACTAGCGAAGAAAAACTATGAACAACTTATGAAAAGACAAACGTATGAACTCTGCCTAAGTTTGAAAAGCAACATGTTTGTTTAAGAAATACACACGTAAGACCATCTGATGAATTTACAAAATCTCAGACATAAGTTGACGCTACCACATAAAAACTATGAACAACTTATCGAAAGACAAAAGTGTGAATCCTAGCTAAGTTTGAAAAACAAAAAATGTTTGTTTAAGAAAATACACAAGTAAGAAATATCTGATGAATTTACAAAAATCTCAGACATAAGTTGACACTAACAAATAAAAAATATGAACAACTTATCGAAAGACAACCGTATGAAGACTGTCTAAGTTTGAAAAACAAAAAATGTTTGTTTAAGAAAATACACCAGTAAGAAACATCTGATGAATTTACAAAAATCTCAGACATAAGTTGACACTAACAAATAAAAACTATGAGCAAGTGTATGAAGCGACAAAAGTGTGAATCCTAACTAAGTTTGAAAAGAAAAGTTTGTTTCAGAAAAATACGCGAAACTAGGAACATCAGTAACAAACCATAGGTAAAATATAATTTCATGTTTGCTTATTATGCACTGATAAATGTTAACCTAAGTTGAACCTACCCCTCAGGCAAACCAATGGTCTGCTCAACTTCATAAAGATCCTGTCATTGCTCCTGTCATTGAGGGGGTTTTGTGCTGTAAGTCGTAAAGCTAAAGACGCTGATTGACCTTAAAACCTAATCTAGCCTATATCAGGTTAGTATGTTCGAATAGTATATTTTTATTTTTTAAATAAGTGTTAAGGTTTACCTATTTAATATGTGTACATGATTTTACCGTTATGTAGAGGTACATCCTATCTGGTGTTGTTGATATAGATAGTTTAATGGAAGCACACACCATGTTTAACAAAACCACACACACAAAAAAAAAGTCTAGTGTGTCTCTGTAAGCCATGGCAATTTTGTTAATTTTTTTTGTCTTTAAAGAATTGTTTGTTGTCACGTTAGTGACAACCTGGCTTATAACATCGTCAACTTTGATAAATAATATATGCATACATTTTATTATTCCCCAAATGGATAACAGCTGGGTTTAAGGCTACATTAATTAAAAATTTAAATTAAATAAACACCAAAATGTGATATAAATGTGATATAAATGTCTTAAACCTTTTAAGTTTCTTTAAATCGCAAATAATGGATAACATGATTTAATCAGTATCTGTGTAATGAAGACTAAATCTAAAAACCCCATTACTTCTTGTCAATGAGGGGCTCAGACTTAATATCAAAGCTTTAGTAACAAACAGAGACATCATAGACCCCCATGCAAACACACACACTGTTTAAATCAGAGGTGTTCTAAAACTAGAAATGCTGACATAATTGCATTTGTTGTATAATTAACACTTAGAGGTTGGGATCCACAGTGGACACAAAACCAGAAAATGGGGTCAAAATGTCTTAAACATTAACTCTTTCACTGCCAGCGTTTAAAAAAAAGTTGCCAGCGCCAGCGTTTTTCATGTTTTTCACCAAAGTTTAATGCCTTCCAGAAAATGTTCTTCTTTAAATATATAAACATACAATATACCAAATGAAAGAACAGACCCTCTGCTTTCAAACAAACAAAAAAAACGATTCATCCTACCTTTAGTGGTTCTTTTGCAATCAGCTTTTGAATATGGGTAGGTTTTTGCAAAAACACCATATTTTGAGCAAAAAGCAGAGATAATTCCATTTTTATGACGGACTTTCATAGAGATCCCATTCAGAGCGATCTTTAAAACAGACACAGACATGCAGCAGCTTGCCATAGAGCAATACTTCCGGTTTTAAAAAGTTGCGGAAGGGCGCCACCTGGTGGATAATAGCGGTAATAGGACGGAAAATCTCGTCATTGGCGGGGAAGCGTTTTCTCTTAATTGACGAGATATCTCGTCAATGGCGGGGAAAGAGTTAAAAAGTTTTGTTTTAAAACCATAGATATGTAAGTGGCTGTGTTTATTGCTCTATGCAATAACATGCTTTAATCATTATCTTATGAGTATGGGATAATGATATGCCTAAAATAACTTTTATGTAGCCATTGCTCTCAGTATTACATTTATTGTGTAATAAACACATATTCACAATTTGTTTTAAGGTGTCATAAGGTTAAAACAGACCCAGAATATGAGATGAAAATGTCTTTAGTCATTTAAAAAGTTTCTTAATGGCCTATATGTGCACGCAACCGCGTATGTTCTATTGTGAACGCCGGAGCCCCGATCTTTAATGGCTTGAACAGAACCCTCTGCTTGAAAAGCTTCACAGATCTCGTGAAGCGAATCAGCTTTTATTTAGTTTAAAATAAATAGACTTTATGTCTAAAGAATAGTAGACCTATGGAGGTTTTGGTACAATTTATTGCTTAAATATAAACGTACTGAATATTTCATTAAATAATTTTGTAATGTTACAAACTTTTAGATCCTGCAGTGTCTCCCCTAAATTAGGCTCTGGTGCTCTACCTAAAATAAACCTTTTAGTTATTGTCAATGGGGGCTGAATTACCCTTTATTTTACCAACACAGAGTTTTAGAAACAGTACGGACCGCTGAACACCACCGCTGTTCAGACACACTAGGGCCGCTGGGTGATAGTGGATGGTGATAGAGAGAGAGAGAGAGAGAGAGAGAGAGAGACTGAAACTGATCGTCCAAACAACAAACTTTTTTCCACATCAATAAATATGTCGAACACTCGCAAGACAAGAAACACACACTGGAATAACATGTTCAAGAAACCTTTTATTTTGACAATGCGTACCGTGTTACATTTATCGTAAATACACATTTACACACGTGGATATTAGATAACATTAATGAATTCAACTCAGAAGAGGGTGTGAAATGTCTTAAAACGTTTAAAAGGCTCTTAAAGCAGCACTATGTAGTTTCCATGTAAAAATGACTTACAGCTCCCCCATGTGGTTGAAAACCACAACAGTGCCTGGTATCAGACACTCTTCTGCAGGCAGGGGGAGGGGCGGGGTGGTGAGCTCTACCCTCCACCACCACTTTCAGAGGGTGCTTGTAGCAGCTAGGAGGCTGCTCAGGTTGCAGCAACAGTACAATTTGTCCAGTTAAAAGTTGTTCTATCACTGAAATAATTTTAGAGACATTATTTAAAGGTAAAAAAACTACATAGTTTTGTTTTAACGCCAGATATATGAGCGCATCAGCGTACGTTTTCTGGCAACGTTGGTACACGCATTCACATGTTTTAATCAGAGACTTGGTTAAAGAAAGTCCCAAATCTAAAATAAAACCCTTATTATACCGGAGCGGACAGAATTACATGTTATTGTGTAATAACCACATATTAACAGTTGATTTTAAGGTGTTATTATTTTAAAACAAACCCCAGAAGATGAATTGAAAATGTCTTTAATCGTTTAAAAAAGTTTCTTAACGGTGGATATGAACATGCATCCGCGTATGTTCTCTATTGTAAACGCTGGAACACAATCTAATGGCGTGATCAGAATATTGTGCATGAAAAGATTAAGATTTTATTTAGATTAAAATAAATACCCTTTAGTCTAAAGAATATAGTATTGATGGGACCCCGGTGATTTTGACACAGTTCATTGCTATACACGTACTGAGTATTTCATTAAATAAAATTGTGTTGTTACAAACTTTTAGATACTGCAATGTTTGCCATAAAATAGATTGTGATCTAAAATAAACCTTTTACTTTTTTGACAGAGTTACCTTATTACATTTTACCACTACAGTTTTAAAAGACTCTACCTAGATTACAAAGCGACCCTGCTGTGAAATATCTATCACACACGGTCATAAGTACAGCATCAGAAACTTTGAGGCTGATCAGAAAAATATAGCTTATAATTAAATAGATAATTTAAGAAGCCTTTAATTAAAATAAACCCCTAAAATGGGGTGAAGACGTCTTAAAAACATTTAAAAGTTTATTAACGTCAGATATAAGTTCACTGTAACCATCGGTGCACGTATACATGTGTCTTAATCAGAGACTTGGTTAAAGAACCCCCTAAATCTAAAATAAACCCCTATTTTGCCATAGTGGACATAATTACATTTATTAAGTTTTATTTTAAAATGGCATATATGTACATTCACCCGGCGCTTTGTCAGGCACCGCCGGATCTTTAATACGCGTGAAACTATAGTGCAGGTCATGAAAAGATTCACGGAACTCCTGACCCGTTTAAAAATTTTATTTAGTTTAGACTATCGTCTAAAGATTGTAGTATTGACGGTGTCGAAGGTTATGGCTCAGGTCATTGTTTAAACTATACACGTATACGGAATATTTAATTAAATAACTTGTGATGTTACAAACAAAAGTTTTAATCATAGCCTTGTTCATGACTTGTCTAAATCTAAAATAAAACATTTACTTTTTGTCACCGTAATGGTGCATTATTTTACCAACATTGAGTTTTAGAAATCTTTAATCGTTTACAACACGCACCCCTGTGAGACAGACAGTGTTGATACGAGCACGGGCGAGAAATGTGGGAGGGAGAGAGAGACGCAGGCGGCAAATGTCAAACACGGTCGAGAAAGGAGGGGGCGATGGGTGAGAGAGACGCTGGCGGCATCTGTCAAACACGGTCGAGAAAGGAGGGGGGATGGGTGAGAGAGACGCAGGCGGCAAATGTCAAAACACAACCTGTCATTAAACATGACAGCATACGCTTGACATAAAACCCACACAGGAAAAACAACCCACTAAATGACATGTCATAAACGATCACACACTCGCTGTCTAAAGTAGACAGCTTTGTACACCGTTTGATTGATAGTCCCGCCCCCTGTCAAACACGAGCTGTCAAACACGACCTGTCAGGGGGTGGGGGAGGGGGTCATAAAAGTTTGACGAATGCTGGCCCTATACAACTACTATTACTGTCTGTTTGGCGCCATCTTGTGACAAACACTCGACAACCACAACAAGACACAGACAGCTTACTGAGACTGAACTTGACAAAATAGAGCATGACAGCTACGAAGCCAACACACAAAAAAATACAGAATGGGCATTAAAACTTCTCAAAGACTGGTTAAAGAGAAAAAAATGGAGACAGACAAGTATGAAGCAGAGGATCTTAATAAGGTATTACGATCATTTTATGCATCTGTGCAAAGTTTCGCGGAAGGATAAACATGTTAATTTAAAACAAATATGCCAATAAAATGTTCCAAATTCATATTCATGTCCAGGTTTTTTTCTTATGTGGCAAGTAGCCGTGTAATAAGTGGGATAATGTAGAGGCAGCCGGTAGTTATTGGGAAATAAGCCCCTTCAGTGTGATACAAGACCCTCCGCTTCGCGTCGGGTCCTGATCACACTGTCGGGGCTTATTTCCCAATAACTACCGGCTGCCTCTACATTATCCCTTACTTAAAACCAGAGATGGGACCAAGTCACACATGTGCAAGTCTCAAGTAAGTCTCAAGTCTGAACCTTCAAGTCTCAAGTAAGTCCCAAGTTTTTTTTTCTTGGGCAAGTCAAGTCAAATCGAGTCACAGGCTATGTCAAGTCAAGTCAAGTCCTCTAGTAGGTCAAGTCAAGTCCAAGTCAAGTCACCTTATTGTTGTAATTTTACCTGCAGAATGTGATCTTAATAAAAATATATAGAATATAAAGATATAAAGAAATACTCATGTTCAGTAAAATACATCATGGAATTAAACAAAATTGTAATCTCTTCCGTCTGACATTCTACATTTGAAATAACGAACTTGAGCGTGCAAAAGACGCGCTATGTAAACCGGCCCTAACATTGTAGAATCCAGTCATTTTTCTCTCTGTGTGTGTGTGTGTGTGTGTTCAGGTGGCAAACTTAGAAAAAGTAGCCAAGTCTCATACCGCTCAGATCAAGGGAAGTATTTAAAAAAAATAAATTAAACTTATTTTGCCTACATTTGTCCCTAACACGGTATGATGAGGGTTAATGGCTACTTTAGCTATTATTACATTAGCTAACTACCAACTAACTAACCAGATATTAACAAATTGAATGGCTCTTCAAATGACGGACGAAATTGGAGGTTGTCGTCTGGCTGCCCGTGATTTTAATGTTGCATGTCTTGCAACAGACTGTTCGTCTTTTCCCATCTTGTTAAAGCCGAAAGCGATGACCCTCGCTACCCCTCCGGCTGACATGTTGATATCTGTTCTATGGTGTGTGGTGTGCATAAGGTACGAGAGGGCATGACTGATGATAGTGTCGTGATTCAGTCATGGCAACGCCATTCTCAGCCTGCCTTCCAACTGGGTCAACTTTATTTTTTTAAATAGTTAATATATTTTATATTCAAACTGAAAACATGATGTGATTAACACTCAAGTCATTCAAGTCATCGTGTCTCAAGTCAAGTCAAGTCCCGAGTCTTTAACTTCCAAGTCCGAGTCAAGTCTCAAGTATTACATTTTTTGTCAAGTCAAGTTACAAGTCACAAAAATAGTGACTCAAGTCGACTCGAGTCCAAGTCACCAAGTCACAAGTCCCCATGTCTGCTTAAAACCCAGCTGCGAGCGATCGTTTTAGCTCATAGAAAGCGCTCTTGAGTGCTAAATTCAATCGTTATCGGGAAACCCAGCCCAGGACCATTTCCGACAATAAAATGCGCTGCAAAGTTAACTAAAACAACTGCAAAATTTACCTGTAGCCTACAACGGACTCGAAAGCTACGGCGAGTAATAGCTTTGAGCTGTTAAAAGCAGAACAGACCTTAAAGGAAGGATTGTAAATGGTGGATATAATATTAACATGTAATTTGCAGTCCGGATTAGGGTGGCAGACTGCCGGTCTTAAAACCGAGACCGTTTTGACTTCATTCCGTACACGCTGACAGGCAGCTGATTTTATAAACGGCTTGTGCTTGTTTGTCTCCATGCTTAGTCTGGAAACAGTTAAATGTTTCTAATAACAGTGCGATTTGTAATTGCATTCCGGTCACGGTATGTATATCAAATGCATATGGTCAAATAGTTCAATTAGTGCTGCTGTCAAATAAGGCTCATGTTTTTGTTAATTACGGCAAGTTACATCCAATATGATCGTTGCACCCGCTTGCTTTATTTTCGCTGCGTCACCTTAGCAGCTCCACTCCATCCAGCTGGCTCGCTGACGCTCGACAAATGTTCGTTGAAGAGACACTGATGTTTTAAGGATAAAACCGCTTCATGCAGTGTTTTTAACGATTTAATGACCTCGGTGTTAATTCGCCTCCCGGTGGAAACCTCCTGAACTAAAAACACTGAGCACCAACCGGAGGTAACGCTTAGTTGTAAACACACACTATATTAGCTGCACGCCGCTTGCTAGCTATGTTATTTCCAACAAGGATTTGTTGTTCACAAAAGCAATTTCATGGAAAAATAATAGACTTGCATACAGTCAACCGGCTGAATTGTCAGGCACTGATTAACTTAAACGAGGGGTTGTTCTAGTTCACGTTAATGCTACATATTTGACATGCTATACATAAATGCTTTAATATCACTAATATAATATCGATAACCCGGTCTGGCCGCCTTTCAGCGCTGTAACACCGGCAACGGTAAATGGCAATGAGCCCAGCTTTTATTTTGAAAAGAGCTTATTGAGGGGGCGTGGCATCACTTTGAAGCAATACCCCTGATTGGCTGACTACACGCGTGGATTGTAGTGACAAACTCTGCGGAAAGATAGTGCCAAAAAGATCTGTAGACTTGTGCAGAAGTATTCGTGAATGCCCTGTGATCTGCAAACACAGATTCAACACTTGCATGCTGAACTTTGCACAGAATGTGTAAGAATGTCTTTTTACAATGGTTGGAAAATACAAGTTAGACTGTGTTTGTTTGCAAATTGTGAGGAGGGCATTTGTAGTTTTTTTTAATGGAAAACAGCGAAACAGTTGTGCCAAAATTGTGAAAACAAATGCAACACAATCTACAAACAAATAATGACCCTCATGCGTAGACAAATCACCTTGCATTCATTTAAATTCTGTTTGTCAAGTACAAGTCGATGATTTCTATTTGTGAATCATAAAGAGTTGGTTTGCGGATTTTAAATCTATTTGTAAATCGCATTTTATATTTGTATGTCATGAAGAGTCTGTTCGTGGATTTTTATATATTTGTAGATCTCGTTTTACATTTGCGGATCATGAGGAGTTTGTTTGCAGATTTGGAACCTATTTGCAGATTTGTTTCGTGTTTACAAATTGTAATATGCATTTTTGACTCCTAGTCTCTTCATTTTCAACGATTATGGCATTATTTTGTCACAAAAGCGAAACAATAGTGTCAGAAATCTGAAAAAAAATGTGACACAATCTACAAATAGAAAATGATGTTCATCTGCAGAGAAGTCACTTTACATTCATTCAAATTCTGGTTGTCAAGTACAAGTCACTGATTTCTTTTTTGTAAATCATGCTTTATATTTGTGGATCACAAAGACGATTCGTAGATCTTGTTTTACATTTGCAGATCACGAGGACTGTGTTTGTGGATTTTTAATCTATTTGTATATTGCGTTTTGTGTTTACAAGTTGTAATATCTATTTGTGACTTTTAGTCTGTCCATTTTCAATAATATTGTCATCAAATTACCCCCATATAACACTTGTTGTTTGTTAAGTGTGCTTGCAAAGCTCTTATTGTTCTTCAAAAGTTTTCTTCTTATTATTATTATTCCAACCTAATTTTTGGCCAGCTCCTGTGACTATGTTACGGATGTCAGCGCAAACGGCCCCGGTGTTCAAACATCACATTCACCTGACTTCTAACTCGAACTACATTTCCCACTATGCCCCATGCTCCACTGATTACACTCCACCTGTCGCTCATCATCCTGCCTATATACCTGGGACACACACAAGCGCTCTTCGCAAAGTCTTGTTTTGCCCCGTGCTGCACTACTGAGCGTTATTTCCCTGTTTTCCCGTGTTTTGTTTCCCCTGGTTATTACTATTGGACTGCCTTTCGGATTATTGATGTTTAGCTGCCTGCCTCGACCCTGGACTGTGTTAACGATTACGATTGCTCTCTGCCTGCCCCGATATTGGACTGTATTAACGATTACGATTGCTCTCTGCCTGCCCCGACACTGGACTGTGTTAATGATTACGATTGCTATCTGGCTGCCCCAATCTGTATCTGTGTTTACACCCCTGTCCAACATCTACATTGCATTGCCTTTGTTCATACTGCTGTGTGATACTAATAAAGATTTGCAAATGGATCCAACCTTGTCTGACGCGTCACAGACTGGGCCGTTTGACACAGAGACACCATTCAAACTTTAAAATGTTCGGGCAGTGCCGGTCTAAGTTGCTTGAAAACCTGATGTCATAAATCCATGTTGTTCTTCCGCCATATTGGATTGAACAGAAAACCTTAAAAAAGATTCATAGGTCACAAATTTTGTCAGAACTTCACAAAACTGGACGTACACGATCCTTGGACCAAGACTTACAAAAGTTACTAGAAGGATTTTTGATTTTCAGAACTGTGAAGATGCCCAAGATAAAAAAATTCAATTAAATTGTGTTTATATAGCGCTTTTCACAATTGTTAATTGTTGCAAAGCAGCTTTACATGAGTAGATGTAGAGGAGAACACAGAAAATCAATAAATAGTATAAGAAGTAGAATATAGTGCCTAAGAATAAACCGTACAAGCGAGCGTATTAATAATGTAACGTATACAGAACAGTGCCAAGTTAAGCCAAAGTTGGCTGACTCTCCCTGGGACGAAAAAAACCCCTAGGAGAAAACCAGGTGGGAAAAACTTTTAGAAGGACAAAAACCCTTGGGAGAAATGAATATATATTTATATATATAGACACGGTAGGGATAGGAAGCGGGTAAGCATATTAAAATGGTTCAGCCAGTGGTCGTTGGTCGCGCATCGGCTGGGCATCACGTTGAAGGACAGCCAGTAGATCAGTGGTGCTATGACCTTCACAGCAGCAGGAACTGGGTCTGTTTGTCTCATTGTCCTCGGGGTCGAGGACGAGACAGGGAGACAAAAACAGAATTCTATTAGCGTAGGGGCCGTTCGCATGTACTGCAAGTGTCATACATTATAGTGGTTTAAGTCAGCTCGGTTCCAGGCTAACTATTGCGGCAATAGTATATTACCCATATGAGGTATGTGAGTGCTTTGTTCTAGACAAAATAACTACTGCGGGAAAAGTACATTTACTGGACATTCTATGTGAATGCTTTGTTAAAGAAGAATGTCTTTAAGTTTAGATTTAAATTGCTCGACTGTGTCTGATACTCGAACATTATTTGGTAAATCATTCCAGAGCTTAGGGGCCAAGTAGGAAAAGGATCTACCACCTTTAGACACTTTTGATATTCTAGGGATAATTAAGTGACCAGAATTTTGTGATAGCAGTTTACGTGGGGGATTGTATTTTGATATTAGTTCCTTAATATATGAGGGCGCTAGGCCATTTATATGGAATAAATTTCCCAAGTTGCTTTTCCAAAAGTTGCCGTTAGAGTTTCATGCAAATCAGGGCGGACTTAAGCGTCACCATTGGTCCGCTAGTTGTAGATTGACAGCTCCTTTAGCCAATCAGTTGAAGAGGAAGTTGACGTCACTCCAGTGCGACTCCCGGCTGCATAGTCGTGCAGGAGAGGATGGATAACCGTCAGCTGGCAAATATTAGACAATTAAATTTCATTAAACAAAATATTGTTAGTGTTTGACAGAAATACACTTATGTCTGTTGTGAGTACTCTTTGTCAGTTCTTTAAGATAATGTGTCATCCAAGTAAATGAAAGTCTGTTAACACGAATCCTTTTAGCTAGTTTAGGCAGTGGAGTGAGTCTTTGCAGTTTAAGGCTAAAATGAATTACATACATTGGCTTTACACATTCTATGCTCAGTACACTATAATGATAAAGTGATAATAGTTAAGTTATGTGCAAACGTATACAGTATAAAACAAAAAATATTACGATATCATAAGCATTCAGACCTTTCATAGATGGCTGTCTGCTTTTTAGGACAAATATATTTATGAAATTACCATTGGTAGACTTCAGCCAAGTTGTACATCTGAACGATCTTGACTAAAAAAAAACATAATAGCAAACGGCCTGAATATCAGTGTGGTGCTTCAGGTTTTTATTTTGAATAAATGTACAGTAGTTATAACATGTTATAAAAGGAAGCTTTGTGTTTAACACTACTGTAGGGGATTTCCCAATATTGATAAGAAATAAAGCATTTTCAAACCAATTGCTTTTGTTTTATTTTCAGACCCATTGTGTTTACTCGGGCATTACATTATTTGTATTAATACAAATAAATAATAAATAATACAACTCAACAATACAGAAAAGGCTTTGTTTATTATCTGTGCTAGGAACTGCATAACCGAGTTAAATGACACAAATTAAAATAACTGTATGCTAAATTTACATAAATTATAAACTGATGCTTTAAGCTCCAATCCAGCAAGCTGCACAAAATAAAACTAAATATATACAATGTCTGAATTGTGAATTTCCATTAATAGTCCTTTATTGAGCCAATATTCATATTCTGACAGCATACAAAGAAAATAAGTTTAAAAACACTGCATTACTTTCTTGCATATGACGTGTGTGAATAAATAGATACACATAATATACTTTAAATATTGGACATATATAAATATTGGACATAAAGAGATTGGTTTAAAGATGTTTAAAATCTCCAGCATGTCTCTTGGTGTGTCAGAGCCAGAACACAGAAATGGATCAAAGTAGCCAGATTTAGTGCAAAGGTTTATTTATCTCCACATATATTAAGATTATTAGATGACAGGCAGGGTTGTAGAAAAGCCACATGTGTTTCATACTGTACACGGGAAGGCACGTGTACAGTGTACAGTTTTATAGGACCTGTTGCAATAAGACCACGTAATATTGTGCCAAAACGTTTGCAATATAAACGTAAAAACAAATATATAAACATGCATTTAAATCCAGCACAAAAATGCCACTGTGAGTGTATAATGAGCACATTAAAAGCAAAAGTATTCATATAACGTCATTTAATGTCTCGTATTACAATAAATATAGCTCTCATGACTTCACATAACAGCATAAATTCATGAATAAACATAAAGAAGCAGGATTGATATGCAAACTGTACTATTATTACTTAAATAAAGGTAATATTACTGAAGTAAACTTTGAGGTAAATACGCTAAGCGCTAACCGCTAAGTGTAAATAAGCTCAATAACAGTAGAAAAATTCAATTTTCTCTCAAAACGGACTCTATAAATGCCAATAATTATATTTAAAGAAACTGTACATGCATACTTCACTACCTGTGAATATACAAAAAGTTATCTGAAATTATCAAAGCCCATCTGACGGTTATCCATCTTCACCTGCACGATCGCCTGCTTTGAGTCGCACCGAAGTGACGTCAACACCCTCTCTTCGATTGATTGGCTAGAGGAGGAGCTGTCAATCTAAAACTAGCGGACCAATGGCGACACTTAAAGTCTGCCCTGATTTGCATGAAACTCTAACTGCAACTTTTGGAAATGCAAGTGCAGAGTGTGGAAATAAGAGCAAGGGAAAAACAGCACAAGCATACAAAAAAATTAATATGAGCAGAATATATTAGAGAGAAGAAAAAAATGAAAAATATAATCAAAGAAAACGTCATTTTGTATGCAATTTGGATAACTTTGCATTCGTTTTTCAGTTTTGTGCAATATAACTTTAAATCTGTTTAAAGTTCTGATTTGCACTTATTATTATTTTATTCATGCATATTATTTTTTAATCCGTGACCTCAATACATTAGGCGGGAAATTTATTCCATACATTTAAGGCTTTGTAGGTGATTAGTAATATTTTAAATTGTATGCGATATTTAACTGGTAGCCAGTGTAAAGATGCCAGAATTGGACTAATGTGGTCATACTTTTAAGATCGAGTAAGCACTCTTGCGTTTTGAACCAGTTGTAGTTTGTTTACCTGATTTGCATTGCATCCCCCAAGTAACGAGTTACAATAGTCTATTCTAGAGGTCATAAAAGCATGGATAAGCTTTTCTGCCTCTGATGCAGACAGCATATGGTGTATTTTTGAGATATTTCTAAGATGGAAGAATGTTTGCGGCAGACGTTGGAGATATGACTATCGAAAGATAGATTGCTGTCAAACATTACACCTAAATTCTTAACCGTGGAAGATGGCACCACCTTGCAGCCATCTATGGGCAACTTGTAATCTGAAATATTATGTTTGGAGTGATTTGGTTCAATAATAGGAAGGGCGCATGCGTACGCAGCGACCGGCAGCAGTGGGTAGCGTGTTTGTAGCGTGTTTGTTTGTTTGTAGTTTGTTTTTGTTTTTTTGTTTTTTTCTTTCTTTCTTTTAGTTTGTTTTTGTATTGATCAAACATCTACATCTTTGATATCAAACATCTACTTTGGGCTGTTAAGGCGCGTCAAAACTTAGCGACATGGATCCGACTTTGTTCCTGGTTTTGGCGTCGGTATGGCACCTGGGATCACTCTGGCCGATTCAATACTCCAGGGACTATCTGCTAACATTTGAAAAATCTGTGATCAGCGGACCACCAGTGGACTTGATCATACCTGATCTGGAGGAATTAGCCGTTCTCGGGAGGGGCGATCGTTTCGGAGCTTCAGAGCGGAGGCCAAGGAGGCGAGGAAGAAGAGGCGGGGTGCGGGAGCGTATGAGACGGCAACAACCGTCTCGCATCCCCCTGCCTTCAATTATCCTGTCCAACGCCCGTTCTCTCCGAAATAAAACCGACGAACTCCAGGCTCTTGTTCGCCATCAGCACGCATTTAAAGACGCCTGTATTCTGGCCTTTTCAGAGACCTGGCTCGGGGAAAGGGACGCTGACGGTGATTTAGTTATAGACGGGTTTGGGATCCCGTTTCGCACCGACAGAACGTCCACGACTACCGGGAAATCATGCGGAGGTGGAGTATGCGCGTACATAAATGAACGCTGGTGTAAAAATGTTATAGTGAGAGAGAGACTTTGCACCAAGGACGTGGAGCTGCTTTCTTTGTCCATGCGCCCTATGTATTTGCCACGAGAATTCCCACAGATTTTCGTCACAATCGTTTACGTTCATCCAAAGGCGAATGAAGAAAACGCCTCTGAGCTCATCTCTCAGTCTGTGCATAAACTTCAGTCGTTATCTCCTGATGCTCCTAACCTGGTTTTAGGAGATTTTAACCATTGCTCATTGGACAAATCTCTGAGGAGCTTTTATCAGTACGTTTCTTGCCCTACTAGGAAAAACAGGATTTTGGACAAGTGTTATGGATCCATCAAAAATGCATATAAATCAATCTCACTCCCTCCTCTTGGCTCAGCTGACCATAACTGTGTGTACTTGGTTCCATTCTATCGGACATGTCTTCAGAGGGGGAAGGTGATAACTAGAAACATCAAAGTGTGGTCGGAAGAGGCCATTCTCACCCTCCAGGGCTGTCTGGAGAGCACAGACTGGGAGGTGTTCACTGAATCCTCTAGAGACATCAGTCAGTTCATGGGTAACTTACTGTGAGGACATTGTTGTTCCTGTAAAGACTGTCAGAACCTACCCAAATAGTAAACCTTGGGCAAGTAGACAACTAAAAGTCCTACTAAATAAAAAGAAACAGGCTTTTAAACAGGGAGATTCTACTGAGCTAAGGTCTGTTCATAAGGAAATTAAAAGGGAAATCAGGAGAGCTAAATTATCTTATAAAAGAAAATTAGAAGATATGCTTAGTAATAATAACATGGGTTCAGCATGGGATAGTATCAGGACTATGGTCGGTTTGACTGATAATGTAAAGAAAAGGGTCTCATTGGATGGGTTCACTTCTGATATGGTTCTGGCACAACAGCTAAACAAATTTTACTCCAGATTTGATGTGCATTTTTTCAATAATGAAATAATGACGCTGAGAAATATATCACTGGAATCAAAACAATGTTTTTCCCCTTTTTTTGATGAATATTCTGTTGTTAAAACTTTTAAACACTGTAAAACAAGAACAAGTGCTGGTCCAGATAATATCAGTAGTCGATTACTCTCCAATTGTGCTGTACAATTAGGCCCGATTTTTAATTATATTTTTAATTTATCCTTGTCTCAACAGAAGGTGCCTAATCTGTGGAAACAGTCTATTATAGTCCCTGTTGGTAAATCTAAATTTCCCAAATCATTAAATGATTTTAGGCCTATAGCCTTGACTTCATTGGTGATGAAGTCACTGGAAAAACTGATCAAAGTTGAACTGCTGAAAACTACTGAACATCGAATGGATCCCCTGCAGTTCGCATACAGGACCAAGAGAGGTGTTCAGGATGCCACCATAACTCTGTTGAATTACATCTGTAAGCACCTTGACAGTCCAAATAACCATGTCAGATTGATGTTTGTTGATTTTTCATCCGCTTTCAACACTATTCAGCCTCATCTACTAATTCAGAGACTAAGGGATAACTTTGGTCTAGAAGGTAGTATTGTTGGCTGGATCCTGGACTTCCTCACAGACAGAACGCAAAGGGTCAGAGTAAATGGCAAATTTTCTGATCTATCTGTAACATCTACTGGTTCACCACAAGGGTGCGTCCTTTCTCCTTTGTTGTACATATTGTACACAAATGACTGTTGTAGTAGTTTTGAAAACCGTCATATATTGAAGTTTGCGGATGATACAGTCATAGTGAGCCTGTTGAATAGCACTGAAACTTTGCATGGTCCTGTGATTGACTACTTTTTAAAATGGTGTCAGGAATCTTTTCTATCTTTAAACGTTTTAAAGACTAAAGATATGTGTATTGATTTTAGACGTGCTCAGCCTTCCCCTGACACTATAGTGATTGATGGTCAGACAGTCGAATTGGTAGAGTCTTATAAGTACTTAGGCACTTTTCTCGATAACAAGCTGTCTTTTAAGAAAAATACTGACTCGATCCATAAGAAAAGCCAGCAGCGTCTTTTTTGTCTTAGAAAATTATCCAAATTTCAGGTTGACTCTACTTTGATGATTTTGTTTTATCGTTCTTTTATTGAGTCTATTATTACGTTCTCTTTTGTTTGTTGGTTTCAATCCTTGAGGGTAAAAGAGAGGAACTTACTGAACAAGGTTGTTTGTGTCAGTAGTAAAATTATAGGGCTTCCACAAGAAACTCTAAAGGATCTTTATGAAAAACAGCTGTTTAAGAAAGCAAATTCTATCCTGACTGACCCCTCTCATCCTTTATATTTACAGTTTCAGTTTTTACCATCAGGTTCATTGCTTAGACTCCCATTTGCCAAAACAAATAGATTTAAACACTCCTTTGTTCCGTCTGCTGTCTCTTTTCTAAATGCTAGGAGGGTAAGGTAGCTTACACATTATTTTTATTTTTATTTTATTTGATCAGAATGTGTATTATATTATTTTTATTTTATTTTTATTGTATTATGTGTATTTGTGTTTGTAAGTTTGTGTGCTCCTATGCTGTAAACTTAATTGCCCCCCCGGGGGACAAAATAAAATAAAAGGTTATAATAAGTATCTCAGTCTTATTGGAGTTTAGCATAAGAAAGTTATGTGTCATCCAGTCCCTAATATCACTAATGCAGTCTGTTAGCTTAGCAAACTGGTTGGTTTTACTAGGATGTGACGAGATGTAAAGCTGGGTATCATCCGCATAGCAGTGAAAACTTATGTTTTGTTTCCTGATAATGTCTCCTAGAGGTAACACATATAACCAAGATGGCGCCGGTGTATGTGGCATGCCGTCTGTTTGCGTCTGTGTCTGTATGGTTTATGTTGTTTTTATCGCAAGTTACATTGTCACTTCTAGTGTATGACCGCCAAATGCTTTTAAATCTACGTATCTCCGCCGAAGTGACACAAACTTATATTCAGAAGGGATCGCGACCCTCGCCTCCTCCCTTCCTGGCAGCCGTACCGGCGTGGCTACATCGCTCACCATACTATGTTTCGGTGAATAGACGCCGAAAAAGACGAGGAATACGTGGCGGGATAGCCATTACGCTCAAACGTCAGATCCGGACGCGAAATGAAGGGACTTTCAGACGCGGACAACCAACGATAGAAGGAGGGTATCATCGCTCCTACGTTTGGCGCCCAAGTTTGGATGCATACGCCTGGAATATACCCGTTATACCGAGTTCCGGAGATCCACAGCCGCGATACCTTTCACCTCGCCGTCGTCGTTGTGGCGTCGTGAGACAGCACCTTCGGCCGCTACGTAAAGCACCGCAGCAGACCGAAGTTACAACGCAGATAAAGATGGCTGTGGTCAACGCGAGGTCTGTGGTAAACAAGACTTTTATTATCAGAGACTTTTTTATCTCACAAACTTTGGATTTTTTATTTATCACGGAAACGTGGCTATCGAACGGAGATTTAACTCCTTTTTCTGAATTGTTTCCACCCAGCTGTAATTATTTTAGTGCTCCCCGTACTGTGAAGAGGGGTGGCGGGCTGGTCACTATCTTTAAAGACTGCTTCCAGTGTCAAATTATACAAGCACCTACATATAACAGCTTTGAACTCCAGCTGCTTGTACTACATTCTGACACTCCGCTAGCTGTTGCGGTGGTCTATAGGCCGCCAAAGCCACATAAAGATTGCCCCCAAAACGCACTGGCAAGAGACTTCATTAGCCTAACAGATGCTTTCGACTTGGTGCAGCAAGTTACAGAACCTACACACATACAGGGACATACCCTTGATCTTATACTGTCACATGGAATCATAATGAGGGACATTGAGATTTGTGATTACAACTTCTCTGACCATAAGCCCATAACTTTTTATATGCCTTTAGCACTGAGTACTACGAAACATCATACTATGGACTATGTGACAAGGAGGATCACAGCCACTACCGCTGTCACGTTCGCGTCAGTGTTTGAGGATCTTTCTCATACTTATGACCTCTCTTCACCGGAGCTTAGCCCAGACGAATGGCTCTATAATTTTAATTCTGTTTGCAATATAATTCTAGATGATGTTGCGCCACTGAGGATTAAACATCATAAGTCACTCTCAGACCCATGGATGAACAACACCACTCGATCACTGAGACAGACCTGTAGGAAGGCCGAGAGAAAATGGAAAAAGGACAAACTTCAAGTCTCATATGACATTCTAAAAGAATCCCTTTTTACATATCAAAAGGCGATGAGAGTGGCTAAATCAGACTATTTTGCTACTATTTTAGACAATAATCACAACAATCCAAAAGTACTGTTTAATATTATTAATTCTGTTTTAAATCCTGCTGTATGTAACCACCCGATAGAGTCAATGGCTATGTGTGAGCGGTTCAGTCAGTTCTTCATAGATAAGATTTTAGGAATCAGACAAAATATTAAACCGGCAGTTGAGGATCCTGCAGATGATATACAATATATAGGGGTGCTTAGCAAGTTCACACCCATTTCAATGCTTCATCTAAATAACATTGTTAAGAAGCTCAAACCCACAGGTTCACCTTTGGATATAATTCCTGCACGGTTATTCAAAGAAGTGTTCGATGCAATGGGCCCGATAATTTTACATTTTATTAACAAATGTCTCGAGGTAGGAGTTGTTCCTGAGTTCCTGAAACATGCATCAATTCAACCTAGACTTAAGAGGCCGAACTTAGACTCCTCCGACCTATCAAATTTCAGGCCTATTTCGAACCTCCCATTTTTAACTAAAGTTTTAGATAAAGTAGTACTGGAGCAGCTCCAAAGCTTCCTGGGAGAATACAATATTGGCGATGTATTTCAGTCGGGCTTCAGGAAATTCCACTCTACTGAAACAGCTCTTTTAAAAGTGTTAAATGACATCTTCCTAGCCACTGACTCTGGTGATCCGGTAGTGTTGATACTCCTAGACCTAAGTGCTGCCTTCGACACAGTAGATCATAATGTTCTGCTGTCTCGCTTAGAACATATAGTTGGCATCAGAGGCTCAGCCCTACAGTGGTTTCAGTCATATTTGACAAACAGGAGTTTCTCAGTCAACATGGGGAAAGTTCGATCCTCACCTGTACCTTTGACATGTGGGATTCCTCAGGGCTCCACATTAGCACCACTGTTATTTTCTCTGTACATGATCCCTCTTAGTACCATCTTTCGAAAATATGGTTTGAATTATCATTGTTATGCAGATGATACACAAATATATTTTCCACTCAAACACAAGAACGGAGTACAGCAGGTGGTTGCCTGCCTTCAAGATGTTAAGGCTTGGATGTCTCGGAATTTTTTATGTTTGAATGAGAGTAAAACTGAGGTCATAGTGTTTACCCCTTCTGATGCACATGGTGCAAATAATGTAAATCTTGATGCTCTCACACAGTATGTTAAGCCTAGGGTGAAAAACCTGGGCGTGATGTTGGACAGTGCACTAAAGCTGGACAGACAGGTGAACCAGGTTGTTAAGTCCAGCTTTTATCAGTTGCGAACCGTGATAAAAATGAAGCCCTTTCTTACTTTTACACATTTTGAAAGAGTGATACACTGTTTTATCACTACGAGGCTTGATTACTGCAATTCATTATATTTGGGGATTAGTCAGTCTTCCATCAACCGCCTTCAAATGGTTCAGAATGCCGCTGCAAGGGCTCTGACAGGAGTTCGGAAACGGGACCATATAACCCCTGTCCTTCAGTCACTCCATTGGTTACCTGTGCACTATAGGATCCATTTTAAAACATTGCTGCTAGTTTTTAAGTCTTTAAATGGAATAGCACCACTATACCTCTCTGAGCTAGTGACAGTCCATCAACCAACGAGAGCCCTCAGATCGGCCAACGAGAGGCTCTTAGTGGTCCCTAGGTCAAGGCTGAAGACTAGAGGAGATCGTGCTTTCTCTGTAGCGGCACCTAGACTCTGGAACAGCCTGCCCACTGTGATCAGAACTGCCCCCACACTTCCTATTTTTAAATCTAAGTTAAAAACCTATTTATTTGAGTTGGCGTACGCTACATGACTCGTGACTTCATTGTCTTAGTAATGTTTTATGTGATTTCTGCGTATGTTTTATGACTTTAATTTCTTATAAATGTCTTTATCTGTTCTTAACTGTGATACTATGTTTTTATGTCGTCCTTTACTGGTCTTTATGGTTTGTGTTGTACAGCACATTGGTCAACGACAGTTGTGTTTAATTGTGCTTTATAAATAAATTGACATTGACATTGACATAACCAGAACAGGATAGGACCTAAAACTGAAAAAACATTGTAGTAACATGTCTATATTATGTTATTTTCACTTTAAAATATCCAATTGAACCCTATGTAAATAAAAAAATTGCAATTCTTCTTTACCACTAGATGGCAGCCTTTACGTCCAAGCGTGCCTTCACACGTGACTAGACATAAACTGACTGTGTGATTATTGAAAAACTATGTATACTGAGTATTATTTGATACTAAATCCGATGGAATATTAATATTTCTCATAAAGGTTTGTGCACAAAACTGCAAATGGATGTTATATTCTGAAAGCTTGAATCAACGCGAGCTCTCCTGGAGAACATGCAGTTTCACAATATAGGTAGGAATGATATGATTAAGACATCTAACGTTAAACCCTTTCTTTTATTTCAATGATATATGGCATGACAAGTTTAATTCCCTTTTTCATCAATGTAATACATTGTAAACGTATTAGTTTGTAAAGACGGGTAGGATCCGCACATGTCAGTATTGCGTCCTCGCTTGAGTAGCGGTGATCGTTTGGCGTTGGCTCTATGACAGCTGTATGGTTTAAATGATTGTGAATTGACGCGAAAAAGTGTCACTTTACCTTCAATCATGCATGTGACACCAAGTGTATTTAAACAGTCATGACTTTGAGAAATTTATGACACATTTAAAAACACAGTTTGCCAGAAGACTGTGTATATGGCATTTACATAATCTTCAGATAAGAAGATAAATCTATATTTTTTTAATATTATGCTTCGCAACTTTTTAAACCCGGAAGTATTGCCCTATGGCAAGCGGCTGCATGTCCGTGTCTGTTTTAAAGATCGCTCTGAATGGGATCTCTATGAAAAGTCCGTCACAAAAATGGAATTATGTCTGCTTTTTGCTCAAAATGTGGTGTTTTTGCAGAAACCTACCCATATTCAAAAGCTGATTACAAAAGAACCACTAAAGGTAGGGTGAAACGGTTTTTTTTGTTTGAAAGCAGAGGGTCTGTTCTTTCATTTGGTATATTGTATGTTTATTTATTTAAAGAAGAACATTTTCTGGAAGGCATTAAACTTTGGTGAAAATCATGAAAAACGCTGGCGCTGGCTGGCAACTTTTTAAAAAAATGCTGGCGGTGAAAGAGTTAATAAAGGAAACGCATTGAAACAATTTTTGTGAACTAGAAAAAAGATCCTGGCGTTTCTCCTAAATTCAAAGCAGACAAAGGCTCAATTATTATGCGAGTCATCGTACTCACACAAGAATGCAATTTAAACGAGTAACAGTTAATCGGCCATCGCTCACAGCCCAGCACCGGCACCACTGGATGCGTATCGCGCTGACAAACATACACCTGATTTCACTGCTCTTGCGAAATCTAAAAGTATATTCTCTTATTAGAAGCTAGCCTAATGTTTGCCAGTTATTAAGATGGCTGTTGTAGTTTAAATAGAGGTAGTGAAATAATTAGCTTTGACAAAAAACTGCATAAAACAATGTTATGTTACATATTATAAACTTTTGGTTATGTGTACTTAAGTGAGTAAATAAGTTCAATTTTTAATGAGTGTGATATGGCTTTTATTTACCCCTTTAAATGTAGAATAAAGCTTACTCGGGGTATCTTACAATGCACTTATGTTGTTATGCAGTTTTAAAATACAAAGTACGAACAAGTCTGGATGTAGATAAAGCCTACTTGGTCATATTACAATGCACAAGTTTTGTTGTATGCAGTTTGAAAATACATGTTTTTAGAAAAAAACTATTGCACAATGCACTGATTTTGTTGTTATGCAGTTTCAAAATACAACATGAGTATGTTTAAATGTAGGAAAATGTAGTCATCATCAGTGATATATCTCTGGCCCCTCATTTGAGATGCTTTTCATGAACTGGCCCCTATGACAAACTAATTGAAAAGCCCTGTCGTAGACGCTCAACACACAATCATATTCGTTAATAGTAAAAAAAATGAAAAGAATTTAGGCTATCAGTGCTGCTGTCGCTCTCTCCTATCGCTTATTTTAAAAATGAGCTTATGATCAATAAAATCCAGCTTATATCTGCTGCTTTTGGTGATGTGAACTCTGGCCTACATTAAATCTGCATATAGCGCGGGAATAGAATATCCTTATGAATTGAGCAGTTTAATCAACTTTTTTAACTGTGCTCCTATATTTCTTTGTGTTCTCCTAATTTTTTTTCATTTAGGAGCACATGTACTCCTTGGGAAAAAGGTTAGCGTAGAGCCCTGTTATTAATGCCCTTTCATCATTAAATGTTCTGCAATACTCTATGTGTACAATAAGCTCAAGTTAAAAAGTACAATTCCATAATCTAATTAAAGTGCTCCATTTGATGTACTAATGTTGTACTTAATATAGCCTAAATTTTTTTTGTTCTTTAGTACATTCATATGAAATATGCTAAAATGTTATTTAAAAATGTATTTAGGTACCACTTGTAATTAATTTGAACCCACCTTTGTATGAAGTTTACTTCAAATGGTTTACATTTTTTAAATGCAAGATAGTATGGTAAATGCATTTCTGTTCATATTCATGACATCTAAAAATAACACAGATAAGGACATGGTATATTATGTACAAAACTAGTGTGTGAAAATAGTGCACTTTAAAGGGATTGTTCACCCAAAAATGTAAATTATTTAAATTACAATTCTAAATAATTTTAATAAGAAAACACTGAACATGTGCAGCACTGCCATTATAATTGGTTCTAGGCTAGCTAGAGCGGGTGATCTAGGCTAGTGATCCCTGTATTTACATAAAATGGTCTGGGCTAAGCCCCAGATGTCCTTGCTGAAACACCCCTGGTTACAAGCCTGTATAAATTTCTCTGTGTGTGAATGTGTGTGTGTATGTGAACTTGGGACTCCAATGCGAGGATGCACAAGAAAAAAAAACATTCTAAAATTTTACATTTCACAAATCACGTTAGTGCTGTAGAGCAAGCACACTTTTGCGGTTCCTCCGGAAGGGCATTTTCTAGTTGTTTCTACTATCACAAATGCAGACATGGTTTTTATGTTTTAGGATTCTAACCTTACCAATCTGTTACTTCTTGATCAAGCTGCGCTGGCAAAGTTGATTGATCAGTCACATATTGATAAGGTAGTAAAGACGATATTAACTCCTGTTGGGAGTTGATCTGTCAAATATGGTAAGATGTGTCACATTTCCGGCACACGCTTGAGGTATTTGGCAAATCACAACGCACTGGATAGCTGGCAAATCAGAGCACATGGCACTTTTCAAAACCATGAGCTTTGTAGAAATCAACCATTTCAGAAAGTCAGGGCATAGAGGAGCAACAATAACCCCACTGCATAAAGTGATGTTAAAACGACGTCTTTTGGACGTCTTTTCTGCACGTCCCATTTTGGTCCTCTGAAGGTGCAGACTAGTGATGCGCATGTTGTCTCTCGGATTTGAGCGGGTAAAGAAATTGTCATTAAAAACAAAATAAAAAAATATGTATGTTTGCGTGCAAATTCTATATTAAATATTTGGCAATATATATTTTCATATTTTATTAGGTTATTTGATAAGGTTGAATTACATAGCAACGTAACTTCCGCAACGTAACTTGATATCCCGAAACCTTTGGCCTCGGAAGCCAGTCACAGCAGCAAAACAAACTGAGAAATAAAAGTGAAGATGGTTAACGAGGTGCGGGGGAAATTAAGGTCGGGAATTTGTGATTAGATAATAAAAACGCTGCTTTGTAAATGTTAAAAATGTTTATCATTATCCCTGTAGTCTAATTTCCGAAGGTGGCATACTGTTCAAGTTCATTTTCCTTTGTCACTTTTTCATTTGCCTTGATAAAATGTACCACATTACACACAATCAGAGACACCTAAAATTAATCAGTAAATTAGAGTAAAAAACAGGAAAGTAATTAAATAACATATAAAGTTTAATCAAAAATAATCTGAATTGATACAAAGTCCAATAGAAGAGAGTGCATACTGCAGTAAATGTACTTTTCCCGCAGTAGTTATTTTGTCTAGAACAAAGCACTCACATACCTCATATGGGTAATTTACTCTTGCCGCAATAGTTAGCCTGTCTGGAACCGAGCTGAATTAAACCACTATAATGTATGACACTTGCATTACATGCGAACGGCCCCTACGCTAATAGAATTCTGTTTTTGTCTCCCTGTCTCGTCCTCGACCCTGAGGACAATGAGACAAACAGACCCAGTTCCTGTTGCTGTGAAGGTCATCGCACCACTGATCTACTGGCTGTCCTTCAACGTGACGCCCAACCGATGCGCGACCAACAGCCACCGGCTGAACCAGTTTAATCCGCTTACACGCTTCCTATCCCTACAGTGTCTATATTTTATAAATATAAATATTAATTTCTCCCTAGGGTTTTTTGTCCTTCTAGGAGTTTTCCCACCGGGTTTTCTCCTAGGGGGTTTTTTAGTCCCAGGGAGAGTCAGCCAACTTTGGCTTAACTTAGCACTTTACTGTATACGTTACATTATTAATATGCTCGCTTACACGGTTTTTTATCCTTAGCCGCTATATTCTACTTCTTATACTATGTATTGATTTTCAATGTTCTCCTCTACATCTACTCATGTAAAGCTGCTTTGCAACAATTAACAATTGTGAAAAGCGCTATATAAATAAAATTGAATTGAATTGAATTGCATAAGGGGAAGAATATAAGGTCAAGGTGCTCTATGGTCGAAGGCAGGGGTAGGCAATGTCGGTCCTGGAGTTTAGCTCCAGCTCTAATCAAAGAAACCTGAAATTGCTAATCAAGGTCTAAAACTGGTGTCACCAACCCTGCTCCTTTATACATACCGCATACATGAGAATCCTCCACATCACGGATCATCCGTCAGCAGACAACACTGCAAACTTAAGCTGCCAAACTGATGAAGATGCCCCACAGCGCAATGCCATCGCCGCCGAAGTTCAAATCCGTGCACGCATGCAGCGAAACACAGATCTCCCCCGGACCAGGCCAAAGATCCAATGCTCAGCCTTCACGAAATCACACGACGCTGCTCACAAGCAAATCCATGCTTGTTGTGTTTAGCTTTTACCATTCACTCACCACCACTGAAGCTCAAGTCTGTGCACACCTGCAGCAAAATACATATCTCCCCCGGATCTTTTGCCTGATCCGGTGCACAGCCATCACAAAATCACACGATGCAACTCACAAACAAATCCACGCTTTGAAACCATGAAATAGGTTGGATTTTAGCGATAAAAAAACACGATCAGTTATGTTTGTAATAATCAATGGACTACTAAAACTAGATTTTAAAGCAGCAGCAGTCCAAATAGGGTAAAATAATAAAACCAAACAACAGTACACGAACACCAACAGACTAAAGAGCCACCATCTTGGACATACAACCTGTTTTCTGTCCATTTCTATTCTTTAAAGAGCACCTATTGTCCGATTCACGTTTTTAAAGGTCACGTTCTTCCTGATCCCATTTTTCAAACTTTAGTTAGTGTATAATTTTGCTATAATAGCATAAATAATACCTGTAAAATGATAAAGCTCAAAGTTCACTGCCAGGCAATATATTTTCTTTAACAGAATTTGCCTTTCAAAGCCCACAGCGAATGGCCGGTTTGGACTACAGCCCTTTACTTCCTGCTTTAATGACGTCAGTAGAACTGTTTTTTGACTCACCTCTGCCCACAGGAATCGCCAGCTAAGCTAACGGCAAGCTAAGCTACTTTTGAATCACAACACACTAATCCAGCTACACAATCAGAACTCGATACATATTTCTGAAGGAGGGACTTCATAGCACAAGGAAGACATCAGCCCACAACAGCACTATAGAGATACGTAAATTGTGTGAAAAGTACCGCATTTTTTACATGTGAAACATGAACATGCGCACTGCAGTGTAAACACAATCAAAGCTTCAAAAACACAGAAAGAACGGGACCTTTACATTTTCTTTGATGTGTAAGTGTGTACGTACCCCAAATTAACTACAACAAACATATGGATTGTAGGCAACAGTTTACTTCCTGGGATTGGTTATGTAGACACGACCAACATAATCATAATTACTCCTGCTTCGGACTTACAGCCTCTAAGTTAACTCCTATAAGCAACCGAATCTTTCAAACATGGTAAGGAGCGTCACGTTACCAGCTGACGTCAGAGGTATTCAGATCAATCACAACGTACAAATTAGCTGGCCAATCAGGGACACAGAGCTTTTCAAATCCGTGCATTTCAGGAAGTGAGTGAAATCTGGAGCCACAAAAATGTACAGTATGTGGAAAATAATGTGTTTTTTGAACCATAAACCTATTGTATTATACCAAATATATAAATGGGAAGGACATCGGCTGGGCATCACGTTGGAAAGGCCAGTAGATCAGTGGTGTGATGACCTTCACGGCAGCAGGAACTGGGTCTGTTAGTCTCAAGCCGTTTCTCAATATGCGTTCTTGTCTGTACTTGTGTTCTTGCGGACTTGTGAAACGTCATCAGTTGCAGCCCAAGTACTGTTCCAATTCAAAGTTCGCATCAAGCCCAAGTTCACATAAAATCCCCGGATGTGTTCTTGATCCGCCCATTTTATCGAGGATGCATCAGAGGAGACTTGTGTGGACTAATGACAGCGAAGTTTCCCAGAATGCATTTCGTGTCAGGAGTTCGTTCTTCCGAGTCTGAACTTGCAAGTTCGAACTACGAAGGACACAAGTCCGAGTTCGGCGTACTTGGTTTTGAGAAACGGCTTCAGTCTCCTTGATCGAGGACGAGACCGGGAAAAGGAAACAAAGGGGCAGTTTGCATGTAATGCAAGTATCAAGCAGTAAAGTGGTTGAAAATCTGCTCGGTTCTGGACAAGCTAACTTTTGTGGCATAAGTATGTTTACTAGACAAATTATGAGAATGCTTTGTTAAGAAGAAATGTCTTTAGTTTAAATTTAAAGCTATCGACTATGTCTGATTCTCAAACATTTTTTGGTGAATCATTTCAGATTTTAGGGGCTAAGTAGGAAAAGGATAAACCACCTTTAGACACTTTTTATATTCAAAGGCAATTAAGTGAGTTTTGCGACCGCACTCTACGCAATGGATTGTATTCTGCTAGTAGTTCTTGATTATACAAAGGTGATAGGCCATTTAAGGATGTATAGGTGATTAGCAGTACCGTATTTTTCGGTCTATAAGCCACATCTCTTGACTGGTGCTATATCTTACAATCAGGTGCGCCTTGTAAGTCAGTATGAATTTATTTTGACATTTATAAAGCAAGAGACCACATTACCGTTTACATCCGCAAGAGTCCTCCATATGCTGCTTCTGTAATTATGTAATTTAATGGGATCTGTAATGTGGAATGACGAGTATGCTAACTTCACGCTAGTTGGCTTGTTCGGTTAATTTTAGACTATTCAACCTTCCAGGTAAGTTCTGTATGCTATAGTTTATCGTTTAAATAACTGATAATATTACTTTTAACCTACAGACATCTATTCAGCCTGCTGTTCTGTCTGCTATTGTTTAGTTGAATAACTTGTCTTTCAAGATTAAATGTCTGTTCTTCTGCTTGAATTTTGTGAAATAATTTTCTAAATAAACGCAACGTATAGTCCACTGTGACTTGTATATTTTATTTCGTCTTAATGACGCATTTTTGAATGATCCGGTTTAAACTCCGGTGCGGTTTATAGTCCGGAAAGTACAGTATTTTAAAATGTATGCAATATTTAATTGGTAACCAGTGTAAAGATGCCAAAATTGGGCATAGTTCTTAGATAGAGTGAGCAATCTTGCAGTGGTGTTTTGAACCAGCTTAAGCTTGTTTACCTGATTTGCATGCCATCCCCCGAGTAACGAGTTACAATAGTCTATTCTCGAGGTCATAAAAGCATGGATAAGCTTCTCTGCATCTGATGCAGTCAGCATATGGGGTATTTTTTAGATATTTCTAAGATGGAAGAATACTGTGTGGCATACGTTGGATATGACTATCGAAGGATAGATTGCTGTCAAGCATCACACCTAGGCTCTTGACTGTGGAAGATGGCACCCAGTGCAGCCGTCTATGGGCAACCTGTTATCTGACATATTTGGTTTGGAGCGATTCGGCTCAATAAAAAGAATCTCTGTCTTAATGGAGTTTAGCATAAATGGACGGTGTAAACAATATTTAATGTTAGCTGGCACTGTTTGGTGACGCTCGCAGGCTATATGCTAAGACCGGATGTTACTAGTAATAAATCATTATGTTTATGTCAAGATTGGCAAGACAAGAACCCAGGCGCAGACGGAAGTATACAAAGAACACTGATGATTTTAATTAAAGACACAAAAACAGAAAAAACTAAACCCACGAGGGGGCAAAACATCCCAAATACAAGATAACAAAACACTGACTAAACTAAGATGACTAACAAACAAACTCTACTAAATAACAATAAACTAGACAGGATATTTTCATGACAGGATACTTTAAGCACACGATACTCACAACAAGAAAGACAACGCACCAGCAAAGAACATCAAACACAAGGACTTTAAATAGGGACAAAATAAATTACATACACCTGGAAATCATTACAAGTAAGGGATCGGGGAAAAAGTGACGAGACCCGGGAAATGCGTGGTCAAAGTAATACACCACTAAAACCACACATTTCCCACATAGAACATGGTACTGCCAGGACCCCGCACACCAAGACTAAATATAAAAGACATGATTCTGACGGATCCTGACAGTTTAGTAATACTATTCGATAATGTCAAGGTAAAGTTAAGATGATAACCTCGACAGAGCTCCAAGCTTAGATCATGCTGCATCGTTGAACCGGAAGTCCGACTGAAAATCGGTAACATAATATAACAAAAAATGTATTTGTATATAGACGGTTTCAGCAGTAACAACATAAACAAGCGGCTTTTAAACCACTGATTTTTTATCACACTGTTAAAATTAGCTGCAGTTATGCAGCTGTTTGCCAGTAACTTATGTAGTTTTATTCTGTAAATAAAAAGACTTAATGTTTAATGTTTATTTAACTTTGAACAAACTGTTGCCAGTAAATAACATACATTAAAATCTACAGTAAGTTACTGGCAAACAGCTGATAGGAATACTGTCATTTCTACAGACATTTTTTCACAGTGTAGTGTTAGGTGTTGATAGATAAACAGAGTTTCATGAATGGTTTCATGGTGAGGATTAGTTGAAGAGAAGTCTGAAGCCTACTTGTGTGGTGAACAATTATTGTCTGCAGGACAATAACAATTTTCTCTGGGATCACAGGCAAAAAAAAAAGAGTTTTTATTACAACAAAATGCCAAGAGCATACTATCACATAATTATATGTGTTCCTTCAGACATACAGACACCATACAAAATTTTTACATTCCTAGAAAAATGTAACAACTAGAGAAAGATACAAATACTGTAGATCTTTAAAATAATGTGCATTTTAATGCACACCAAACATAAAAAAAATAAATGACTGTACTTGACTTGTGTGTGTTGTATATTTAAATTAATTCTCCTTTCTGTATTACAGACAATCTGAATTAAAAAAATATATATTTCATCAATACATTGCAATTATATGGATTTAGATACAAATTGTACTGCTGTGGCTACTATCCTTATATTGGGGTAGTTAAGATTATCATTTATATTCAACATTTGATAGGCCTATAACATACCATATTATGAAACACATGTCTATATTTTATTAATAATTATTGTAACAAAATGTATCAAATTTAAGTTTATTTTCTTTCATTGTTAGATTAATAGTGGTTAATAAAGTGAACTATGAAATAGCCCTCAGTACATTTGTTATTTTCGATGAGGTATTTGTTTAAGAGTACAGTTTAGTAACTTGTCAGCCCAATAAACAAACAGAAACCAGAAGTTAAGTTCTGACCAGACGCACAATCGCGTCACCGCACGTGCGTCCAATGAAACCGTCTATACAGTATTGTATGTGTTTTATTACTGCGTTACAGCAAAAAGTAATATTACTGTAATTGCATTACTTTTATAATGCGTCACTCCCAACACTGGTGCTTGCTGAACAGAAATGAATCTATATGAATATGTTTCCACATGCAGATACAGTTCTGTGTGTTTGGAAAAAAATGAGGAGTTCAAATGCAAAACCCTCCAAGTGTGTCTGACATGTAGGGCTGTGACGGTGGCAAATTTTTACCACCGCGGTGGAACCATCAACAACAACCGCCGGTGTTGCGGTGGTGGGGTCCATGGGGGGGTTAGGGTGGTTTAAATGGTGAAAGAAAATAAAGTTTCACTAAATGCGCTTCCTGATGCGCGCGACTTTAACCTGGTAAAATTTTTATTTCACAACAAAAGACAAACGTGATGGGTATGTATCACTGTCACTGGAGACCAAAAGAAACTAAAGCAGATGCACAACACAGTGACATGGCTTAACTCCAACGTGCTGAGTTATGCTAAAATCCACCAGTTTAGTGGAAACGCCATACATGGTAATGTAGCGGAGATTTGTGTATTAACATAAAACAATGTTATAAATTTGTATCTTAGGCTTTAAATTACTGTACAACTTTTGTTATTATTATTTCACGTGTAAAAAAAACTGCAATTTTTACTTATTATTTTGTTTAATCATTCACCTAATATGTAACGACACACAACCGCCGGTGGCACTTCACCACTGCGGTGGCATTGCACCACCGCGGTGGCATTGCACCACCGTGGTGGTGCGGTGGTCATGAAAACCGTCCCACCCCTACTGACATGTTTTCTTGTAAATTAGCATTTTTTATCAGGCTCTTATGTTTTGGTACAGTAATTTCACTGTAATGGCAATGAAAATGTACCTTATTGATGAAAATACATTCTTTTTACAAATGTCACTTTTGTCATTTCATTGTTATTTAACAAATTGTTCTTAAGCTGCAAACCACTCTAAATGCATGAAGGCTTTTGTGGCATAAATGTCCACTTTAAAAAAAAATATTTGGACAAAACATAGTAAACAATTCCAAAATCACTAAAGATGCAATTAGAAACATTGCAAATGTTGAAATTCAGAATGTAAAAGTGAAGAAACAGAACACACATTAGGGAGAGCTGTGGTCCATGTGACTGCTTCAAACTGTGTATTTAGGTCCAAGTACTCACAACAAAGGTTCCCTTTCAGTCGGTCACTACGACGTCATGTCGTGACCGACGAATTGGGAACTCGCTTAGAGAGACCAATCTGCTTCGTATACTACTAAAACGCCAATGAACTTGGCATTGAGATATTTGCATAATGCTGGCGCCGCCCCGCCAGGTGCCTTTATAAGCAGCAGGTGCAAATATGGAAATTAGCTTTTTCGCTTCGAAAGCCAGCATTATCTGCTACTGAGAAGTTACTTGCTCTTCTGGGAATGGTTGCTGAAGTTGATTGACAAGCAGTACTAACACAGCGGACGCTCGCAGTATTCCACTGCTCTGGATATTTTTTGTTTTGAGTTTTGTGTGTGCCCGCTCCATTGGCGGAAACGGTAGAGTTGGAGAGGTTAACCCCTCTCCGCCCGAACCGTACTGCCCACATGATTGGTACTTCGGAGCTGTTCGGGCCTCTCGGTCCTCTCCTCCTGTGCCTTTCTTTCCCCACTCTTCAGGAGACGATGATTCGCTCCTTCCCCCCGGTAGAGGGTCGGGTGGAAAACTCTTGGTTTGCATGTGTTCCACCGGCTGTTCAGCCGGTACTCACTTAACCACACATAAGAGTGCATTCCTTTTCCCTCTCCAGGTCTCCGGAGGATCGAGAGAGCCGTGGGCGGGCACACTACAGTTCACCCTACCTCTCCTCTATCGCCAGCGGGTGTCCTGAGGAGTCCAAGCTCTCCACTGAGGAGACCGGACCACCAGCACCCTCAGTGTCAGTGTCACACACACACATACTGTAGATGTTTATGCTGTCACAGCAGATGCACCGGCAGTCCCACCTGTCTCGCTTTGCTGCCCCACCGCGGGTACTTCGGTAGTGTCGTTAATTCTCCTCGTATGGTGCCTGGGTGCTTGGCTTCAGTTCCCAGCCCGTTTCGTTGGGTTTTACGCACAATCCGCCTCGGTTTCAAAAATTACCGGCACCCCCCTAAATTCTCGGGCTTTCGTTTCACTATAGTGAAAGCGTCCGATGCACATGTACTGCATGCAAAAGTCGATGTCCTGCTGGCGAAGGATGTTTCGAGCCGGTCCCTCTTACCGAGATGATGATAGGGTTTTTCCAGCCTTTATCTCATAGTACCCAAAATACGCGGCGGGTTACGATCGATTTGATTTACGCACCGGCTCTACAAAGGTGATCCTTACAGATGATAACGGTGAGGCTCGTATTTCAATATTCAGATCGGATGTATTAGCCGACACCGACAACATTGCGACTGTTGCGTTATTTACCGTTAAGGCGGTTTTGCGCTCTCGTCACCTGTCGCATCTCGCTCGTCATCTCCTCCTTTGGAGTCAGAAGCATCTGAGGTCCCTTCGTGCCATTTACATTCCGGGTACGCTCAATACAGCGGCTGACGCGCTTTCCCGAGCTGCGCGCCCCGGCGAATGGCGACTCCACCCCCAGACGGTCCAGCTAATTTGGAAGAAGTTCAGTCGTGTGTAGATAGATCTGTTTGCGTCGCTGGACGATACCCACTGTCGCCTATTTTATTCACTAACCGAAGGCAGCCTCGGCGTGGATACGTTGGCACACACCAGGAATTGGGTTTCATAGTTAATGCTCCTCGCGACAGCCCTCCCTGACGGATTCCCCTGAGGAAGGACTTTCTTTCTCAAGGATGGGGCACATTTGGCACTCGCGCCCCGACCTGTGGGATCTCCATGTATGGTCGTTGAGCATGCGCAAGGTTTAGGTGATTTATCGCAGCCGGTATCTAACACCATCAACGCGGTTTGAGCACCGTCCACAAGACGGGCTTACGCGCTTAATGAAACCTTTTTCGTCACCCGGTGCTCTTCGCAACGCGAGGACCCCAGAGAATGCCCATTAACATTGTGCTTTTATATCTTCTACATAGGTTAGATGGTAGGCTGTCCCTCCGCCATTTAAGTTGATATCGCCGCTATTTCTGCTCATCACTCACTTATCAACGGCAGATCAGTTGGCCAGCATGATTTGGTTATTACATTTTAAGAGGCGCTCGCAGGCTAAACCCCTCGCGCCCTCCCTCTTTCCTCCTGAGACCTGTCCATGGTGCTGAAGCCTACAGGTTCCCCATTTGAGCCTTTGCAGTCTGCAGGTCTGAAGTTTTTATCAAATGAAAACTCTGACCCTGCTAGCATTGGCCTCCATGAAGAGAGTAGGGGATTTACATGCATTCTCTGTTGACGATTCGTGCCTTTAGTTTGGTCCTGCTGTCTCACTGAGACCCAGACCAGGCTACGTGCCCAAAGTTCCCACCACTCCCTTCAGAGATCAGGTGGTGAGCTTGCAAGCGCTGCCCCCGGAGGAGGCAGACCCAACCATGGCTTTGTTGTGCCCCGTATGCGCACTGCGACTCTACGTGGCTCGCACGCAAAGCCTCAGGACCTCAGACCAACTCTTTGTTTGTTAAGGTGGTCAGCAGAGAGGGAAAGCTGTCACTAAGCAGAGGATGTCTCTTTGGATAGTTGCTACTATCGCCCTGGCTTATAATCTGCAGTGTATTCTTGCCCCTTTAATTTGAGAGTGCACTCCACATGGAGTGTTGCCTCATTTTGTGGTATCCCTCGTGGTTCCTCGCTAACAGACATCTGCAGAGCTGCTTGTTGGGCGACACCTAAAACGTTCATTAGATTTTACAGTGTTCGTATCGAGCCTATATCCTCTTGTGTTTTTTCCTCACCAGGGAGAGCACAGAGAGCCGACTCGCAAGTCGGCTTGCAGCCTCCGACTGGTGCTCTAAATTGAGTTTCAGTATGGAAGGCCATCAGAGCAAAAATGCGTAATGGTTTGAATTGCTCTTCCTCTGTTGCCTTGGCAGCCTTTGTTGCGGAGCATTGGCTGTCAGCCTTTCACTAGCTGTATCCTCGCGAACCTACGTGTCTGGCTCGGGCTCCATATTGCGTCCCACAGCGTTCCTTTGTGAGTATTTTTCCATGGGGTTAATCCTACTAGCCCACGTTTCCCTCAGCAGAGCACTGCTTTGCTTACACAGCCATGGCTGTCATTTATACCTCAACTACGGTTGACTTTCGCCCACCAATAGCCCTTAACGGGGCGGTGGCTTCCGCAGCATCCCTATACCGCTCAATAGGGTGCTTCCCAGTCATTGGCACTACTGTGGGGTTAAAGGAACATCTAGTGCCCGGCATTCTGCCTTAAAACCTATTCTCCTTCTCCTTAAGTGGAACCGGAGGGCTTTACGCAGACACTGGAAGAGGTCAGCCCTCAGTGGCGTTTTGGTAGGGATTCCCAATTCGTCGGTCACAACGTGACGTCATAGTGACCGACTGAAAGGGAACGTCTCGGTTACGGATGTAACCCTCGTTCCCTGAAGGAGGGAATGGAGACGTCACGTCCCGTCGCCACAGGGCTGCTCCCTGCTGTTTATCGACCGGTCACTTTCTCCCGGCTTTCTCAGCGAAAAGAAGCTAATTTCCATATTTGCACCTGCTGCTTATAAAGGCACCTGGCGGGGGCGCCAGCATTATGCAAATATCTCAATGCCAAATTCATTGGCGTTTTAGTAGTATACGAAGCATATTGGTCTCTCTAAGCGAGTTCCCAATTCATCAGTCACGACGTGACGTCTCCGTTCCCTCCTTCAGGGAACGAGGGTTACATCCGTTTGATAAAGTTTGATAAAGTTTTGACTCAAGGTTCATCTAATTCATCTTTTATGCACTTAGAGGACAATTGCCGGATTCTGCCAACAAACCGACGTGGTGTTTAGAGGACTGTGACAACAAATTGGTATTTCTGAATGGCGCTAGGCAGGGATTAAACAAATTTGAAGCAAAGGTATTTGAAGATACAGTATAATGCATGCCGAGAACATTAGGTTTATATCATTATTAGTGCTGGGCAACAATGTTTTTTTTTAAATCGCAATTAATCGCATGGTTTGACTGTGATTAATCACAGTTAATCGCATTGTTATGCGAATTCAAAAGTGGTATATTGCACACTTTTATTTAAAAAGTAATGCTTTATGAACAAAAGTGCAATAATATTTGCTTTGCAAACACTTTAAACAAATAAGGTGCTTTTGTCAATAGTCAAAATATAAACCAAAGCTATTTGCCACTGTAAAGGCAAAAACAATTTATGCTTTATAGCCCAGAGCCCCATCATAACATTATAACAGGTAACTTTGAAGCAGTTAACATTTATACAGCTGTTTTTTTTTCTGAACAGCTACCAGCAGAAACTTTTTTCTTTATCAGGAAGCAACATATTTAGTAACAAGTTAGAGTGAGTTAATGTTTGAACAAAAAAAGTTTTACTGCGCATGGGACATTTTAGTCTGTAAAGTCCATGTTTGTAAAAAAAAAACTTTCAGTGATAAATTAATTGCATTTATCCATTTCTCTGACTTTACATTTACTTACTCCTCTGCACCAAGCCAGTTGCTAAGACACACAATGTCATTTACATTTTCAGATGATAAAGAAACTCTCTTCTTCTGTGCAATATGACCAGCAAGAGAAAACAGCCGCTCACAGGGTACGGATGTTGCAGGTGTGGCCAAGTACTTCTGTGCAATAGAGGCCAGCCTGCTGTGTGAGCCTGCATGTTTGGACCACCACTCTAATGGACAGTCCTCTGTACTGATAATGGGCTCTGCTTTGACACACAATGTTCTCAACCGAGTCTTCCTGCTGATCAGAATCAGACTATGATGAAGTAGCCAATAAGGCTAGCTTTTTCTTTGGTGGTTTTGATGTTGTTGCTTCCACAGGTTTTTCTGCAACAACCCTCTGTTCCTTGAGTAAGTTGTTGACTGAGGCCCACACCTCACCCCTCTCAGCTCTGGGTATACAATTGAGGACCTTGAATCTTAGGTCCAATGCAGTAGCAATCTTCAGATATGCAATGTTGGCATTTTCCTTACATTTCTCCAGGTCTGTTCTGAATGTAGACTTGAATTTGACCACATAAGCAGGTTCATCATCTGAGCTCTCCATCATCCGACAAAGATAACATAAAGCAGGCAGAACCACAGAGCATTAAACATATTTTTCTCCTCCTAGAAGTTCTGTCACATACCTGAAAAAATCAAACCCATTTCACCAAATGTATATTGCATTCACTTATATAAATGCACACAAAAAATGTCCTCTGCATATTTATGCTATATTTACACACACATACAGACACACTGACAAAATTTCTCTCTTACATACACTCAGACAGGACAGTGAGAAATATATGACGTAAAATATACCTGCAGGGCTCCAGTAGCATTTCCATCTTTTGCAGTTTGTCCAATTCATCTGTAGTTGGCATGGCAATATTGGTGTTGTGTGTGGTGAGGTCATCCCTCAGTGGCTGTTCGTTTCTGCGGACACTTTTTATCATGTTCAGAGTTGAATTCCATCTGGTTGGAATGCCTTGTATAAGCAACTCATCTTTATGTCCAAGTTCGATTTGTTTTTGTTCTAATTCTGCAGCACTTGCTAAACTGTGTTTAAAGTGGCCGTCAGAGCATGTGAGCGGAGCTGAGCGGTGAGAATTTCCGCTCCCCACTCACGTGGATGTTCGCAACTCCGCTTCACCGCTCAAAGTCGCACCAGACCGTTCCGCTCAATTTCGCTCCCCGCTCAACTACAATTTCATCCCGCTCCGGTGAAATCGCTTCACGCTCACTCAAATTCAAATTCATCTGGATGCCTAACACCTGCCGTTTTCAACTGAAGAATTACATATACATGGGGTGACCAAGGCTATTTTAGGGAGTTAATATACAAAGTCAATGAAAGAAAACGATGTGTATAGCATGTATATAAAAGCATGAATGAATCTCATGATTGCTGATTATTCCACATTGCCTCACATTTGCCTGAATTTTTATCTTTTCTATTTCTCACATCTGATTTACTGTCTGAAGCAAAAGATCTAATACAAACTGCAGTAACTTTGATTAAAGTTGTTTCGTAAATTTGAACTCCATGATAAACCTTAAAGGTATAGCGGAAGATTTTAGTTTTCCGGGTGGATCACCACTGTTATTGGTCATCCCAGATGTCAATCATTCTGATTATATGTTGACGTATAACCGTCGTACGTGCTCGCCTCTACGTTCGCTTTCTGCAAATGCGCACTTTCACGTGTATGTGTGTTGTGCTACGGTTTCAACCATTCATTGAAGGTCGCGTTCTCACTGTGTTTTTTTCAAAATGTCTGAGGGTCGCAAGAGAAAAAGTGTCTACGAATTGTATGACAAGAAGAGAAAGGACTATAAATAAAGAAACAAGACCAGCATGTTTATGGGAGACTATTTCACACGCTGGCGTGAGCTTAAAGGACAGGTTGGGCTTCCCACGCGAAGTTTCTACTGGAAAGGTACATTTTGTCATGCTATTTGGAGAAATCCATTTAAAATCAGTAAAAGTAAAAGTTGATGTAAGCTATGATTTGCAATGCTAGCCCTGGCACAAGTCACGAACCGCACAGACATGGTAAACATGCCGACAGAAACTTGTAAACAGAGCGAAGAGAAGAACTGAGCTCCTGCATGCTCTCTCTTTGTCTCGTGCACGCGTTTAACAGACGTTCCCTCTCGGGAGCATTTTTTTTTAAATATCGAGGGGCGGTTCTTTTAAATAATTTGGGAAAATCTTCCGCTATACCTTTAAAGTTACTTCAAATAGCAGAGCTCAACACACGGGATTTTTATTTAGCCTAAGTAAATTAAATAAAAATAATCTATATATAAGTAAATATTTTTAATTCTTTAAAAAATATTTAAATATATTTTTAAGTTAGTCAGAAGCAGTGAATGATTTACTATGAAGGTATATTTGGTGCAAAACAACTGCACACCTGTGACAGTGGAATTTGTATTTGTAGAGATTATCCACACATGTGTATCAGTAAATTTGAAGTCACAGATGAAGAGTTGCAAACTTGTAGATTTTTTTTCTTTCCCTCAAATACAACACAACAGTTACACATTCACAAATCCTTCAGTGCAGCTGTACAAATCCCATTTGACAAATCACAGATTAAGAAACTCACAAGCTCACATTTTTTGTTACAATTGCTGCAGGAAATATGGTGCATAACCTACTTGAACGCCTGCATCAAATAATGTGAAGTCACACACAAATTTTGTTCATTCGCAAAATCAGTTTGTGCATCTGTGCGATGAGACTTGCATGTATTTTCTAGCCCAAACACAAGTACATAAATACAACTGCTTGAATCTGCTGCTACAAGTTTCAAACACTCTTTTTTATGTGCTCTCTCTTTTGCACCAAATATTTCTGAGATAAATGGTGCGAAAGTGATTTGTATACCTGTAGGCTATGGCGAGCACTGTTCAGCACTGCCCACCAGGTGGCGCCCCCAACACTCACTGAAGCAGAGTTTATTAATTACCACCAATGTTTCAGCAAATAAATCGCCTTTATCAAGGTATTATTTTCACCAAGTGGATAACAATATACATGGGAGTCCTAATTATACACACATGAATGTAATTACATACAATACTTCAATGATTCATTAGTAAACAAAATATAAGTTCGATAAATTTCAAACCATCAATATTAGTAGATTAAAAAATACAAGCAGCAAATACACACATAGGCCTACATTTAAATAAGATACCAAATGATGTAAGTCCCATTCATTTTTAATATCATAATACCTATAAAAACAACCCAAATCAAAATCTACTTTTAAACCATGTGTGCCAATGTTTGCATTTTATATACCTAAAAGGCCTCCTGTCTAAGTAAAAATTGGTCAAACTCACCTCAACTTCTAGATTGAAATCGAAATCCCCTCTCAATTCCTATATACAATAATGAAGTAATATGATGATTAAGTTCAACAAAATGCAGTGCTAATGGCAGGTTCATATTTCTGCATATTATTGCACTCTGATGTTTTGTGATGTGTGTTTTATACTCTCTATTTGTTTTTCCTACATATGATTTACCACAATGACATGTTATCAAATAAATAAGCTTGTATTTGTTTGGGGGTGAATCCCAAAGATATTTCCATATCATTAAGATTCTTAATAAAATAATTTGGTCCCTTATATATTATTTTTAGACTTTATATATTACATTTGACTGCAAGGAAGACTTTTCTTCAATGTTAACGGATGATAACTGTCACAGGAAGGCAAGACATGGCAAGATGAGTGGATCCAAATGCAGTTTTCGATTGTATTAAATCCAAAAAAGATACAGGAGCACAGGCAAGAACATGAACAGTAACACATGACAGGAAACAACCAACATAAAACAACGGCTGACAAACAGGCAATCAACAGGCAGGGTAATTAAACGTGACAAGAACCAATGACAGAACAGAAACAATTAATTACTATGGAAACAGATGGGCAGTGGGTGGAGTATGAATTAATGTCTATGGCAACAAAAAAGGGGGCGGGGCAACAAAGGAACAAGAGGGAAATAGGGCAGACACAGACAGGACTCATGACCTTGGCCGTACCCACCATTAACAAAAGAAGAGAAAATCACTCACTGGTCCAGACTGTAACTTCGTAAAAAAAGATTAATCCATATTTAATTTTAAATAAATATCTTTTTTTTGACAACAATCCTTAATGTTGAGCTCTGCTCTTTGAAGTAAGTTGGTTTATTATGCAAGTTCAGCCTTGCATTATGTTTGTATCTTACAGTAAGTATAATGCATGTAGTAATGCATGCAGGGCAAGAATAATATTTATCTGATATGGGGTAATTGAAAATTAAGTATTATAATAATTAGGGGTCAAGCCCCGAAGGGGCGAAGACCCCTATTGTATTTGTTAGTTTTCTTATAATTCGGGGCGAAGACCCCTATTGTATCTGTTAGTTTTTTTATTATTAGGGGTCAAGCCCCGAAAGGGGCGAAGACCCCTATTGTGTTTGTTAGTTTTCCTATTATTATTATTAGGGGTCAAGCCCCGAAGGGGCGAAGACCCCTATTGTATTTGTTAGTTTTCTTATTATTAGGGGTCAAGCCCAGAATGGGCGAAGACCCCTATTGTATCTGTTAGTTTTCTTTTTAGGGGTCAAGCCCAGAATGGGCGAAGACCCCTATTGTATCCGTTAGTTTTCTTATTATTATTCTTCCCTTTTCTTTTTCTTCCGCCATTTGCGTCTATGGCAGCCCATAGCAGCTTACATAGGAAAGTTATGAAATTTTGCACACTGATAAAGGACTGTCCAAAAAGTCTCCACAACAAATTTGGAGTCTTAATCTCTAACCCGCTAGCGCCACCAACAGTCCAAAGTTGCACTTATGTTTTTGCTTATAACTTCTGATCCATAAGTCCTATAAACAAAATTATTGCTTCCTCTGATTCCTTGGCTCAAGACGATTCGATTGGACCCTATGACGTCATTTTCCGTCATGAAAAATTTCCACGGAAAACGGTATGTAGCATCTGGAGACACTCAGGGCAAAAAGTTATTAAAAGAATTTTGATAAAACATCCCGTTTTCGTATAGCGCGTCAACAAATTTTACGTAGAGAGCATAAAAACAGGTTTCAGTGTGTATCTTCGCCAATCTTATGTCTATTGATGCCACACTTGGTAGTTGTGATGCCAGTGAGGATCTGAGGGGGCATGCAAAGTTTCGTCACAGCGCCACCTAGTGGTCAGACTTATGCTTTACACGCCAATAACTTTGGCTCCGATTGACGTATTTTCAGAGGACTTATTTCTTTGGAGTTCTGAATAGTGGCCGAGTACAACGATACCAAACATGCCAGAATTCGCCTTACGGTTAACCCTGCGCGGCAAAATAGCACTTAAAAAACATGCGCGAATATCTCCGCGAGCGTTATTCCGATCGACTCAAAAATGCCATAGGAAGAACATTGCATTACCTTCTGAACAAAAAACTCTATTGGCGTTATATTAAAATTTTCATCAGAAATGGCCGAAAATTGCAAAAAACGAAAAATGACCTTTACATTTTGTGTTTTTTACACATAAATGGTTATAACTTCGCCACGAAAAGAGATTTTTACACCAGATTTGATACGCTGATGTATGAGCAGAGTCTGAGTCAGAGTCTGAACTTAAGTGTATAGTCATGAAACTAGCTAGATGTAACGCAGTCATGACCTGAGGTTGCATGCACGATTCTGTCATAGTGCCACCTAGTGGTTTGGAGATAGAAAATAGCTATATTTGCCTAAAACTACTGCAACAACACATCTAAAACCATGAGTCATCATGGATTCTTCATTTCATATGGCTTGGACTATAATCACTGGTGGATGTGAATTTACTCTCTAGCAACCAATGAGAATACCTTATCAACCATTTTTGAAAGAGCTTTGTCTTGGCATCAGAACATCGTAGAGACATGGGGATGGTCTCTTTTGACTGATTTAACTTGTTGTAACATGTTGTGACATGTTTTGTTTTATGCCACTGCAAACATCACTCACATGTCCTTCAGTGCTCTAATGTTCCATGATTGTCAATAACAGAAGGACGATTGCAGTAGACAAGAACGTAGATTATTTTTGTTGATTACTTTTGCGTTTTTTTTTTCATTTGACATCATGAGGTTTACATAGGTTCTTTAATATTCTTATCCAAACTCAACTTTACACCCTTCTGTGCCCTTTACAGCTTGACCCCGGTATTGCTGCTTGCAGCTATATTTAGGGGTCAAGCCCAGAATGGGCGAAGACCCCTATTGTATCTGTTAGTTTTCTTTTTCTTCCTCCGCCATTGCGGTCTATGGCAGCCTATAGAACCGTACGTAGGAAAGTTATGAAATTTGGCACACTGATAGAGAACTGTCCAAAAAGTCTCCACAGCAAATTTGAAGTCTGTATCTCTAACCCGCTAGCGCCACCAACAGTCCAAATTTTCACTTATGTATTTGCTTATAACTTCTGACCCGTAAGTCCTAAACACAAAATTCTTTTTAAGTACTCAATTTCCTCTGATTCCTTGGCTCAAGACGATTCAATTGGACCTTATGACGTCATTTTCCGTCATGAAAAAATTTCCGCCATTTTGATTTATTCATAAAACCTACTTTTGCGAACTTGTCCTAGAGCTTTTGCCCAATTGCCACGAAAAACGTTATGTAGCATCTAGAGACTCAGGGCAAAAAGTTATTAAAAGAATTTTGATAAACCATTCCGTTTTCGTATAGCGCATCAACAAATTTTACGTAGAGCGCAAAAAAACAAGTTTTAGTTTGTATCTTCGCCAATCTTATGTCTATTGACGCCACACTTGGTAGTTGTGATGCCAGTGAGGATCTGAGGGGGCTTGCAGAGTTTCGTCACAGCGCCACCTAGTGGTCATACGAACGTTGTACATGCTTATAGCTTTGGCTCTGATCTGTGTTTTTTCATGGGACTTGTTGCGCTGAAGTCCAAAATAGTTGCCGAGTCCAACGTTACCAAACATGCCAGATTTCGCCTTACGGTTAGCCCTGCGCAGCAAAACAGCACTTAAAAAACACGCGCGAATATCTCCGCGAGCGTAATTCTGATCGACTCGAAAACATCATAGGAAAAATATTGCATTACCTTCTGAACAAAAAGTTCTATTGGCTGTATATTAAAATTTTCATCAGAAATGGCCGAAAATTGCAAAAAAACGAAAAATTACCTTTAAATTTTGTGTTTTTACACATAAATGGTTATAACTTCGTAACGCAAAGAGATTTTTTCACCATATTTAATACGCTGATGTACGACCACAGTCTGAGGCTACACAAAAAAAATTGTATGGTTGCACCACTAGTTGGCTTTATAATTGAACAAAACCTTTGAAATCAAGCCACCCTATGGTCATACAACTGTTTCTTCACTAAACTAAAGTGTATAGTCATAAAACTAGCTAGATGTAACACAGTTATGACCTGAGGTTGCATGCACGAATTTTGTCATTGCGCCACCTACTGGTTTTGAGATAGAATATGGCATTTTTTGCCTAAAACTACTGCAACAACACATCTAAAACCATGAGTCATCATGGATTATTCCTTTCATGGCTTTGACTATAATCACTAGTGGATGTCCATTTACTCTCTAGCAACCAATGAGAATACGCTATCAACTGTTTTTGCAAGAGCTTTTTCTCTGCATCAGAACATCACAGAGACATGGGGATGGCCTCTTTTGACTCTTTTAACTTGTTGTAACATGTTGTGACCCATGTTTGCCCACTGCAGCTGATTTGATTTGGGTTAGCATCCAAAGTAAATGTTAAGAAATCAGAACAACTGTTTAGATAATAATAAAAAGAATTGAGTTGTTCAGTAACCCGATTCAAAAAGACAGAAATAATCATCCAAATTAGTATATTAGAAGAAAAAGCATGATTTAAATACACATATTTTTCTTCAAAAAAAAGGTCATATTTGCAAAAGAGATCACAAACATTCTTTCCATGGCCTCACCTCCTGTTTGAATGAAAATTAGTCTGAAAAATAAAATGATTGGTTTTATGATATTCAATTCATTAAAAATGAATGGGACTTACATAGTTTTGTATCTTATTTAAATGTATTTGCTGCTTGCATTTTTTTAATCTACTTATATTGATGGTTTGAAATTTATGGAACTTATATTTTGTTTACTAATGAATCATTGGAGTATTGTATGTAATTACATTCATGTGTGTATAATTAGCACTCCCATTTATATTGTTCTCCACTTGGTGAAAATAATACCTTGATAAAGGCGATTTACTTTGCTGAAACATTGGTGGTATTTAATAAACTCTGTTCAGTTAGTGTCAGGCGCCACCTGGTGGGCAGTGCTGAACAGTGCTCGCCATAGCCTACAGGAAATCACTTTCGCACCATTTATCTCATTTATTTGGTGCAAAAGGGAGAACACACGAAAAAGAGTGTTTGAAACTCGTAGCAGCAGATTCATGCAGTTTATTTATGTACTTGTGTTTGGGCTAGAAAATATAAATATATATATATATATATATATTTGTGAAAAAAATTGTACACACATGGAAGTCTCATCGCACAGATGCACAAACTGATTTTGCGAATGTACAAAATTTGTGTGTGACTTCACATTATTTGATGGAGGTGTTCAAGTAGGTTATGCACCATATTTACTGCAGCAATTGTAGCAAAAAATGTGAGCTTGTGAGTTTCTTAATCTGTGATTTGTAAAATGGGATTTGTGCAGCTGCACTGAAGGATTTGTGAATGTGTAACTGTTGTGTTGTATTTGAAAGAAAAAAATCTACAAGTTTGCAACTCTTCTTCTGTGACTTCAAATTTACTGATACACATGTGTGGATAATCTCTACAAATACAAATTCCACTGTCACAGGTGTGCAGTTGTTTTGCACCAAACATACCTTCATAATTTTCTTAGTAACATCAGTCAGACTCAGAATAGAACATATATTTATTTCAAACAAACACAACCGTGCGCACATCCAAGTTTTGAACACAAATTAAAAGCTGGAGTAATGTCAGTCTGAGGCTTCAAACAAACGAACTAAAAAGCTAAACATTAACATAAATTATCGATGCAAACTAGCCAACCATATACCTATAAAAAATGTGCCTTTTACACAATTTAAACATTATATTAACAAAGGTTAATACCTAATTAAATAGCCTATGATTAATAATGATAAGTAGACAGTTAGAAGCAACGGAGAACGGCCTTTAAAAATAATAATAAATAAAAACTTTGAGAATTTGCGATAAAATAAATTAATGCGTTAACGCAAAAATAACGCGTTAACGTGCCCAGCCTTAATCATTATATAATTTTTGAGGTAGGTGGCATTTAGTGGCCTCTGTGTCTGAGCTCCTCAAATACACCCTTAGATCTGTTTGGTGAGATTGCATTATGCACATTTGGTTTCGGATGCAGCATGTGTGTAAGAGGGGTGGGAGACAACCACATAACCGATGATGATTGGCTTAATTTGGTGTGTGTTTAAACACCAGCACAGGTAATGTCCAAGCAGTGTTGACAACTTAGCGACTTTGTCACTAGATTAAGCAACTTTCTAGACCCCTTTAGCGACTTTATTTCAAAAAAGTGAATTTGACAAATCTAGCGACTTTTTCTGGCGCGGTTAGAGATTTTGGAGACTGATGTGAAAGCCTGTATTTCTCTCTTCTCAACGAGCAGCGATTTTTGGCTGTCCAAGATGAAAGATTGCCATTGTGAAACAATCTTTGCAATCTCTGTGATCGTGTCCTAGCCAAGTTACACAAGTTCACACTAAGAAATAAGTCAGATGGATTGAATTGGTAAACATATTTGCCGTGCTGTCCAGGTAGAAGGCTTGAGCTTGGTAATTGGCTCGAATGCAGAGTAATCACCGTTTCACCGACTATCGCGACAAGCCTATCACACAGTGTGATAAGGTAATGATCTTATAGGATGGCAAACATGCAGTGTGTCCTGGGGTACTATAGTACTCACTAATACAGCTATTTTGAAATATAAGCTTTTGTCCTTTTAAGGCAAAAAGACGCAAACATGCACTCATTTAAGCTCTATTTGTGTCTTTTCGTATTCGGCTTAAACCCTAAATGTCCCCATGTCGGAGCTGTGGACTGTGGTTTTGAAAGGTCAGATTGGACTTATTTCTGCAAACTGGCTGAATTCATTACAAAACATACTAAATGACTCATTCATTAATGCTAGTTGTTCACCCATCACTGTCCGTTTTGTGTGTGTGTGTGTGTGTGTGTGTATGTGTGGCCTGGTAATTATCACGTTGGGGGGACCAATTGTCCCCACAAAGATAGGAATACCAGTAAATTTTGACCTTGTGGGGACATTTTTGAGGTCCCCATGAGGAAACACGCTTATAAATCAAACAGAATGATGTTTCTTGAAAATCCAAGGCCGCAGAAAGTTTTCTGTGATGGTTGGGGTTAGGGAATGGGGTAGGTAAGGGGAATAGAATATACAGTTTGTATGGTATAAAATGCATTACGTCTATGGAATGTCCCCACAAAACATGGAAACCCAACATGTGTGTGTGTGTGTGTGTGTGTGTGTGTGTGTGTGTGTGTGTGTGTGTGTGTGTGTGTGTGTGTGTGCGTGCGTGCGTGCGTGTAACAGGCCTACCTCAACCCACACCTTTTCTAGTTTTTATTTAAAAAAAGTAACATATCAACATATAAATACCTGTTGACAGTCAGACCCGCGGCATAAATCACCCTCTCTGATTGCACAGATGTCTCAGGAATACACAGATAACGTTGTTAGAGTGGCCAGCTTCGGGAAGCGCCTATCATTTATTTCCACCAGTCAAGAGGATTAATATGTCTGCTTCTTATTAAGCAGATTATCTGCGTTATTTACTCAGATCGCAAGTGATACTGCATTGTACTTGTACTACTGTTGTATTTAAATTTTTAATACAGCTTTGCATTTTTTTAAAGTTAATTCCTTGCCCTTTTTGTCAATATGGTGCCACGTAGTACTTCTTTTTGCTTGCATGCTAAGGAAAATATTTCTGTAGGCAGTCACGTGTGGTTGCGCATGTCAACGTGCCCCGTGAATTAACAAGTATAGGCTATAAATGGTATAAAGAAAAAAAAAGCTTTTAACTTTTAAACCGTTAACCTGATATTATTAATCTGTCAATTTTTTTTACTTTCAGTTAAAAAATCATTCAATAGAGTCAATATGAGCATACCTACGTGTGATTAGATTAACTGAGCACATGGTGAGACAAAACTATTGATGTGCCATACAAATGAATGGTAATAACCCGGTCGTGCATTCCGTTTTTGTCACAGGTATTTTGAAAGTGACCTAGATCCTAGATCATGCCTAGATCTGTTACTGCACAATTGTGAGCTCACGATCTACTTGTCTTTCCACATGAAATAAGTAACAACTAGAAGAAAATCCAGATTTGCAGGTCGCAAATGCGGGAGTACTTGTAAAAAATTCTTATGTTGTCTCAAAAACCTGTCACAAAATGCGACCATTTGGTCACAGTCTGGAGCCCTAAACATTTTTATGGTTAAAGCTGTGAGTTCACTCACAGAAGAAGATTTTATTAAGTTTTATTACACATATAGTAAACATTTTTATGTTACCATGAATCAAGGTTAGTTTTGCATCACACCAGTCATGACTCACTGCTGACCTTACACACTGAGCTGCATTAATTTAGCACAATAGGCAGCCAATAAAAATTGTTATGTTGCCAACAAAAATCTGTGTTTATCTCTTCCTGTCCAATAATCTTTTAGTATGATTATTTATTTATACTTCATTGCCAGTCAGAGGCGCATACCCCGGTTGCGTATAAAAAAAATAGAAATCCAAAGCAAATTTCTTTACATTTTTATTTAATTTAATTTATTATTGTAAATACACGACTTTCAATTTATTATCTTTTTTTGTAAAGCCTCATTTTTAACTCTTTCACCGCCATTGACGAGATATCTCGTCAATTAAGAGAAAACGCTTCCCCGCCAATGACAAGATTTTCCGTCTTTCCGCAATACCACTATTATCCACAAGGTATTATCCACAACCCTTCCGCAACTTTTTAAAACTGGAAGTATTGCCCTATGGCAAGCGGCTGCATGTCCGTGTCTGTTTTAAAGATCTCTCTGAATGGGATCTCCATGAAAAGTCCGTCACAAAAATGGAATTATCTTGAGCTTTTTGCTCAAAATGTGGTGTTTTTGCAGAAACCTAACCATATTCAAGAGCTGATTACAAAAGAACCACTGAAGGTAGGAGGAAACGTTTTTTTTTTGTTTTTTTTTGAAAGCAGAGGGTCTGTTCTTTCATTTGGTATATTGTATGTTTACTGGAAGGCATTAAACTTTGGTGAAAATCATGAAAAACGCTGGCTGGCAACTTTAAAAAAAAACGCTGGCGGTGAAAGAGTTAAACCTTCCCATGAATACCAAAAATAAAACTGAGGGGGCACAAATCCGATCTGAAGGGGCAATATGTCCGTAACCAATAAAAATCATTAAAGTCATATTCATATATTATTTAACTTTTTTGACATGTCACAAATTTGCTTTATGACAACGATTATTGTGATGCATTGTATTTTTAGATAGTGGTCATAAAATAGCAGTGTGCTTTCACAGCTTAATTCTTTTCTAATTTCAATTCCTAAAATCTAAATTGAACAGACGTGGATTGGTAACCGCAGAAGAAAGTACCGTTTGATGGGCATTGAAATTCCGCCACCTAAAGGTGGGCCAGCTGTGTTCTCCAATCAAGCTGAAGCCTATTCTCCTCAAACCCTTGAAGATGAACTTGGGATCCCTGAACTAGCAGATGGCAGAGTGTCACTATGTTTGTCTGACGGTGGAAGGATTTTTCATGCTATTGGCAAGTTTTTTTTAAACATATAAAAGTTTTAGTAATAACAGGATTTGCTATGTTCTTTTATATTAGTAGTTTGGCAGTTTATTTTTGTGTAGTCATTGTACATTTCCTGTGATTGTTTTTAAGATGGTGCCAGTGATTTCTATCATCTAAATGAGGGAACAGACAGGTCCAGTCCTGATAAAAATGTGGTGAGAATCTTTTTATACAGTGGCATGCAAAGGTTTGGAACACCTCGTCAAAATTTCTGTTAATGTGAAAGTTAAGAGAGGAGAAGATGAAATGATCTCCAAAAGGCATAAAGTTAATCACGAAACACTCTTTTGCAATATTTTAAGCAATATTAGTGTATTGTTTTAGTTTTCTAGAATTTTAGAATGAAAAAGGAAAAGCAGTACCCTGCAAAAAATGGGAACCCTAGGAGATTTGAGCTCTCAGATAACTTTGACTAAGGTATCAGACCTTAACTAGCCTGTTAAGACTCTTAGCTGGCTACAAAAAGCTTTTACAAGCTGTGATACTTGCCAAAGTGGGTGCTACCAGGTGCTAACTATGCAGTGTCCAAAAATTTTGCTGTGGGCCCTTTTCCATTATTTTTAAAATGTATAATATATACAACCCCAAAACAGAAAAAGTTGGGACACTGTAGAAATTGTGAGTAAAAAAGTAATGGAATAATTTACAAATCTCATGAACTTATATTTTATTCACATTAGAATACAGATAACATATCAAATATTGAAAGTAAGATATTTTGAAATGTCAACGTGTGACGCGACAGCATGACTTAACCGAAAAGCTACACTTTTTTAATACTCAAGTACAATTTTAATGGGGTACTTTTTACTTTTACTCAAGTATGATTCTGGCCAGATACTTTTACTTTTAATTGAGTAAAATTTATACTCAATACTTGTACTTTCACTTGAGTAACATTTTTCAGTACTTTTTACACCTCTGCACAAAACCCATACTAAACATGTTTTAACAAGACTTTCCTAAACAGAATCTAGTAGTCTAGAGTTTTTTCTTTAAAATGATGTGAAAATCACCCTGCCTACTCATTCACATAAACCAATATATTGATTTAGAAATTGACACTTTGGGTCCTATCTTGCACCCAGCGCAATTGACTTTGTCAGTGACGCATGTATCATTCATATTTTGCACCGGCGCACAGCGGGTTTTTCCCTCCACAGACGCACGTCGGCAAACTAGGGATTGAACTTGCGCTCCCTGGGCGGTTCAGCGCAAAAAAAGAGGCGTGTTCCGGCGCAAACCATCCCTGATGCTATTTTGGAGTTTCAAAAAACAATTGCGCCACTGACCAGAAAAAAAAGTTTAAAGTCAGTGGCGCGTTGCGCGTTGTTCTTTATGCTATTTTAAGGGCGCATGCTTGACCATAATGTATAGCGTGCAAAACGCGCATACACTTTGCTTATCTAATCTACACAGATGCAACAGTTATTTTTGCAAATCATAAATTGTTACACTAAAAAATATTAATACACAAGATAAGGGAAATCATAGTTGTGAGCATTGTGGTGATAGTTTTTATTTATTGTGTGGCTGCGTTAAAAAATTCTCATGCACATAACGATTAAAATATTTTCATAAGTTTGTTGTGTGGCTGTATTACGTTTATTTTATGTAAATAATAATTAAAATGTTTTCATAAGAAACCTTAATGTATATGAACTTGATTTGTAAGAGTACTTTGGGGTTGGACCTTGCTTGCGTTTCTTGGGTCCGATTTCAAAGCCCCCAAACCCTTTCAGCGGTGAGGGTGGACGCAGCGATGTCCTCTGCTGGCATCTGTGTAGAGGCAGATCCACCTCCCGTTACACGGCGTGCCCGATTTATGCTGGCAAGCTTGGGATTCCCCTGTCTCCTGACATCATTGTAGTGCTTGGCGCAACGATGGGGATGCCAGCTGATGAGACTGTGGCTATTTCCTCTCACGCCTGTTTAACCTACGCTGATTTGGGCGGGTTTCTCCTATCCCCATACAAAACAACTTCTCTGTCTTTGACTGCTCTTACAAGAACGGGGGTCTCCTCGGCTTTAAACCGCTCCTGTAGCCTGGTAGAACCATCCTCTGCTATTTTGCTTCGCTTCATAGACAGAGTCTGGCTGGGCATAATTGACAATCGTTTTCCTTCTCGTGGGAGGGGCTTGTCTGAAGTTTAAAATCATTGGTCTAAACGTAAGCCAATCACATAACGTTTGGATATGATGTGCGTTATGCGCCAGCTCAGCCGCATCAAATTTCTGCTGTAAAACACACGCATGATGTGAAAACAAACCCATCGAGCGAAATACCGAAGTTAACATGGCTATGAACGACTTCTGCAGATTATGTAAAGTAAATCTGGCCAGAGCTAGTTGAACACTATCCTTACGGTGTCTTTCCACTCACGTCTAAGTGGAGGAACGCCCCTCTCTCCTCTCAAACTCTTCCACCAGACGGCCATAACCATATGTAAATTAAATCTTCCTACCTTTTTTTCTGGTTAATCAGGAACGTCACCAAAGAATGTTTGCCCACGCGTCCTCCACCATTAACTGTGAACAATGAAATTTCCTTCCATGATATCTCGATTGTTGTGCACATCAAGCTGTGCTGCACACAGTTTCTTGCTGACGATCGATAATAGTTGATAAATTAAACTTTTCCCAAAACCTGTCGTAGGGCAACAACATAATCTCCATTCAAAATGTTTAACAAACACTTTTCTTGTTCGGGATTAAGTTGGCAAGTGCCGGTTCTCCACAACAGAGCAAATAGCTTTCTGTGCCTCCATGTCCACTACAAACTACAACCGTACATTCGGCGCTTAGCGTCTACGTCATGGCTCTCAGCCCGCCCTCTGTTCATTGATTCGCCGGTTGTTTTGAGACCTGAGGAAAACGGTTCGAATGGGAGGTATCTCAGACTGAGTACAGAAGCGTAATGAAATTTAGCGGAAGTACAAAGTCTGACGTAGTCAGGCTACCGCTCCTGGCGTACGCCTGGTAAATCCGTCATAATAATAGCAACCCGCCATGGAACTTGCGCCCTTGCGATTAAAGGGAATGTTGGATAGCGTTCTGATTGGTTTATTTGACGTTACGCCCAAATCACACCTATGAATAATGAACCTACTTCAGACCAACCCTTTATTGATTTGTGCCTGGTGCAAGAGTTATTTCTCACGCCGGGAAAATAGCAACACCGCCCAAGATCCGCCCACAAACTCACTTGCGCTTCGTACTTGCATTTCAGATTGTTAAAATAGGGCCCTTTTTGTTAGAGGGGCCGTATGCGAGAAGGATTGATTGACAGCTAGCAAACAAAGCCTTGCATAATGAGCTGCATAATGAGGCAGGAGGGAACTACAGTAAAGAATGTGAGGACAAATGTATACATGTTTGTTTGAGGTTTATTAAGAAGTTAACAATATAATCAAAACAGAAATGAAGGTCAGTAGGACATTTTCAGTTTATTTGGGAACACACCCTATTCAAAAACTTAACTTGTATAAGAAACTGATAAACAACACAGCTGTAAACTTCATGTGGCTCATGTTACCATATAACTTTATGTCCAAAAAGTGTGAATATGTTTTTCCACTTCATAGTTTTGTACTGATGAACTATTCCAGCATCCACACATGTGATTTAGACAAATCTTCTTTCTGACGTGACGTGTAAGTCAAATGGATATTTACCACTAAATTTATCACATTAAATCTCCAGATTGTGTTTGTTTTATATTCTTTTGAAGTCACCACTATGGTGATTAGTGTTCCCTTTAGTTAGACATTTGTCCCTGACCATCACTGAACTAACTGTGTTAACAACAGTGTTTTTTGCATTTAGCAATTGCAACTTGTTTGTTACTTGAAGGAGGAGAAAAAAATCTATCATGCCATCTAAGCTTGATTGTTTTTGTGTTATGCTGCCTAACACTTAAATATGAAATGATAAAATAAGAATAAAGAACGTCTCGGTTACATATGTAACCCTCGTTCCCTGAAGGAAGGGAACGGAGACGTCACGTCGTGACCGACGAATTGGGAACCGCTTCGCGGGTGACCTATCTGCTTCGAGAAACCTTTAAAACGCCAATGAACTTGGCATGCAGATAACTGCATCTGCCGGCGCCGCCCCGCCGCACAGGTATTTAATGAGCGGCAGGTGCAGTTATCAAATCAGCTATTTTTTGCTGAGAAAGCTGGACAGAAGGAAAGGGTCCGGCCGATATCAGCAGTGGAACAGCAAACTGTGGCGACGGGACGTGACGTCTCCGTTCCCTTCCTTCAGGGAACGAGGGTTACATATGTAACCGAGACGTTCCCTTTCAGTCGGTCACTACGACGTCACGTCGTGACCGACGAATTGGGAATCCCTACCAAAGCGCCACTGAAGCTGACCCTTCCAGTGCCTGCATAAACCCTCCGACTCTCCTCTTTAAGGGAACGGAAATGGGGTTGAAGCAGAGGCCGGTCACTACTTGTTCCTTAACCCACGATAGTGACTAGGCGAACTGGGAAGCGAACTCGTCAGGCGGGACTAAGATCGCTGCGGAAAGAAAACCCTCTAAGGGTCTACCACTAAGGTGATGGATAAAAAGACACGAGGTCTATAAAAAATACACTCTCTTAGCAACACTAGAGAGGCGCGGAACGAACTCCGCTAAGGGAAACATGGTAAATCAGAAACTTTCCACGGAAATACTCACAAAGAAACCACTAGGGGGCGCAATGCGGGCGCTAGCCTCACCCAGATAGTCAAGGATACATCTAGTGAGAGGCTGGCAGCCGATGCTCCGCAACATCGGCCACCAAGCGGTGGAGGAGACAAAAAACAGCTTTTTGTAACGTTTTTGCCTTAACTGCCTTCCATAATGGTGCGGTCGTGCAGCACCGAAAAGAAAGGCACCAAGCCGACACAGGAGCCGTTCCTCGATGTTCTCACTGATCTGACGAGAGAACTCGAGAGGATACCGGCTCAACACGAACACTGTAAAATCTAGTGAACGTATTAGGTGTCGCCCAGCCAACAGCTCTACAAATATCTGAAAGTGAGGAACCACGAGCCAAAGCCCAAGATGAAGCCACGCTTCTGGTTGAATGGGCTCTCAACCCAAAAGGGCAAGGAATGCCCTGTTTTTCATAAGCCAGGGCGATTGTGTCTACAATTTAATGAGACATCCTCTGTTTAGTGACAGCTTTCCCTTTCTGCTGACCACCGTAACAGACAGAGAGCTGCTCTGAGGTCCGAAAGCTTTGAATGCGATCCACATACACACGTAATGCACGCACAGGACATAACAAAGCCATGGCTGGGTCTGCCTCCTCCAAAGGCAGCGCTTGTAAATTCACCACGTGATCTCTAAAGGGAGTGGTGGGAACTTTAGGCACGTAGCCCGGCCGGGGTCTCAGTGTAACGCTGGATTCAACCGGCCCGAACTGAAGGCACGAATCGTTGACCGAAAATGCATGAAGATCCCCTATCCTTTTAATAGAAGCCAATGCGAGGAGCGTCAAAGTTTTCATAGTGAGAAACCTGACGCTCACAGTCCGCAGAGGCTCGAAAGGGCAGTGCTGAAGGGCTTTCAGCACCATGGACAAGTCCCAAGGAGGAATAGAGGGAGGGCGCGAAGGATTCAGCCTCCGTGCACCTCTTAAAAACCTAATGACCAGATCGTGCTGACCCACAGATCTACCGTCTATGGGTACGTGATGCGCGGATATTGCCGCGATATCTACTTTAATGATAAGTGTCTTCTCCAAGCGGTGCTGGAGATATAAAAGCACAATACTGATCGAGCATTCCCGGGGGTCCTCTCGTTGAGAAGTACACCATACAACAAACAGGTTCCATTTCAGCGTATACGCCTGCCTCGTAGACGGCGCTCGCGCTACAGTGATGGTGTTAGATACCGCCTGGGGTAAATCACCTAAAACCTCCGCGCCCCGTCCAGAGACCACACATGGAGGTTCCACAGATCGGGGCGAGGGTGCCATAATGTGCCAGGGAATCAGCCAGGGAGGGACTGTCGCGAGGAGAGTGAATTCTGTAAACCAATTCCTAGTTGTCCGGTACGGCGCAACTAATAGAATGCGCTCCTCGTCCTCCCTGACTTGCACAGTGTCTGCGCTAATAAAGCTTACTGGGGGAAAACCCCGCGGCCAGCTGTGTGCCAGTGCATTCACGCCGAGTGTTCCCTCGGATAATGAATAAAACAGGCGACAATGGGTTGTCTCTGAAGAAGCAAACAGATCTAACTGCTCTGCCGAAACATTTCCAAATCAGCTGAACCGACCGGGGGTGGAGCCGCCACTCGCCGGGGCGCGCTGCTCATGAGAGCGCGTCTGCCGCTGTGTTCAGCGACCCCGATATGTGAATGGCACGAAGAGACCTCAGATACTTCTGACTCCAGAAGAGGAGAGACGGGCGAGATGCGACAGGTGACGAGAGCGCAGACCGCCTTGGCGATAGATATACGCTACAGCCGCAGTTTTGTCGGTGCGCACTAATACATCTTAAGCATCGAATCACGTTGATGAAACGGACAAGCGCAAGATATACAGTGCACAGCTCGAGGCAATTTATGCCAATGTCGCTGGAATGTCGACCAGACCCCCGAAGCGACGAGCCCGCCGTACGTAGCTCCCCACCCCGTTGTAGAGACATTTTTGCCAACAATAGCATGCCTGGAGACCTATCTCAGTGGCATCCACACCCTGAGAAACGCTGGGTCTGACCACGGGGTGAAAGTGTGACGGCATCTCGATGTAATTATAATACTGTGAAAGCCGGTGAGCCACGCTCTCCTCGGGACTCGGTCATAAAGCCAACAGTGAAGCGGTCTCATATGGAGCAGCCCGAGCGGTGTCACAGCCGCAGCTACTGCCATATGCCCCAGAAGTTTTTAAAATTATTTTAGTGGAACCGCGACCCTGCCTTTAAATGTTTAGGCAAGTCAGAATTGACTGAACACGCGCTTCTATGAGACGTGTTGTTAAATCGACCAAATCCCGTTATATTCCGAGAAAAGAGATCCTCTGCACGGGGCAAAGTTTACTCTTTTCCCAGTTGACCTGAAGACCGAGACGAGCGAGGTGTTTAAGTACACGATTTATGTGTGTGCACAGCATCTGACGAAACTGAGCTATTATGAGCCAATACGCCAAAACGCCAACACCGCTCTCTCTCTCTCAGGGGCTGCAGTGCGCCCTCCGCAACTTTCGTGAAGACACAGGGAGAGAGAGAGAAAGCCCGAACGGTGAGACTTTGTACTGATATGGCCACCCCTCGAACACAAAGCGGAGAAACGGCCTGTGTCGGGGAAGTATGGAGATATGAAAGTACGCGTCCTTCAGGTTGAAGGCTGCAAACCAATCCTGTGGGCGGATGCATTAAAATATGCTCCTCTGCGTAAACATTTTGAACAGCATTCTGTGAATGTGAATTCTGTGAATTCTCGACTCAGTACGCAGATCTAGGATCGGACGCAACCCGCCACTCTTCTTGGGTACAATGAAGTAAGGGCTGTAAAGCCCCGACTTTATCTCGGCTGGAGGGACCGGCTCGATCGCGTCCTTCGCCAATAGGACAGCAATCTTCCGCACGCAGTACGTGCGCATCGGCAGCCTTCACCGTGGTGAAGCCTGAATATTTGAGAGGTAGCCGGGCACATTGAATGTATAACCGAGACGGATCGTGCGTAAAAGCCAACGCGACGGGCTGGGAAGCTCTTTCCAGGCCCCCAGATACCGAGCGAGAGGAAATTAACGGCACGATGTGTACCCGTGGCGAGCGGAGACGGGAAACTCAACGACGCGTGCTCTTTGGCCGCATTGTGAGATGTTGTGTGTAATGAAACACTCACCCGAAACCGCTGATGGATGCTGAGCAAAGGGGCTCCCTTGTAGATGTCCCGCTCGATACATCCGCTGGCGAATGAGGAAGAGGAGAACGTAGGGTTTTGAGCCCGTCCGAAGCTCCTATGTGCCTCCGGGGACCTGGAGAAAGAAGAGGAATTCGCTCTTTGAGGTTAGTGGGTGCCGATTGAAGTCGGCGGAACACAAAACGAAACCAAGGATTCCCCACCCGGCCCTCCTACGGGGTGGGGGGGGGGGAGAGTGATATTTTCACCATCTCCTGACGAGCGATCCTCTCCATCTTCAGGTCGCCCGACTCAGAGCCGCTAAGTTTCATTTTCCACCTTTGTAGCGGGCTGAGTGGGCGGGTGAACAGCTTACGACAGGTTCCTCAGAGCTGCCGGGATGAAGGAACGAAAAAGCCGTAGCAGGACACCTTCGGCGAAAAGCAGACCAATATACTGACGTAACGGAGGGGGCAGCTAGGCTCCGACGTGGCATGAAGCCTCAGTCTGCTCTAAAGCGGCTTTCCGCTCCACACAGACTGTCTCCCGCTCCCGAGCGTACATGGCCGCCACTCGGGGTCGAGCACGGGAGCCCCTACCCAACCCGAAGGCGGGAGTGGGTCCGAGTCGGCGACCGAATAGACGACCCCCTCTCCGATGCTGTGACAGACATAGAATCCTCGTGAGGACTGAAAGAGGACGAGAGCACGTAGAACACGCGCCACCCGTCTCTTACGGCACCTCTGGCTGTGGATGGGGGTGCTGAGAGTCACTGGACGAACCAGCTAACCGATTCAGCACCGTTTATACGGAGATAAGATTTCCGGAGTTTTGCCACCGCACCTTTAACGGGGCTCCGCAACGGAAAAAAGGGGGTGACGTTCCCGGAGGTACGAAACCCGTCTCCGCCATCCAAGAGGTTCACGCTCTCTTAGGAGTATGAACCCTCCACGAACGCCGCCTCAGCATGCACTCTTGCGCACGAGAGAGGACGATCGTGGCCACCCGGGGACCCATACATTTGCCGCATCCAGAAACACGGACAGAAAGACATCTTTAAAAGGACGCTCCTGCCTCAGTGCAAGTGAAATGCTGTCTTTAAAAAGACGCAGAACACCGCAATACTCTTTTAGAGGAAACACTCTTTTAATGTGCTGATGTTGATGAAGCACACAGGGGAACGGCTACGCACACACTCAACTAAGAGTGAGAAAAAAATTTAAAAAGAAAGGTGGAACACCCGCGAGCCTCCGCTGAAATGCCTTTGCCCAACCAAATCAAACACGCAGAGTTCTCCAAAGAGCAGAGAGTAGCTTCTCGTGAGCAGTCAGTCTGCCAGCTTTCGAAGCTAAAAAGCTGATTTGATAACTGCACCTGCCGCTCATTAAATACCTGTGCGGCGGGGCGGCGCCGGCAGATGCAGTTATCTGCATGCCAAGTTCATTGGCGTTTTAAAGGTTTCTCGAAGCAGATAGGTCACCCGCGAAGCGGTTCCCAATTCGTCGGTCACGACGTGACGTCGTAGTGACCGACTGAAAGGGAACTAAAATGTATAAAAGTGACCCCTATGCTGACCTTAAAGAGTAACTAAACCCTAAACCAACTTTTTTTAGTTAATGGTCTGTAAGAATGGGGCTTTATTAGTGCTGTTCATTAATTTTAGTAAGTTTTTTGACATTGGGATGTAAAGTGTTTCAATACTACAATATATGGTGTAAAAACGTCTGAGTGCTGCCCTCTTCAGGTTGAACGGTGGCTACTACAGTTGAATTTTCCTATTGGATGGTGGGTCCAAAAAATGACTCGTGACGTAAGCAGGTTCAAGATCACCACGCCCTTGTTACGATCTCACCACACACTTAGTTCGTCCCCTCTATCTCCTTTTGATCTGCCCACTTTTCTTGCATTTTTCAAATATTGCCAGTGGGTGGAGTCATGCTCTGACCAGGGGTTTAGTTACGCTTTAAAAGACACTGTATTGAATAAGATTGCTGTAATGTGTCAGTTGTGGTTTTTTGCTTCAGAGAGACATCAACACTATGGATACAAATCTCAACAATGGTGAGAGTAAATGGTAAGAAAGAGTTTTCTACAATCCTGGTACCCAGAATGCATTGCGGCATGAAGCTTTGTTGTTGATTGTCACCATTGTTGCGTTTCATAGGCGAATTGAAGTGTCCCTTAAGGCTACCGGCAATGTTCTGTAAATCTACAGAATTTTCAGTTTTTTAATAAAAGGAAATGTCTGTAAACATAACGGAGAAAGTACCGGTAATTTTCTGCCAGGACATTATCCGTTTTTTTAGGGATTATTTAAAAACACAAATGTAGATGGGAGAACTGTGTACATTTTTTTCATTTGATATCCTATCTGAAATCAAGTAAAGAGAAATGGGAAATCGGTTCGTTTTTTGATTTTTCCGTTTATTTCAAAAAATGGAAAAATAGATTACGGCTCGATTTTTAATTTTTCATTCATGGTTTACAAATCAGTTAATAGGTTCTATATTTCATTTACGCCTCTGGTTGGTGCTGAAAAGCCCCCTTCATTTGCAGAGGTGGAAAGTAACGAATTACATTTACTCACGTTTCTGTAATTGAGTAGTTTTTTTTGTGTACTTTTACTTTTTTGAGTAGTTTTTAAAATCTGTACTTTTACTTTTACTTAAGTATGTTTTATTTAAAGTAATGTACTTCACTACATTTTAAATCATATCCGTTACTGTGTAAAAAATATTTAAAAAAGCAAGGTGATAAAAACACGCAACGGATGATTGATGGGCGGGGGAATGCGCAAAAAGAACCATGGAGACGGACGAGACATGCGCGCACTAATGCAGAGCCACCACAATTCAAATCTTATGAAAGAAACCCCTGGTCATATTTAAGCGACCACTTTCCACTGACGCGAAGCAAGTGTTTCATTTCTATGACAGGTAGGATTCATGCTCTTGAGTACGAAATTGCCAATCAGGTTTTTACCGCTCATTTGCACGACGTGTTTTTAATACCATGCGCATTATCTTCCGAGTAGGGATGCACTGATATGAAAATTCTTGGCCGAAACTGAAAAAGAGGAAACCAAGGCCGAAAGCCGAAACACCGAAAGAAATTATGCCAATTATTAGTACTACCATTGCACTTATGGTATTTTTGCGTGTAATAGAAATGGAGTCAACACAAACAATTTGAGAAGAAAATTAAGCCAAACAGCATGTGGCATAAACAAACCCAACTTCAGTTATATAGGCTATATGCCTCACATCTGGAAAAACTGGTGAGTAGGCTACTAGTGACACATCAGGTTGTTAAAAGTTGCAGTATACATTTAAAAAATGAGATGTGCTAGTTGTGGTTTGGTTTTAACGTTAATGTTACAAAATGCTGATAAAAAAATTATGGCATTTTAATGCACGTTAAAACCCCGCATGGATCGAAGGCTCAGTCAAATATGAATATCTTCTTTATTTAGTATGAAATTTTTTTGTTTAGAAAAAAAATCCTATTTAGCCTACCTTCCCCGGTGAAACCCATTTTTCTCATTAATGTCAGCTGCAGAAAAAACTCTGCTCTGTGGTTATCCAGTGAGAACAACAAACGGATCTAACAAATATATCTGAATTTAATATTATGTTACAAATAACGCAAGCTGGCTTGATACATTATTGCTGATGGTGCAAAGTTACGGGCTTAATTTAACAACACTTCACAAAACGGAGCTATTGTTTGCTGTTCTGGCATTTGCTGTTATCTGGTTGGTTATAACCATATCCACAGATAAAATAAATGTTCTCCGTTTCGCTTTCCATGTGTGTCTCGTGTCGTTTTAACAACAAAATAAACTAGGCTATATAAGGAAGCTAACAAATCTCTCATGATGCACGCTGATGCGGCGGCGGAGAAGCACGTCTAACAACCGGCATTAAAATTCTAAACACTTAAATTAGTCTGCAATCTGAATTACTAAAACAATCAGAAATACATATTTTCATGTATACTTTACATTAAAGTCTGTAAAAGACCGTAGAGGTGAAGTGAAAAAGGATTAAATGAGCAGTAGCCTTAATGCTGCGGTGGCGGATTAAAAACACTTGAATATAATTTTTTTTCCATTCTAATTATTATTGCAGATCGAATATTTGACCATTCGTGCACATCCCTGATTTTAAAAGCAATCATGTTCAATGTCTGTTATTCTGGATGTTAATCTGAACGAATGTTTGTCGGAGCTGGTGAAAACTGTACACAAATGCCCAGAGAAAATCTGCGGGTTTGGACACAAACATTACCGGCGTGGGCGGGAGTGGAACTCACAGGTTGCGGGCATCCTGATCAGAAATTGGACGGACGCGGGTTTGAGAAAAATCTAGTCCACACCGCAGATATGTTACTTCAGACAAGCACGTGCAGGTCGCGGTTTCTGTTTGCGTCATCACATTATTTTGGCCGTATTTTTTCGGTGATAAAAGTCTTTCGGCCGAAAACCGAATATTCAATTCAATTCAATTCAATTTTATTTATATAGCGCTTTTCACAATTGTTAATTGTTGCAAAGCAGCTTTACATGACTAGTCTATAAATCAATAGATAGGATAAGAAGTAGAATATAGCGGCTAAGAATGAACCGTACAAGTGAGCGTATTAATAATGTAACGTATACAGTAAAGTGCTAAGTTAAGCCAAAGTTGGCTGACTCTCCCTGGGACTAAAAAACCCCCTTAGGAGAAAACCCGGTGGGAAAAACTCCTAGAAGGACAAAAAACCCTAGGGAGTAATTAATATATATTTATATATATATAGACACGGTAGGGATAGGAAGCGGGTAAGCGGATTAAACTGGTTCAGCCGGTGGTCGCACATCGGCTGGGCATCACGTTGAAGGAAAGCCAGTAGATCAGTGGTGCGATGACCTTCACAGCTACAGGAACTGGGTCTGTTTGTCTCATTGTCCTCGGGGTCGAGGACGAGACAGGGAGACAAAAACAGAATTCTACTAGCGTAGGGGCCGTTCACATGTAATGCAATTGTCATACATTATAGTGATTTAATTCAGCTCGGTTCCAGACAGGCTAACTATTGCGGCAAGAGTAAATTACCCATATGAGGTATGTGAGTGCTTTGTTCTAGACAAAATAACTACTGCGGGAAAAGTACATTTACTGGACATGTGAATGCTTTGTTAAAGAAGAATGTCTTAAGTTCAGATTTAAATTGCTCGACTGTGTCTGATACTCGAAAATTTTTTGGTAAATCATTCCAGAGCTTAGGGGCCAAGTAGGAAAAGGATCTACCACCTTTAGACACTTTTGATATTCTAGGGATAATTAAGTAACCAGAATTTTGTGATCGCTGTTTACGTGGTGGATTGTATTCTGATAGTAGTTCTTTAATATACGAGGGCGCTAGGCCATTTAAGGCTTTGTAGGTGATTAGTAATATTTTAAAATGTATGCGATATTTAACTGGTAGCCGGTGTAAAGATGCCAGAGTTGGACTAATGTGGTCAAACTTTTTAGATCGAATAAGCACTCTTGCGGCAGCGTTTGAACCAGCTGTAGCTTGTTTACCTGATTTGCATTGCATCCCCCGAGGAACGAGTTACAATAGTCTATTCTAGAGGTCATAAAAGCATGGATAAGCTTTTCTGCATCTGATGCAGTCAGCATATGGCGTATTTTTGAGATATTTCTAAGATGGAAGAATGCTGTGCGGCAGACGTTGGAAATATGACTATCGAAAGATAGATTGCTGTCAAACATTACGCCTAAATTCTTAACCGTGGAAGATGGCACCACCGTACAGCCATCTATGGGCAACTTGTAATCTGACATATTATGTTTGGAGCGATTTGGTTCAATAATAAGTATCTCAGTCTTATTGGAGTTTAGCATAAGAAAGTTATGTGCCATCCAGTCCCTAATATCACTAATGCAGTCTAGTAGCTTAGCAAACTGCTGTGTTTCGCTAGGATGTGACGAGATGTAAAGCTGGGTATCATCCGCATAGCAGTGAAAACTTATGTTTTGTTTCCTGATAATGTCTCCTAGAGGTAACATATGTAACGAGAATAGAATCGGACCTAGAACTGATCCCTGAGGTACGCCGTATTTAACGGGGGAGTGATAGGACTCTTCCTCATTTACATAAACAAAGTGATATCGATTGGTTAGATACGATCTAAACCAGGCTAACGCCTGACCACTGATGCCAACATAGTTTTCTAGTCTATTGAGTAGGATTCTGTGATCTATTGTGTCAAAGGCTGCACTAAGGTCTAGTAATATAAAGATTGAGATTTCACCACAATCGGATGTTAATAGGAGGTCATTTGTAACTGTAAGCAGCGCTGTTTCTGTGCTATGGTGGGGCCTGAATCCTGATTGGAACTTTTCATATGTATTATTATTCGCTATGAATGTGCGTAGCTGGCTTGCCACTACTTTTTCTAATATTTTAGTAAGAAAAGGTAGTTTGAGATTGGTCTAAAGTTATTAAGATATCCATGATCAAGGTTTGGTTTCTTAATGAGCGGTCTAATAACTGCTAGTTTGAAAGCTGTTGGAACGTATCCTAATTCTAGCGATGAGTTAAAGATATGTAGTACCGTGTCTGACACTACATGAAATACCTCTTTTAGTAATTTTGTGGGAACGGGGTCTAATATACAGGACGATGATTTAGATGACGTTACTAATTTAGAGAGTTCTTCTATTGTAGTAGGTTTAAATGATTCAAGATGTTCGTATGATAATCTAGTGGTAAATGTACTATTGGGTAGAGTGGTGGCTGCTTGCGTAGTTTCTATGTTTCCCCTAATAAACATAATTTTGTTAGTAAAGAAGTTCATGAAGTCGTTACTATTGTGTTGAAGTTTACTATTGGTTTCTGTTTGTTCTTTGTTTCTAGTCAGTTTCGCAACTGTGCTAAACAGGAAATGAGGGTTGTTATGATTTTCTTTAAAAGCGTACTGAAATAGGTAGATCTGGCGGTTTTAATAGCCTGTCTGTAGTGTTGAACACTCTCTTTCCAAGCTGAACGCCATACCTCTAACTTTGTGTTTCAGTAGTTTCTTTCCATTTTTCTAGCTACTTTTTTAAGGGCTGCAGTATAATGGTCTCACCATGGATTTGGCGTTTTTTCTTTGATTCTCTTTTTTCGAATGGGAGCAACGGCATCCATCGTGCTAGGGCAAACGTTGTTCAGGTTTTCTATCATAATATCCAGATCTTCACGGTTATCTGCTACATGTTTCACTTGTGACAGGTCTGGAAGAGTGCTAATAAAGCTATCTTTAGTGGTGGAAATTATTGTTCTGGCTAATCTGTAGCATGTTGTAGACTGAGCGGTCCTATCTAGAATTGTGTATGACACAAGGCAATGGTCTGAAACGGCATCGCTCTGGAGTGATATTTCGATGTCATTAATATTGAGTCAGAGTGACAGAATTAAGTCTAATGTGTGCTTACGAGTATGCGTGGGGCCTGAGATGTTTTGTTTAATACTGAGAGAACTTAGAACATCAGTAAACGCACGTCCTAATGCATCTTTTGAGTTAACCACATGGATATTAAAATCACCAACGATAAGAGCTTTATCTACAGTGACTGTAAGCTCAGATAGGAAGTCTGCTATTTCTTTAAGAAAATCTGTGTGGTGGCCCGGACAGGGGCGCCGCTAGCAATTTTGGGCCCTATGAAAAAATAGGGGGTCGGGCCCCCACCATACCCATTTCGCACCAAACATACAATCCAACCTACTGTAGCTACTTAAAATCTTTGTCTGTAATTTAATAATACAGAACTATTTATTCTGCTATTGTTTTTACCACAGTTATCAGTATTTATAGATACCTAAAATGTCTGCAGCTAAGATAATTTATAGTGCAATGTAAATTTAATTGAAAAATACAGTACCTTAAATCAAATATTCAGAGAAAATGCAACATTCTTAAAGATTAAAGATAAATGTGACCATGCCTGTGAAAACCCAGCTGAAGTATTTCTTTGTAATTTACTGTTTTTCACATAAAATCATCCTACATAATGTAAAGAACATTTTGTGAAAATATAAACTTGATATCTTTAATATTGACTGAGTAATGTCATGTCAGCGATTGAAATCATAGTGAAATTAATGCTTGAAATAAAACTGTGATGCTTTTTATCTCACAATAAGATTTGAGACTTTTCTGATTTTCACAGGCAGTCTCAGTGACATACTGTATCTTGAGCTCTTACACACACGACAGAGGGGACAAACTAAGTGTGTAATGAGATTGTAACAAGGCGTGGTGAGCTTGAACCTGCTTACATCACGAGGCATTTTTTGGACCCAACATCCAATACAAAAATTCAACTGCAGTAGCCACCGTTTAACCTGAAGAGGGCAGCACTCAGACGTTTTTACACCAGTATTGAAACACTTTATATCCAAATGTCAAAAAACTTAATAAAATCAATGAACAGCACTAATAAAACCCCATTCTTAACGATCATTAACTAAAAAAAAGTTGGTTTATGGTTTATTACTCTTTAAGAAAACAGCTATACTGTTATTAAATGATTCTTCAGACTGTTTTTTAATCAACGGGGCTCTAAAATGAAATGAATGACAACTATAGCAGATTACGACATAGATTTCCATTGATTTCTTAAACCTGTTGCAAGTTGAGAAGCTTTATAACATAACTGGACTAGTTTAGCCTTAGTTGCATTTCAGTTTTATCACAACCAACTCGATTCACGACTGCATAAAAATACTTCCTTGGCATATTGCGTTACAAAACTAGTGTGTAACTGATCGCATTTCTAGTTTATGTTAATTATCTTATACGGGCTACGTTAATTAAAACAGCTTATAAGGGCTGACTTCGCGTTAGAATCATAACACAAAACAGGGAACGTAAATCCCCTTGTGTTTTTTTACTAGGTGAACGAAGACTTATTACAGTGGAAAGAAAACTACATTGTATTGATCCAGCGTCACATTGTGTAAACTGCATTTATAATAAGGAAGTGCACATATGCAGATATCATAGGAAATAGCAGTAAATACACACACCTTGCTCTCTTGTGAAGTTCACTCCGCACTGTGAGACCGTGGATTGAAGACGGCGCTAAAACGCAGAGTAAAGACGGGGCGGAGCTAAGAGGGCTCAGCTTAACAAAGGGGGTTGCGTGTGCGGCACAGTCCTTGGCTGGGGCCCTCAAAAGTTCATGGGCCCTTAGAATCGTCCTAACTTTTCCCCCCCTTACGGCGCCCCTGGGCCCGGAGGTCTATATATGGTAGCTAAAATGAACGAAAGCTGTTTGTTGTTATGATCAGTTTTTTCCATATTTAACAGTATTAATTCAAACGAATTAAATTTTAGTTCGGATTTATGGTTTACTTTGAACATTTTGTTGTATATTGTAGCTACACCATCCCCTCTCCCTTTAAGACGAGGAACGTGTTTATAATAATAGTCTTGTGGGGTGGATTCGTTTAAACTGATGTAATCTTCTGCTTTAAGCCAGCTCTCTGTTAAACAGAGTGCATCTAAGTTTTGGTCAGTAATTATTTCATTGATAATATGTTCCCTTTCAGTCGGTCACTACGGCATCACGTCGTGACCGACGAATTGGGAACTCGCTTAGAGAGACCAATCTGCTTCGTTTACTACTAAAACGCCAAAGAACTTGGCATTGAGATATTTGCATAATGCTGGCGCCGCCCCGCCAGGTGCGTATATAAGCCGCAGGTGCAAATATGGAAATTAGCTTTTTCGCTTCGAAAGCAGGCATTATCTGCTACTGAGAAGCTACTTGCTCTTCTTGGAATGGTTGCTGAAGTTGATTGACAAGCAGTACTAACACAGCGGACGCTCGCAGAATTCCACTGCTCTGCATCTTTTTTGTTTTGAGTTTAGTGTGTGCGTTGCCTCTCCCTGTGCGCATCATCAGCTGAGCACCTAAAGAGTGATTTCCCTAAAGAGTAATACGTGAGAGCTCTGTGTCTTTTTAAAGACAGACACTCTCTCATATATTCGGAGATCAGCGTCCTTTTCAGGATAGCTTTTCCTCCGTGCGATCTTGGATGCGAGAAGTAGAGGGATTCCAGTGACAGTCACGAGCGCTGTCTTCGTGCTTGGGCATCGAGCACTCCGAGGCTGCCTTCGTGGAGAGCTTTTGTTCTCTCTGTGAGAACCTAACTCTCTTGGATTGCGGAGACGACTGTCGTTTCTACGGGAACGACGTCCGCGTCTTTGCAGTGCTAACGCCGCCATGGTGCGGCTGTCAAGCGCTCGCAGGACGCTCTTCGCATCACTACGCTGAGTAGGACGGAGGACGCGTCCTCCACCTACCGGCCTTCTCATCATAGGCCGGTTGAGGCTCCGGTGGAGACTATAGAGTCGTGTTCTACGATTTCTGCCGAATCCATTGGACCTCCTTCTGGTCCCATCACTTCTGCAGCATCAGAGGGGTGCCCATTTTTTCCCTCCGAGGCGGAGTCGTCCCGGAGATGGCGCCCGTGCCCGCTCGAATGACGGAAACGGTAGAGTTGGAGAGATTAACCCCTTTCCGCCCGAACCTGACGCTGTGTAGGTCAGGCAGGATGAGTAGAGCCTTATACTGGTCGCGCCTTACTGGACGATCAGGAATTGGTTTCCAGAGTTAATGCTCCTCTCGACAGCCCTCCCAGGCGGATTCCCCTGAGGGCTTTCTTTCTAAAGGAGGGGGCACATTAGGCACCCGCACCCCGACCGGTGGAATCTCCAAGTATGGTCGTTGAGCTTGTGCAAGGTTTAGGTGATTTATCGCAAGCGGTATCTAACACCATCGACGCGGCTCGAGCACCGTCCACAAGACGGGGTTACGCGCTTAAATGGAACCTTTTCGTCACCTGGTGTTCTTCGCAACGCGAGGACCCCCGAGAATGCCTCATTAACATTGTGCTTTCATATCTTCAACACCGTTTGGAGCGTAGGCTGTCCCTCCACCATTGAAGTTGATATCGCCGCTATTTCTGCTCATCACTCACTTATCAACGGCAGATCAGTGGCCAGCATGATTTGGTTATTAGATTTTAAGAGGCGCTCGCAGGCTAAACCCCTCGCGCCCTCCCTCTATTCCTCCCTGAGACCTGTCCATGGTGGTGAAGCCCTACAGGTCCCCCGTTCGAGCCTTTGCAGTCTGCGAGTCTGAAGTTTTTGTCAATGAAATCTCTGACCCTGCTAGCATTGGCCTCCGTGAAGAGAGTAGGGGATTTACATGCATTCTCTGACGATTCGTGCCTCACTGAGACCCAGACCAGGCTACGTGCCCAAAGTTCCCACCACTCCCTTCAGAGATCAGGTGGTGAGCTTGCAAGCGCTGCCCTTGGAGGAGGCTGACCCAACCATGGCTTTTTGTCCCGTACGAGCTCTACGCCTCTACGTGGATCGCACACAAAGCCTCAGGACCTCAGATCAGCTCTTGTTTGTTACGGTGGTCAGTAGAGAGGGAAAGCTGTCACTAAGCAGAGGATGTCTCATTGGATAGTTGATACTGTCGCCCTTGCTTATAATCCGCAGGGCATTCCTTGTCTATTTAATTTGAGAGCTCACTCTACTAGAAGTGTTGCCTCATTTTGGGCACTCGCTCGTGGTTCCTCGCTAACAGACATCTGCAGAGCTGCTGGTTGGGCGACACCTAATAAGTTCATTAGATTTTACAGTGTTCGTGTCGAGCCTGTCTCCTCTCGTGTTCTTTCCTCGTTAGGGGAAGCACAGAGAACAGACTTGCAGGTCGGCTTGCAGCCTCCGACTGCTGCTCCAAACTGAGCTCAGTATGGAAGGCCATCAAGGAAAAAATATGTAATAATTTGATTTGTCTACCTGCGGCCTTGGCAGCCTGATGTTGCGGAGCATCCGCTGCCAGCCTCTCACTAGCTGCATCCTCGCGAACCTATGTGTTTGGCTCGGGCATCCACATTGCGTCCCACCGGGTTCCTTTGTGAGTATTTTTCCGTGGGGTTAATCCTACTAGCCCACGTTTCCCTCAGCAGAGCACTGCTTTGCTTACACATCCACGGCTGTCATGTATACATCAACTACGGTTGACTTTCGCCCACCATTAGCCCTTAACGGGGCGGTGGCTTCCGCAGCGTTCCTATCCCGCTCAGATAGGGCACTTCCCAGTCGCTGGCACTACTGTGGGGTTAAAGGAAAATCTAGTGCCCGGCCTTCTGCCTTAAAACCTAATTCTCCTTCTCCTTAAGTGGAACCGGAGGGCTTTACGCAGACACTGGAAGAGGTCAGCCCTCAGTGGCGTTTTCGTAGGGATTCCCAATTCGTCGGTCACGACTTGACGTCGTAGTGACCGACTGAAAGGGAACGTCTCGGTTATTTATGTAACCCTCGTTCCCTGAAGGAAGGGAACGGAGACGTCACGTCCCGTCGCAACAGGGCTGCTCCCTGCTGTTTATCGACCGGTCACACTTTCCGGCTTTCTCAGCGAAATTAAGCTAACTTCCATATTTGCACCTGCGGCTTATATACGCACCTGGCGGGGCGGCGCCAGCATTATGCAAATATCTCAATGCCAAGTTCTTTGGCGTTTTAGTAGTAAACGAAGCAGATTGGTCTCTCTAAGCGAGTTCCCAATTCGTCGGTCACGACGTGACGTCTCCATTCCCTTCCTTCAGGGAACGAGGGTTACATACGTAACCGAGACGTTCTTTATTGATAAGCGATCTAATGTTAAGAAGGCCGAATTTTAACATTTGAGTTTCATCTGTTAATGTATTGTGTTCTAATTTTATGTTAATAAGATTTGTACGAGACGAGGTAAACGGTGCTCTTTATTTATTTGTTCGAGGAACAGACACAGTCGAGATGTGTTGGTACTCTGGTAAAAAAGGCTCTATGTGCTGGGATATATGTGATCTTGACATGTCAAGTCAGCTAACTACATTGTCTAACATTGTTTTTGCAATTTCACACACCTCTTTAATAGTATCTTTGGTGATCTCCGACTGGTGGAGTCTGGTGTCATCTGTGCCTTCAAATCTTAGAAAACTTACGTTTAGCATTAGCCAGCACTTTAAGTTTTGATCTAATGTCAGATGCTCTGGCTCCCGGTATACAATCGACTATGGTGGCTGGTGCATCAATGTCAACGTTCCTTAGTATAGAATCGCAAATAACCAGGGCACTATTAACAGACGTCTCAGCCGGTGTATTGCTGAGTGGAGAAAATCTGTTTGATATTAAAACAGGAGCGTGATTTGGGTGCCGAATGTGACTATGCCGCCTGACAGTCACCCAGTTTGTCAGCCGCCTGGACTCTGAAGTCGGAACCGAGCCATGTGTATTACGCTTAACAGTAGGCGCACCCGAAACAGTGTTTGTAACATTAACATTAGTGGTCGTACTGTCCTCAACTAGCGCTTGGATGCATGCTTCTATTTCTGCAACCTTCTCCGTCAGCCTTACTACTTCAATACACTTAGCACATGTAAACCCCTCTATGCTGACGGAAGAAGCTAAACTGTACATGTGGCAAGTAGTGCAGGTTACAATGACAAGCGGAGTCTTACCGTTTTCATGCTGGGCGATGGCGTCTCCGTTCGCCCGAACGCGGTCCGTGAAGCTGCATCGAGACGGGTGCTTGCTCGCAGCATGCGTTGGCCGCCTACGAGCGTCTGTGGTCAGGGTGATGTGAGGCACGCTGGCTCTGCGAAGGCAAGGCAGCACCTCCTTCACAGCTTCCCGATCTGGTGAGGATAGGTCAGAAAAGCATACATTGGATGAATCCGCCAGTAGATCGCCAACGAAGGTAGGTCTAAGTAAACAGACGGTAAGAAATGCTAGCTTTAGCCGGCACCGACTGGTGATGCTAGCGGGCTATATGCTAACACTGGATGTTACTAGTGATAAAATCGTTTCGCTTAATAATACAATTCAGTAATCGTCAAGGTAAAGTGTTCTTAAGATAAACTAATAAGTTATATTATATAGATAGGAATAAAATAGTGAGAAAATAGGATTTAGCTGATAAGCTCAACGGAGCTTCGGGCTTGCGACTCCTCTCCTCGTCTCTCTCTCTTAGCGTCTCTCTCTGATGACGTCAGCGCCACGTCAATGTCTCCACCCACAAATCAGAATTCGGTGCATCCCTACTTCCGAGGTCTAGTAGCTTCGCGTCAAGTCAAACACAACTTCAGAACGTCCTCGAGAATGCGCAGGTCATTAGACATTGCAGAGAGAGAGAGAAAGAGAGAGAGAGAGAGAGAGAGAAGAATAAAGGTCTGAAATCAGGTACCCAGGTCAGGGAAGCTAGAAGACAATAAATGTTGCATTGCGTGGCACTCATCTCATTATATGCTCATTTGAACTCATTTGAGTCTGTATGATAAGTTCAGGTATACAGTGACACACGTCAGACGCTGACGTCATCAGAGAGAGACGCTGAGAGAGAGACGAGGAGAGGAGTCGCAAGCCCGAAGCTCCGTTGAGCTTATCAGCTAAAAATCCTATTTTTTCACTATCTTATTCCTATCTATATAATATAACTTATTAGTTTATCTTAGGAATACTTTACCTTGACGATTACTGAATTGTATTACTTAGCGAAACGATTTTATCACTAGTAACACCCAGTGTTAGCATATAGCCCGCTAGCATCACGGGTGCCGGCTGAAGCTAGCATTTCTTACCGTCTGTTTACTAAACCTCCCTTTGTTGGCGATCTAATGGCAGATTCATACGATGTATGCTTTTCTGACCTGTCCACACCAGATCGGGAAGCTGTGAAGGAGGTGCTGCCCGGCCTTCACAGAGTCAGCTTGCCTCACATCACCCTGACCACAGACGATCGTAGGCGGCCGAGGCGTGCTGCGAGCCACCACCCGTCTCGATGCAGCTTCACGGACCGCGTTCGGGCGAACGGAGACGCCATCGCCCAGCATGAAAACGGTAAGACTCCGCTTGTCATTGTAACCTGCACTACTTGCCACATGTACAGTTTAGCTTCTTCCGTCAGCATAGAGGGGTTTACATGTGCTAAGTGTATTGAAGTAGTTAGGCTGACGGAGAAGGTTGCAGAACTAGAAGCGCGCATCCGAACGCTAGTTGAGGACAGTAAGACCGCTAATGTTAATGTTACGAACACTGTTTCGGGTGCGCCTAGTGTTAAGCGTAATACACATGGCTCGGTTCCGACTTCAGAGTCAAGGCGGCTGACTAACTGGGTGACTGTCAGGCGGCATAGTCACATTCGGCATCCAAATCACGTTCCTGTTTTAATATCAAACAGATTTTCTCCACTCAGCAATACACCGGCTGAGACATCTGTTAAAGGTGCCCTGGTTATTGGAGATTCTATACTCAGGAACGTTGGCATTGAGGCACCAGCCACCATAGTCGATTGTATACCGGGAGCCAGAGCGTCTGACATTAGATCCAAACTTAAAGTGCTGGCTAATGCTAAACGTAAGTTTTCTAAGATTGTTAATCACGCCAACACGAATGACACCAGACTCCGCCAGTCGGAGATTCAATTCAATTCAATTCAATTTTATTTATATAGCGCTTTTCACAATTTGGTAATTGTATCAAAGCAGCTTTACATAATAGATGTAGTGAAAAGCACAGAAAATTGACAGATAGCATAACATAATACACAATAGCACATGCAGCTAAATTTGCTGCGGCTATAAATCAACATTATAAGCAAACGTATTACTAATGTAACGTATAGAAGTTAAGCCCAAAAAGGCTGCCTCCCCGGGTTGAAAAACCCCCTAGGAGAAAAAAACCCCGGAATTTTTTCCGGGGAAGTAAAAAAAAGTCCTAGGAGGAAAAAACCCTTGGGAGATATATATATATACACCTTGAAACGGAAGGAGATTAAGCGGAGATTAAGCGGGTTCTGCCGGTGGTCTTTGGTCAGGCATCAGCTGGACATCACGTTGAAGAACAGCCAGTAGATCAGTGGTGTGCCGACTTTCACATTTACCGGAACTGGATCTGTTTGTCTTATTGTCCTCGTGATCGTGGACGAGACAGGTAGAGAGAAACAAAATCTTATTAGCGTAGGGGCTGTTCACATAAAAAGCAAGTGTCACACAGTAATGTGGATTTTAGTCAGCTCGGTTCCGGGCAGGCTAACTATTGCTGGTTAAGTGTATTACATATAGTTGATGATTTTAGAAACAGAGCTCGTTTGACTAAGGCCAGAGGCCCCACTGCCGTCGTTAATACTAACGTACAGTGGCAAGCGGTTCTGTATACTATTTTAAGGCCAGGGGAAAAGGCCAAAAATTGCAAACCGACCATATTTGGCAATTAAGACTCAATCGACAACCAATGCAAAGTTTCAGCATATTACTAAAGAGTATTAATGACATTTACCATGTTTTGGAATGTTGACGAAAAAAAGGTTTTAGTTTATTCATTAATTAATTTATTTATTTATTAGGTTGTACAAGCTAGCTATTGGGAAATAAGTGTATTACATATAGTTGATGATTTTAGAAACAGAAACAGAACTCGTTTGACTAAGGCCAGAGGCCCCACTGCCGTCGTTAATACTAACGTACAGTGACAAACGGTTCTGTATGACATACTATTTTAAGGCCATGGGAAAAAGGCCAAAATTGATACTATTAAAGAGATCACCAAAGATACTATTAAAGAGGTGTGTGAAATTGCAAAAACAATGTCAGACAATGTAATTTGCTCTGGTCCCCTCCCCGCCTACCGAAGGGGATGAAACTTACAGTAGATTAGTGTCTCTTCATGGCTGGATGTCAAAGTGGTGCCCTCAGCATAATGTAGGGTTTATAGACAATTGGAAGCATTTCTGGGGAAGACCTGACCTGCTAAAGAGAGATGGCCTCCATCCGTCTCCGGAAGGAAGTGCTATACTCTCTAGAAATCTGACCAATAGTCTTACTTGTGATATTGTCTGACTATCCAGGGCCCAGGTCAGGAAACAGACAGATCGGCTTACCCATCAGTCTGTTAGCTGCCTTGACATGTCAAGATCACATATATCCCAGCACATAGAGCCTTTTTACCAGAGTACCAACACATCTCGACTGTGTCTGTTCCTCGAACAAATAAATACAGGACACCGTTTACCTCGTCTCGTACAAATCTTATTAACATAAATTAAGAACACAATACATTAACAGATGAAACTCAGATGTTAAAATTCGGCCTTCTTAACATTAGATCGCTTACCAATAAGGAACCTATTATCAATGAAATAATTACTGACCAAAACTTAGATGCACTCTGTATAACAGAGACCTGGCTTAAAGCAGACGATTACATCAGTTTAAACGAATCCACCCCACAAGACTATTATTATAAACACGTTCCTCGTGCAAAAGGGAGAGGGGGTGGTGTAGCTACAATATACAACAAAATGTTCAAAGTAAACCATAAATCAGAACTAAAATTTAATTCGTTTGAAATTATACTGTTAAACATGGAAATAACTGATCGTAACAACAAACAGCTTTCGTCCATTTTAGCTACCATATATAGGCCTCCGGGCCACCACACAGATTTTCTAAAAGAAAAAGCAGACTTCCTATCTGAGCTTACAGTCACTGTAGATAAAGCTCTAATCGTTGGTGATTTTAATATCCATGTGGATAACTCAAAAGATGCATTAGGACGTGCGTTTATGGATGTTCTAAATTCTCTCGGTATTAAACAAAACGTGTCAGGGCCCACGCATACTCGTAAGCACACATTAGACTTAATTTTGTCACTCTGACTCAATATTAATGACATCGAAATATCACCCCAGAGCGATGCCGTTTCAGACCATTGCCTTGTGTCATACACAATACTTCTAGATAGGACCGCTCAGTCTACAACATGCTACAGATTAGCCAGAACAATAATTTCCACCACTAAAGATAGCTTTATCAGCACTCTTCCAGACCTGTCTCAAATGAAACATGTAGCAGATAACCGTGAAGATCTAGATATTATAATAGAAAACCTGAACAACGTTTGCTCTAGCACGATGGATGCCGTTGCTCCCATTCGAAAAAAGAGAATCAAAGAAAAAACGCCAGCTCCATGGTATGACCATCATACTGCAGCCCTTAAAAAAGTAGCTAGAAAAATGGAAAGAAACTACCGAACCACAAAGTTAGAGGTATGGCGTTCAGCATGGAAAGAGAGTGTTCAACACTACAGACAGGCTATTAAAACCACCAGATCTACCTATCTCAGTACGCTTATTAAAGAAAATCATAACAACCCTCGTTTCCTGTTTAGCACAGTTGCGAAACTGACTAGAAACAAAGAACAAACAGAAACCAATAGTAAACTCCAACACAATAGTAACGACTTCATGAACTTCTTTACTAACAAAATTATGTTTATTAGGGAAAACATAGAAACTACGCAAGCAGCAATCACTCTACCCAATAGTACATTTACCACTAGATTATCATACGAACATCTTGAGTCATTTAAACCTACTACAATAGAAGAGCTCTCTAAATTAGTAACGTCATCTAAATCATCGTCCTGTATATTAGACCCCGTTCCCACAAAATTACTAAAAGAGGTATTTCATGTAGTGTCCGATACGGTACTAAATATCTTTAACTCATCGCTAGAATTAGGATACGTTCCAACAGCTTTCAAACTAGCAGTTATTAGACCGCTCATTAAAAAACCAAACCTTGACCAGGGAGATCTTAATAACTTTAGACCAATCTCAAATCTACCTTTTCTTTCTAAAATATTAGAAAAAGTAGTGGCAAGCCAGCTACGCACATTCATAGCGAATAATAATACATATGAAAAGTTCCAATCAGGATTCAGGCCCCACCATAGCACAGAAACAGCGCTGCTTAGAGTTACAAATGACCTCCTATTAACATCCGACAGTGGTGAAATCTCAATTCTTATATTACTTGACCTTAGTGCAGCCTTAGTGCAGACTAGAAAACTATGTTGGCATCAGTGGTCAGGCGTTAGCCTGGTTTAGATCGTATCTAACCAATCGATATTACTTTGTTTATGTAAATGAGGAAGAGTCCTAACACTCCCCCGTTAAATACGGCGTACCTCAGGGATCAGTTCTAGGCCCTATCCTATTCTCGTTATATATGTTACCTCTAGGAGACATTATCAGGAAACATAACATAAGTTTTCACTGCTATGCAGATGATACCCAGCTTTACATCTCGTCACATCCTAGCGAAACCCACCAGTTTGCTAAGCTAACAGACTGCATTAGTGATATTAGGGACTGGATGGCACATAACTTTCTTATGCTAAACTCCAATAAGACTGAGATACTTATTATTGAACCAAATCGCTCCAAACATAATATGTCAGATTACAAGTTGCCCATAGATGGCTGCACGGTGGTGCCATCTTCCACGGTTAAGAATTTAGGCGTAATGTTTGACAGCAATCTATCTTTCGATAATCATATCTCCAACGTCTGCCGCACAGCATTCTTCCATCTTAGAAATATCTCAAAAACACGCCATATGCTGTCTGCAACAGATGCAGAAAAGCTTATCCATGCTTTTATGACCTCTAGAATAGACTATTGTAACTCGTTACTCGGGGGATGCAATGCAAATCAGGTAAACAAGCTACAGCTGGTTCAAAACGCCGCCGCAAGAGTGCTTACTCGATCTAAAAAGTATGACCACATTAGTCCAATTCTGGCATCTTTACACTGGCTACCAGTGGCTATCCTGCCCAGGGACAGCAGATGAAATTTAGCTTTGTAGCTAATTCTGGGGTAGTATCATTACTGTCCATTGTCCCTGTCAAATAAAGAATAAAAAAAAAAAAAAAACAAGTTAACTATCGCATACAATTTAAAATAATCACCTACAAAGCCTTAAATGGCCTAGCGCCCTCGTATATAAAAGAACTACTATCAGAATACAATCCACCACGTAAACTGTGATCACAAATTTCTGGTTACTTAATTATCCCTAGAATATCAAAAGTGTCTAAGGGTGGTAGATCCTTTTCCTACTTGGCCCCTAGGCTCTGGAATGATTTACCAAATAATGTTCGAGTATCAGACACAGTCGAGCAATTTAAATCTAAACTTAAGACATTCTTCTTTAACAAAGCATTCACATAAAATGTCCAGTAAATGTACTGTTCCTGCAGTAGTTTGTCTAGAACAAAGCACTCACATACCTCATATGGGTAATTTACTCGTGCCGCAATAGTTAGCCTGTCTGGAACCGAGCTGAATTAAACCACTATAATGTATGACACTTGCATTACATGCGAACGGCCCCTACGCTAATAGAATTCTGTTTTTGTCTCCCTGTCTCGTCCTCGACTCTGAGGACAATGAGACAAACAGACCCAGTTCCTGTTGCTATGAATGTCACCACTGATCTACTGGCTGTCCTTCAAAGTGATGCCCAGCCCATGCGCGACCAACGACCACCGGCTGAACCAGTTTAATCCAAACTACCCGCTTCTTATCCCTACCATGTCTATATATATATAAATATTAATCTCTCCCTAGGGTTTTTTGTCCTTCTAGGATTTTTTCCCATTGGGTTTTCTCCTAGGGGGTTTTTTAGTCCCAGGGAGAGTCAGCCAACTTTGGCTTAACTTAGCACTTTTCTGTATACGTTACACTATCAATACGCTCGCTTACACGGTTTATCCTTAGCCGCTATATTCTACTTCTTATACTATGTATTGATTCTCAGTGTTCTACTCTACATCTACTCATGTAAAGCTGCTTTGCAACAATTAACAATTGTGAAAAGCGCTATATAAATAAAATTGAATTGAATTGAACTATATATAGTTTAATAAAATAATGTATGTTACCAGCAATACATCAATTACAACCTTACTATAGTGATTGTATTCACTAGCTGCTGACCTCCTTCAAAAGTGCATAACTCACATGTAAAAATCATTAAACATTTCCATAAATGTTTCTTAGTTTAAAAAAGCTTTTTATTTTATTAACTTTTTGTTATTGCACTTTAATTGTAAAGATGTTCCTACAATTAAAAACAACTAGTTTGAGATTTATATTCCCTTGTAATTTTTGAACTATACTAGAATCCTCCACCTCTCCCGGCTGTAAAAAAAGTAACTTTTACTCTGATTAAAGTTAAAATGACTTACTTTTTACTTTTACTTGAGTAGATTTTTAGACAAGTAACTTTACTTTTACTTAAGTAAAATATTATTAAAGTAACTTTACTTTTACTTGAGTACAATATTTTATTACTTTTTCCACCTCTGTTCATCTGATTGGCCAAACCGCGGCCTGGCTTCCTTTTGTCAGGCAGAATAAGAGTCCTTCTAGTTCACGATGTAAAACAGGGCTCCCTGATAACTCTGCATGATATCTGATACAGAAATATATTTCTGAACACATAATTAATGCTGCTGCGAAGCTTTGCCTCTAATGTACAACACTTAAAGATCGCAAGCACCGTTTACCGACATGGAGTTTGAGTTAGTTAAGAGCATTATTGTATCATTTTTGTAGTATGTCCTTTTGCGTTGATAAATGCAAAGCTACACTGTAAAAAGTGAAACATTGGATTAACCTAATAAAATTGAAGTAACCATTCACAATAAAATTTTTACATTGATCTAATGTTTAGAAACCATTCAGTTCAAACTTAACTCTTTACTGAATTTGGTGTAAATCAAATATTTTAAATTGGCTTAAAAAAAGATTTTTAAAAGACTTGATCTAAATTCAGTTTCCTTCAATCTTAAATATGTATTCATTCCAATATGAAAGGCTTCACAATTGACATAATCTAAAAAAATTTAATTATCTCAATATATAAATACATCTTTAAATGAGTCAGATCAAACGTACTGTTTTTACAGACTTTTTTTGGCAAAACAAACGTTTTACAAATACAGCATTCTGAGACAGTTAAAGTAATCAGTTCATTTCAAGTTCAATTTCATATATAGCATAATAAAATGTGAATATATCAAATAAGAACAAATAAGAAACCATTGGTATGTCAGTCCAAATAACATTGATACAGCAGCTGCGGTTGAGGGCATGTTACTGAGGACCTTTGCTCCAGTTCTTCATCACTTGGCATATCCTGGCGAGACAATAAATAACCCCAATGAGTAAATAAATGAGTACACCACCCTCACATTTATTTCCGCCTTCGCAATTGTAAAACATAAAGCATATAAACACGTACATATCGGCATTGAGCGCCCGGAGCATTTAGCCTAAACTCCGAGCGGCAAAATCAGTGTAACATTACACGTCACATATTGAGGTGATTCATTTAACGTTAATTGTCGGCAGAGAAATGCAATATACTTAAGCCTTAATCATGAAAACAACTTTTTTACAACATTCAGAGCGAGAAAATATTTTTTCCTTTCATAATATCCGTTCAATCAGTCTATATAATATTATCCCTATTATGCTAGGTCACGCTAGCCTGTAAACCTGCCTATAGGTTAAACGGTGACAGTCACCTTATAAAAACTGAACTACCTTATAAAAAATATAGTGTGAGTACTGAAATAAAGGGAAAGGATAACGCAGACGTGCAATTTTTAATTCCCCCTTACCTAAAAAACGGGTCCTGTTCGCGTTGTTTAGCAGATAACCGTCGACTGCGTTCGGTCTCTCCCTGAAGAACTCTCTTGAGTTTTCATCTGTGCGCATGCGCAAACCGTGCTTAATCTAATAAAAGCAGTTTGATCGAATGTATAATTTGAATTTCATTGTTATGTTATAAATTATATTGTATCAATCTAATAAAAGTAGTTTGATCAAATGTATAATTTGAATTTCATTGTTATGTTGTAATTTATATTGTAACAATCTAATAAAATAGATTGAAAGACACATACAAATTACAAAATTTTATTTTACTTAGCAGTCTAATAAGCTTAGGCTATTGGAATGAAAAAAATTACATCAAACGAAAAACAGCCATGTTTTACTTTTTACAGTGTAACGTTACATTATTACTAGGTGGGAAGTGATTTTACGTACTGTAAACTCACTAACAATAACAAACATTACAATTTCTGTAGTATATTCCACTTGTATTTTAGATAGTTTCACACTAGTGTGTCTCATAGGATATCTGAATAAATAGTAATGAAAAAGAAAAGAAAAAAAAAAGTCAGACATTATCGTTTAGTGTCTTTAGTGGTTTCAAAACAACGTAGAAGCAAACCACACTCCGTTGAGTACATTAGTAAGTGGTTCTTAAACTGGGGCCCGCCAGATGGCACCAGAGTGAGCCCTTACGAAACAGAAATATAATGCAGTATATTGGAAAATATCATGCAATATATTAGGCAACATATTCCCATATATGGAATTTAATATTTATATTTTCCAATATATTGAAATATATGCATAGACCATACATGTATATATGATACAAAATATATTGCAATCAAGACCAAAAAGGGCACTATATTTTTTACATGTAATAGTTTGTGTTTATATGCTTAGATATATTGCATTATATGCATAGACCATACATGTATATATGATACAAAATATATTGCAATCAAGACCAAAAAGGGCACTATATTTTTACATGTAATAGTTTGTCTTTATATGCTTAGATATATTGCATTATATGCATAGACCATACATGTATATATGATACAAAATATTTTGCAATCAAGACCAAAAAGGGCACTATATTTTTTGCATGTAATAGTTTGTCTTTATATGTGTGTATATATATATATATATATATATATATATATATATATATATATATATATATATATATATATATATATATATATATATATATATATATATATATATATATATATATATATATATTTAGGCGTCAGAGAACGTAGCTCGCAATGCTCAAGTAGGAAGCTGAGATTCAGGCGCGAAGAGAGGACAGGATGCATAACAGACACCAGCAACAAGGAGGCTGATAGATAGGTCCTGACCTATGATCCTGACCCACACTCCAAATCAGTAGGTGGTGGTAATGCACCTAAAAGTTGTTTGCCAACTACCAGTAAAACTCAAGAAGAAGAAGAAGAAGGAGGCTGATGTCAACAGGCTACCCAAGGAAACTTCAAGCTTTACAAGGTACATAGTTTTCAGAGCTGGTGCTTTCCAGTTTTTATTGCATCTCTGCTTGGAAAGATTTTTGTGAACAAGAGGGGCAGCAGGAGGAGGAAGAGAGTAATCTTTGTTGTTCTGCTCCACAGATACTGTCTTACAACAGTTTCCTACGGTCAAGGAAGCTGATGTCAGAAAATCCATCAACAGTAGAATCTGCGAGCTAAGACACCAGGTGAAGAGCAAAAGCATGGTTAAGTAAGTCGTTTAAATCATTGAAGAGCCAAGATAGACTCCTAACCAGGATAACGGACTGTTCTTTTGGCAATTTATTTCTTTGCTTTTCCACGGATCCCAAAACTTCTTGAAAGTTTGTTTATAATTTATTTATTCATTATTGTCTGTGCATTTTGTTTTTAGATATTGTCTTTATATTGTATAACGGCACTGCTGAAAGTTTGAAATGGACATTGGTAATTTGAGTTGCTTTAATTTATATTTTGTATATTTTTTGTTTAATGGCACTCTTTTAAAATGTAATTTGTGTAAATGCAATGCAACACATTTATGTAATGTAATGTTAAGCCAATCACATTTCCTTTGACTGACCATATGCAAAACCTTTTGTGGTTTTAATAAGCCTATGTAGCTCTGTACCTCAAATTGGGTTTAGTATCTTTGCCTGATTAAAAGAAAATAAAGGTGGCTTTTGATAGATTGACCCATCAGTCTGTGTTAATATGTTGTGTAAATGTTTGTATATTGCAGGTTGTATATTTAAGTATTTATATATTTTATATGTTTTATGTACATATACTGTATATATCCCCATATATGTTCATACATTGTATGTGCATGTTCTCATATATGTACACATATTGTGCATACATTTACAAAAAATATGTACATATATTTCCATCTAATTTTACATATATTTAAAATCTATTCCACAATATATCAAACACATATCTACGTTTATATTTCCATATAGTTATACATATATTTGAAATATATTCACCCATATAGTAAACATACATGTGTCACTATATCTGTACATATATTGTTAATACATGTTCCCATATATGCATGTTTCACATATTTCCCAATCTAATGTTACATATATTTAAAATGTATTCCACAATATACTGAACACATATCTACATATATTTAATGTATTTTCCATATAATTGTACATATATTGGAAATATATTCTACCATATAGTAACATGTGACACTATATCTGTACATATATTGTTAATACATTTTTGCATATAAATCGAAATACAATATTGCGGATATTTATAAAAATAATATTGCATATATTTTTAAATATATAAACACATATATTATATTTAATGTACAATATATTGAAAGGGGCAATATTTTGTATATTTTGCAATATACTGCAATATATTACACATATATAGAATATATGTACCATCAATATATTATTCCATGTATTGCCAATATATAATATATTGAAAAAAATGGAAAGTAAAATAATATATTGCAATATATTACAATATATTTCAAGTAATATATTGGTAAATATATTTTCCTTTCATAAGGGAGTGACAGTTTTGACATTTTATGCGATATATGAATGATATGAGCTAAAAAAGTGGGCAAGGTAAAATATGTTATTAAGGATAAGAGTCATATTTACTCCATAAACAGTTATAATGCCTGCCATCTGTTACCATCTAACAGTACTTGATCTGTTTAAATTATTGTATTGGTATATGTCTACTAAGATGGACAGGACACCTGTAAAAACTTTTACTATGATCTACTTTATTTTATTGTAATTTTTTTACACTTGAAATATTGAGTAAATTTGAAAGCTGTAAATCTAGTATATTTCAATAATTGAATGTATTTTCTATCAAAAATAAAATTGATAGCGCAGCCTCTGTGCCAAGCTTTGATCTCACCCGTCTCAATATGACTCTCCACTGACTGCTCACACTGTAAAGATAGCGTTATTTAAATTTACAAGTTTTAAATTTTGTATTGACCTACACTAATCGCGTGCAGTCAGTGGAGAGTCATAATGAGACAGGTGAGATCAAAGCTTGGCATAGGGGCTGCGCAAAGAGAGTTGGCAAGCGCGAAGCGGGGGTCGCACACCGGACGAGAAGCGTCATGTATTTAAAAATCAAACATTATTTTCTATGAATGTACACACACCGACGGCAACTGACGGTGGCTGTCCGCTGTGACTCTGGACGCTGCTCAAATCCCTGCTGCGCCACAGAGCACCACTCACATAGTTTAACATTAAATAACATTTTTGTTTCAAATCTTTAACGATTAACTATAGGCTGCTAAAGCATATTTTGTTTCTGGAAGTAGACTCTGTCTGACTAAGCTCGCGGCCTCGCGCTATTGAATGCGAACGTCCAGTGTGAAATACCTGCATGCGAGTTGTCCAACATCTCGATTAGGCTATTCTAGCAGTAAGAAAGCTATTACTGTACCCAGTTATCATGACAATATGGTTCCAAAAGTTTAGATAAATAAGTTGTTTAGGCCTACACAAGAACACAGAAAATATTTCATTAAAGTACATAACTGTAAATATTCATAAATTCAACACATACAAGGATTTTTGAGGAGTTTCTGATGTGTTTGTAGTCATGCAAGAGGCGCAGTTTTCTTCTGCTGCTGATTATAATGTTTGAGTAAATGTATAGGCAAAAATTTTTGATCACACATTTAATTTAAAATCACAGAGCCAACAGGTTTTAATGTAAAATGTTTCAGCAAAAATATTAAGTAAATCATACTTAAAGTTAGGCGTGAAACTTACACATTTTTTAAAAGTTAAATACAAATAATATTAATTTGAAATTAGCAATAGGCTACAGTTTAAAAAATTAAACTGGACATTCCACAAGACGTTTTTAAGATATTAAATAAATCTTTGATGTCCCCAGAGTACATATGTGAAGTTTTAGCTCAAAGGGTAATTTATTGTGGCATGTTAAAACAAAGAGTATAGAAGCCCAAGAGGCGAAACTCAATAGAACGCTCCATAGCAACAGTTGCCCCCATGACGTGACGGCGCGGCCGCCATTATGGCCTGAAAACTGAAGGAAAACGACGAAAAATAATGAGAGTCAATGGCACTGAACCAACTTAACATAACAAAAACTTGGCATAACTTTTTTTTTCTGGTCGTCATATCTAAATACGAAAACAACGTGGTTATGCATGGCCTAATTATCCTTAGGAAAATAGTATTTTGGGACAAAATATTACTTTAAAAGTACGATAAGACTACTATAGAAATACTATAGCTGCTCTGGATAGAGGTATTACAGAACATTACATACTTCTGTGATGTTCTAATACCTCTATAATATTTTAAAGCTGCTATAGTATTTCTATAGTCTTATACATACTAAATACATGTTTATCAGCAGATAGGGAACATTGTGGAATAAAAATAAAGACTTTAAGGTTGGTTTTAAATGGGGCAGTTTTTGTCCTTAGGAACACATTAGTCGGTTTTTGCGTAGCTTAGCCATTTTAAGCTAATTTAAAAAACTGAAACCAAAATTCTAAAATGTATCAAAAATGATTAACCTTTGGCAAGTTTGGGCAATATTCAATCATCACAGTCAAGATGGTTTAAAAATCAAAATCAAAATGGCACAAAATGTCCCTAGGAACTCTTAAGGGTTAATACTTACATTACAGAAATTAAAAAAAATTCTTTGTGACCTTAATTTTCTAATTATAACACTAACAAAAATTAATAATCAAAAAAGTGTCAAATTTGTGGTTTTGTATAATGATTTGATGAATGTTACCCAAGTCGCTCATTATTTATTTATTTATTTTTCTTTGTTTTTTATGATTGCCTTTCTTCCCTGCTTTACTTATTGTATCTATGTCATCCAAGATTGTTTGATACTGTATCAGTATTTTTGTTTTATACTTGTAATAAAAAAATACTAACATTACAATGATTAGGTCAAATAATTTTCCATGTGGATAATAAAGTATGTTTACTTTTGCATTTATCACTGGGACACGGAAAGGTAAGCTACTACAAAAAGATTCCTCACACAAATAAAAACTGATACAATCTCAAACTCTGTGTCAGTAAACTGTGTTTGCGATCTCTCAAGTTTTGTACATTAGAGGCAAAGCTTTGCAGCAGCATTAATTATGTGTTCAGAAATATATTTCTGCATCAAATATCATTGATTATCAGTGAGTTATCAGTGAGCCCTGCTTTCCTTCGTGAACTTGAATGACCCTTATTCTGCCTGACACAAGGAAGCCAGGCAGCGTTTTAGCCAATCAGATGAAGGGGGCATTTCAACGGCGACCATAGGTGTAATTGAAATATAGAACCTATAAACTCTGCTTCGCTTCGTGCCTATCAACGCCCTTCAGCCGTTATTCACGATACAGCACAGCCTCTCGTACCTTATTGCTTATGTAAACCACAAATGAAAAATGAAAAATCGAGCCCTAATCTCATTTTCCATTTTATGAAATAAACGGAAAAACTAAAAAACAGGCCAATTTCCCATTTCTCTTTACATGATTTCAGATAGGATATCAAATAAATAAAACGTACACGGACCATGAGAATACAAGTTATTTAAAAAGCAGTTTACAAAAGAGGGAACCAACATACATCACACATGGATAAATGTATTTACTTACCCTAAGACCTAAAAGAGTTTTTCAAAGACATTCCTTAGGGTCTCTGCAGGACCCTTCACACCTTATCAGCTCTCTGTTGAGCTTCAGAAGGGGCCGTAAACGAGATTTCTGGGATGCTTTCGGGGGAGTTCGAACCTACTGGGTACAAAGGTTGATTTCAAGAGACCTTAGGAAAATAAGAGGGACATTTAGTTATGATATCATAATGCAACCGTGAATCAGATCCAACAGTCATGGCACCCCAGCCAGACATTACAAAGGGAATGTGTCATCTGTAACTGTATGCCTTTTGGAGATCATTTCATCTAACACTTGCTTAACTGTTCACATTAACATACATTTTGACCAGGGGTGCCCAAACATCTGCATACCTATGTATATATAAATGTGTGTGTGTATATATATATATATATATATCATGCATTAAACTTTTCATTAGAAGATTGAAATCATCGAAGAAGAGAATGATGGTGACATGTTGACCACAGAGATGGAACAAATGCAAAACTTCTTAGAGTTCAAGGTAATTAGACTCTCCCAAGTTGGATGAGATAATTATGCTTTTAAAGGGGACCTATTATGCCCCTTTTTACAAGATATAAAAAAAATAACAATATAAGTTGCATGTGTGCTTAAACTGTGTTTTGGAAGTTTAACGTACCTGCAAACTAGTCATTTTTAATCAAAATATGTAATTTATGTGAATCGTGTATAGTTTTTTTTTTGTGGGGGGTGGGCGGGTTTGGTCAGTCAGTCAGAAATTGTAAAATCATAGACTGAAAAATGAGACCATCTTTAAAGCGGACGCCCCGTGTCTCAATCATCATCGCGTCTTATGACCAATCAGCATTCAAAAGCAAGATAAGGTCATCCCTTTTATTTTTCATGGACAACTTTTTGTGGTACATCAGCAATTCTGAAATTCTGAAGTAAGTTTGTTTCTAATGAGGTTATGCTTTTAAATTGACTTATAACTTCGGTACTAGTTGCAAAAATCAAGTGTAGTCTGTGTTGGACTTTAAGGCGTCCAAAGCGTGTTCATCAATGGAGAAAGACACAAATATCTAAATCGAATATTTATTGATCAGATATGAAAAAGTTACAGCATGCTGGAGTGTCTCAAATCCTACAGCAGGATTCGAAAAACTCCCAGCTCAGAACAAAAACATGAGTATTTATCGCCGTTCTTTCTTCAGAATCCTCCTCCCCCAGCTGGCTATTCTCCTTATCAGATTCCATCACCACATTCCTGTGGGGTTTGCCTATCACACACACACACAGACAAAGAAAAAACAAACTGTTCTCCGCTCATCCCTGAGAGCCATGCAGTCCGTCACTTTCTCCCCAGTACTCCTCCACTTCACATATGGTTGACTTCACATAGCATGTTATAATGCTTTCTTAAAAACAAATCATTAATAAAACATTCATTTATTCATAAAAAACATAAGCTGTAAGATGAAAGTGATTATTATGTAAAACATATTTCAATATCATGACATCATTTCATTATTCGTAAAATTGGTTATATGAATAAGGCACACATTAACTTCTTTAGATAGATAAACACATATTAAATCTTTTACTGCAATACTACTTCTAAGCAAACACTTTAATCATTATTAAAAACCATCTGTTAGGGAAGAAAACACACACACACACACAAAGAACAAGCACAGGAGATTCTGTTCTTCAAGGTTGAGCTGCCATGCCCCCATTAGGTTATTCTGTATGCAACCTTCATTTCATTGGTTAATACACATTTATCAAAGACAACATCTTATATTATTACATTAATTATTCAATGATTAATACTGATTAAGTAAGAAATACATTGCATATTTTATCCTGTGAATATTAAAGCATTGGTTAATAACATGGTTGCCTGTTTGCTTTTCTCCCTCAGGCCTCTCTCTTATCTTAACAATTTCCAGACGTACATTCCTCAGTATATGCTGTTTCTCCCCCAACCGAAACCACACAGACAACTTTCTTGTACTCAGCACAGAAAGCATAATGGCACATATGAATTATAACATGACATACTGATTAATAAAACAACATAAAAATCCCACATCTGTTAGTAAGTCAAGTAAGTTTGTTGTGATACATAACGTTACCGCATCAAACTTTTACCAACCTGTTTTTAAGCTTGGTAGCACGCAAGGGATGGGCAACAGTAACTGGCAGGCAATGAGGGTCTTGTACAGACCGCAATGTCTATAAATAAGGCCTGCAGGAACATATTAAATGAGTATACATTTGAAAGGTCAGTCATGAAATAGCGTTCTGATTATGCTAACTCCAACCAGGAGAGATCGCTTATTTCAAGGCTTTGTTCTTCGGAGGACACATTTTAAGGCTGAACACGCCAACAATGATGTCTTAAAATGTTTAATTCTGAATACATATGAATCACGGCAACATGCATACACGCGATATGAAGTTATATACAGCATTTTGCAGTTAGTAAGCAGATGACGCGACGTGCCATCCCGCATCTGCCGCACCCCGGCCCTAAAAGGCATTTGTTTGTGCATAGTAAACGTATCTGTAACATTTATTAAGTTCATAATTGTGTGTGCATTTATTAATGATTATCTTAATGAATAATAGGACAAGGAAGAAGCATGCAAACGGCATTGTTTGTTTATTCAGAAGTAATTGAATGGATCGTAAATGGATCTGAAATTCCGAATGAAGAAACGTATTCCATACCTATACCTATGATTTTCTTCCAAACTTGCTCAAAGTTAACCCTCTGGGGCTTAAGGGGTTTTTAGGGCCCTGGGGAAGTTTTGACATGCACTGACATTTGTGCTTTTTTCAGTTGCTTAAAAACATATTAATGGTATAAGTCTCATAACACTGTGTTCATCACAAACTGGGCTACAATATCATATAATCAACATGTATGTACATGTTTGTATTTTTGAGAGAAAAATGTTTTTGCGTGGTTTTTGAAAAAGCTAAATATTTAAGTCACTGATATAAGTCTACAAAACTCATTCTAAACATGTTTTCCCAAGACTTTTAACAACAGGATCTAGTAGTCTAGAGTTTTTTCTTCAAAATGATGTGAAAATCATTTGGCCTACTCATTCACATGCCCGCGCCGCAGTCGACCCCAGAGTGTTAAAGGAACGTTGAATCAATAACTAAATTTTAACTTGATAATTTGTTATATAAGTGGTCATCATACTCAAATGAACATCCTGCAGGTTTCAGAACTGAAAACGTCTGTGCTACTGAAATATAACAGTTTTTGGCACCAAGCCAGCTAAACAAGCCAGTGCGGAATTCGGAAATCTATGACGTCAAAGTAGAATTGAAACACCTCCCCATAACCAAAAGGACACGTCTACTTTTGTAGCCCCGCCCAAAGCTTCGCGTGACACACGTGTGTCTCAACAAGTAAACATGTCTTTAAAGATTGACAAATGTAACCAAAATGAATTTTAAATACACTTTTTCTGAGAGACTTTTATTTTGACGCGGTGATCTGTTATGATACCATGGAAACGCATTTTCGGTTGTAGAAGAACCGCGTGGGAACAACACAGAAGCTAAATACTTCAATTCGGAGGCTTGGAACATAACATTAGCAATGCTTGGATAAAGTTTGCTTTTAAAGAAGTTCCAGCTCGTGTGGGGAGTGTTTGTTAACTTTGTGTACACAGATTCATTTGTAAGGAAGTCGATGCTGGATTTGCAGAGAGACTGTGATTAAAAGCACCACTTATATTGGATCTGACAACAATGACACAGCAGTATACAGAGTAAGACATTTTACTTTATTTAAGTTACTGCGTTTCACTATTGCTTTGTTAGAAGAGATTGCTTGATATGTCCTGTTGTAACATCCGTGTCTAAACACGTTTGTTTGACTGTTTTAATTTACTAAAAACATTAAACGATTAATAAAGGTACAACACTTAACAATACGACTGTAATTTAAAGGTGGAAATATACAAAGTTAGTTATAAGGAAGGATTTATCAGCCGCAGTTCAGATTCTGATGGCCGTTTACTGTGTTGTATACGGTAATTTAGTAATCATCTTTAGCACCCAGAATCTTTTGTGGCTCAAACATATTTGTGTTCGGCTGCTATTTTTATCACATTAATGTTTTTAAAACATTTCCCCACATGTAATGACGGGGAATGAAGCTGTCCAATCATAGCAGTGGGTGTTTACATTCAGGTCTTCAATGCGGCCCGCCCCTTCAAATGAACAATTTCTCCAGAGAGCCACTAATCCATGTTACAAAATAGCCTATTACTTATTGCTTTTGATGTTTTTGAATGTAAAAACCACACGAACATCATAAGTAGACATCAGACAACAGTATAAAACAATAAAATCGACAGATTCACCGCCCCTTTAATTCTCCTGTTTTAATTTTTTCTTTGCTTCTTCAAGCTCCATGTTGCACTCAAGCTAATAGTACGGCAGGCACAGCAGGTGTGATGTGTCACGTGTGCGAGACTGCGCATGACACGTGACATGCTTTATCAAGGGCCCAGCCTGAGGACGATGGTGTGAAATATTGGCCCGGCCTGCGGGTCGAGTCCGGGCTCGGGCACAGAATCTAAGCTCTAGTTGGGAGATTGGCCATGCACCGCTGATAGCGTTCAATTAAGACATTACTTCTATCACTAATTCTGCTGAAATGGTGGGCTGAGGGTGTCATGCCAGGGTGTCTGCGACCACCAATTGTTTACCTGGTACATACTGTGCCTCAGGATTGTATTGCATCATGGCCAGTTTGCAGTACAAAACTTTCCATTCCATACAGGAATTGTGTTGGACCACACAGCTGCCTGGCTCTCTTTCTCAATCTTTTTCGGTATCTGTCAGCACCCTGGAGCAGTTCTGTCACTGGTTTCAGCTGCCCGTCCTTGTCCTGCAGCAAGACGCCCCCCCAGACCATAACTGCTTGCATCTGTGCTGACAACTGTAGGCTTTGTGACATCATAAAACATCATGTCTAGCATAAAATAGCTTTTGTGATTACTTGTTTTACATAAATAAACAAGTTTTTTACTTGTTTTACATAAATAAACAAGTAATGCTCATAAATTAACAAAATAAGGCTCTTCCAACCTTTTTACAAAGCCCATTGCACTGGCTGCATCATGCGCAATAAGATTGTTTATGTGGGGACCAGTCAGACCAGACTGCTTATCTCTGTAGGCTGTAACAGCTCTAAACTGTCCTATGCAGTGCAATGTACCCCCTGGGCTCTCAAGTTTCATGTTTGCATTTTTAGTTGTGGCTTGTACTTCAGACCAGAGAAAGTTATCTCAGAAATTACACTTATGTCAGCACCTGTATCAATTTTAATTCAATTCAATTCAATTCAATTTTATTTTTCTATAGAGCTTTTCACAATTTGGTAATTGTATCAAAGCAGCTTTACATAATAGATGTAGTGAAAAGCACAGAAAATCGACAGAATAATAACATAATACACGATAGCACAAGCAGCTAAATTTGCTGCGGCTATAAATCAACATTATAAGCAAACGTATTACTAATGTAACGTATAGATGTTAAGCCCAAAAAGGCTGCCTCCCCGGGTTGAAAAACCCCCTAGGAGAAAAAACCCCCCGGAATTTTAGCCGGGGAAGTAAAAAAAAGTCCTAGGAGGAAAAAACCCTTGAGATATATATATATATATATACACATTGAAACGGAAGGAGATTAAGCGGAGATTAAGCGGGTTCTGCCAGTGGTCTTTGGTCAGGCATCAGCTGGACATCACGTTGAAGAACAGCCAGTAGATCAGAGGTGTGCCGACTTTCACATTTACCGGAACTGGATCTGGATCTGTTTGTCTTATTGTCATCGGGATTGAGGACGAGACAGGGAGAGAGAAACAAAATCTTATTAGCGTAGGGGCCGTTCACATAAAAAGCAAGTGTCACACAGTAATGTGGTTTTAGTCAGCTCGGTTCCGGGCAGGCTAACTATTGCTGGTTAAGTGTATTACATATAGTTGATGATTTTAGAAACAGAACTCGTTTGACTAAGGCCAGAGGCCCCACTGCCGTCGTTAATACTAACGTACAGTGGCAAGCGGTTCTGTATGACATACTATTTTTAAGGCCATGGGAAAAGGCCAAAATTGCAAACCGACCATATTTGGCAATTAAGACTCAATCGACAACCAATGCAAAGTTTCAGCATATTACTAAAGAGTATTAATGACATTTACCATGTTTTGGAATGTTGACGAAAAAAAAGGTTTTAGTTTATTCATTAATTTATTTATTTATTAGGTTGTACAAGCTAGCTATTGGGAGATAAGTGTATTACATATAGTTGATGATTTTAGAAACAGAAACAGAACTCGTTTGACTAAGGCCAGAGGCCCCACTGCCGTCGTTAATACTAACATACAGTGGCAAACGGTTCTGTATGACATACTATTTTTAAGGCCATGGGGAAAAGGCCAAAATTGCAAACCGACCATATTTGGCAAATAAGACTCAATCGACAACCAATTCAAAGTTTCAGCATATTACTAAAGAGTATTAATGACATTTACCATGCTTTGGAGTGTTGACGAAAAAAAGGTTTTAATTTATTCATTAATTTATTTATTTATTAGGTTGTACAAGCTAGCTATTGGGAGATAAGTACTATTGCTAAAACAAACTATGCGAATGCCTTGTTAAAGAGACAAGTTTTAAGTCTAGATTTAAAGTTATCTACTGTCTCTGATTTTCGGACGTCGGTTGGTAAATCATTCCATAGCTTAGGGGCTAAGTAGGAAAAGGATCTGCCACCTTTAGACACTTTTGATATTTTAGGGATAATTAAGAGGCCAGAATTTTGTGACCGCAATGCACATGATGGATTGTATTCTGATAATAATTCTCTAAGATATGAGGGTGCTAGGCCATTTAAGGCTTTGTAGGTGATAAGTAATATTTTAAATTGTATACGATATTTAACTGGTAGCCAGTGTAAAGATGCCAGAATTGGGCTTATGCGGTCATACTTCTTAGACCAAGTAAGAACTCTTGCAGAAGCGTTTTGAACTAGCTGAAGCTTGTTTACCTGATTTGCATGGCATCCTCCGAGTAACGAGTTACAATAGTCTATTCTAGAGGTCATAAAAGCGTGGATAAGCTTCTCTGCATCTGATGCAGACAACATATGGCGTATTTTTGAGATATTGCTAAGGTGGAAGAATGCTGTGCGGCAGACATTGGAGATATGGCTGTCGAAGGATAAATATCTGTCGAACATCACACCTAAATTCTTAACCGTGGAGGTTGGCACCACAGTGCAGCCATCTATGGGCAACTTGTAGTCTGTCATATTATATTTGTAGCGATTCGGTTCGATAACAAGTATCTCTGTCTTATTGGAGTTTAGCATAAGAAAGTTATGTGCCATCCAGTCACTTATATCGCTGATGCAGTCTGATAGCTTAGAAAAATTGTGTGTTTCGCTAGGATGTGAGGAGATGTAAAGCTGTGTCATCTGCGTAGCAGTGAAACTGTATGTTATGATTCCTGATAATATCTCCCAGAGGTAACATATATAACGAGAACAGGATAGGACCTAAAACTGATCCCTGCGGTACGCCGTATTTAACCAGGGAGAGCTGTGACTCCTCCTTATTTACATAAACAAAGTGATAGCGATTGGTTAGATATGATCTGAACCAGGCTAGCGCTTGACCACTGATGCCAACATAGTTTTCTAGCCTATTAAGTAAGATTGTGTGATCTATTGTGTCAAAGGCTGCACTAAGGTCTAATAATATAAGGAGTGATATTTCGCCACGATCGGATGTTAGGAGAAGGTCATTTGTAACTCTAAGCAGCGCTGTCTCTGTGCTATGGTGGGGCCTGAATCCTGATTGGAACTTTTCATACATACTATTATTTGCTATGAATGTACGTAGCTGGCTTGCCACTACTTTTTCTAATATTTTGGAAAGAAAAGGGAGATTTTAGTTTGAAAGCTGTTGGAACGTAGCCTAATTCTAGTGATGAGTTAAATACATTTAGTACTGGGTTAGACACTACAGGGAATACCTCTTTGAGTAATTTTGTGGGAACAGGGTCCAATATACAGGATGATGATTTGAATGACGCTACTAATTTAGATAGCTCTTCTATTGTAGTAGGTTTAAATGACTCAAGATGTTCGTATGGTAAGCTAGCGTTAAATATATTACTGGGTAGAGTGGTGGCTGCTTGGGTACCTACAAAGTTTTCCCTAATAATCATAATTTTCTTAGTAAAGAAGTTCATGAAGTCATTACTATTGTGTGGGAGCTTATTAGTGGGTTCTGTTTGTTCTTTATTTCTAGTCAGTTTCGCAACTGTGCTAAAGAGGAAGTGAGGGTTTTTATGATTTTCTTTAATAAGATTGCTGAGATTCGTAGATCTGGCAATTTTTATAGCCTTTCTGTAGTGTTTAACACTCTCTTTCCATGCTGCACGCCATACCTCTAACTTTGTGCTTCTATAGTTTCTTTCCATTTTTCTAGCAGCCTTTTTAAGGGCTGCGGTATGATGGTCGTACCATGGAGCTGGCGTTTTTTTCTTTGATTCTCTTTTTTCGAATTGGAGCTACGGCATCCAATGTGTTAGAACAAATACTGTTCAGGTTTTCTATTACAATATCTAGATCTTCAGGATTATCTGCTACATGTTTCATTTGGGACAGGTCTGGAAGAGTGCTAATAAAGTTATCTTTAGTGGTAGAAATTATTGTTCTGGCTAGTCGGTAGCATATTGTGGATCGAGTGATCCTATCTAGAAGTACCGTGTATGAGACAAGGCAATGGTCTGAAACTGCATCGCTCTGAGGTGATATCTTGATTTCATTAATATTGAGCCCGAGTGACAGAAATAAGTCTAATGTGTGCCTACGAGTATGCGTGGGCCCTGTCACGTTTTGTCTAATATCGAGAGAATTTAGAATATCTATAAACGCTAATCCTAATGTATCTGTTGGGTTATCAACGTGTATATTAAAGTCACCAACGATAAGAGCTTTATCTACAGTGACTACGAGGTCAGAAAGGAAATTTGATATTTCTTTAAGAAAATCTGCATGATGGCACGGAGGTCTATAGATTGTAGCAAGGACAAAAGAGAGCTGTTTATGGTTACGATCAGTTATTTCCATATTTAATATCATTATTTCAAATGAATTAAATTGTAGTTCAGATTTTTGGTTAACTTTAAAAATGTTGTTGTACATTGTAGCTACACCACCCCCTCTCCCCTTTAATCGTGGTTCATGTTTATAATAGTAGTCTTGTGGGGTGGATTCGTTTAAACTAATTTTAAAGTCTTTGTCTGTATTTTGAATTGGATCTGACCATCCATGCTCCAACTCACCAAGGACATGTGTGATGTTGCTGAACTCTGCTTGAGTTTGTAGAACCCGAGCAGTCCACAAAGTCAGCAAATTGGCAAAGTGACCATTTTTTCTACATTTGCGTCATTCAGCGCTTTTTGCTGGGCAAATCTACCTTTTTCCATGATTTCTTTCACACCTTTTACATCTCCTTTCTATTGCCTACTCTGTCTGACTGGTGCCTATGTGCTATCTACATCTTTCACTGTGATGTGATTTTTCCTCTGGCAGCAAAGTGACAAGGTGTCTTAAAGGGGGGGTTTAATGGTATTTCAAGCATTCTGACTTATTAACACAGTTATAGAGTTGTTTCCTCATGCTAAATGTAGGCAAAGTGTCAAAAATGCAGTTGGGCGTGTTTCAGAGTATTTCTGTGCCGAATGCACTTCGCCAGGGTTCGTACAAGTTTCGGCTAATTTTTTTCGATTACGGTTCTAACTGACGTTTCAGGGGTTTTCGATACGTATCACTTCTTTATATGGGCTTCCGCCGGAAAACTTCCCCTGGAAAACCCCGCCCAGCCGTCAGTCAGCGGGAGACGCTAGAGCTTGCTAACAGCTTATCACGCCACTCAGCTTTGTTTAATTTCAAAAGTCAACAATGGCACAACAAGAAGTGTGTTTTTGGATGTAAGGAGAAGACATCCAGCCTTATGGAAACAATGGATATAGTTTATTATCCGGATTAGCAGCGGAGTTTTGCGTGTGTGTGTTTGATGCGGTGGATTTTCATGACGAGTTACACGCGGTAAGTAAGACTTCTGTATTATGTTGGAAATAGGCGCGTGTATATTATATAAATGACACGAACATGTAGTGAATCATAAGTTAAAACAGTGTTGTATAGTGTTGCATGACTCGTACTCGCTCCTCCCGTGTTATAACTCCTCCTTCTTCATTTTTTCGTACGTTATCGGAAAGATTCGGTAAAGCTAATCTTTCTTTTATAAATCTGATTAAACTAAAGACTCTTCAGAGATATAAAGGATGTCATACTACTCCATAGGTACTCCAGATTAATATCAGAAATGCAGAAACAGCGTGTGTTACGTGAGCTTTAATGTCTCTATTTTATTAACATCAAATGCTAAGTAATGGACATGAACATGTCGTGACTACATCAACAGCTCAGGCTTACATAAGAAAACAACAAACCCTTCTTCAGTACTGACACAGCTCAGGCTTGCATGAGGAAACAACAAACTTTTTTTTCAGTACAGACACAGCTCAGGGTTGCATAAGTAAACAACAAACTCTTCTTCAGTACCGTCACATCACAACATACCCCACACTCTATTGCCATCTGTTGGACAAGATACACATTTCATATAATAACAGTAACCTGTTTATATATCAAGTGACATCTCTGTTACAAATGTAACCTCTGTTCCATGATGGGGGGGAACCAGATGTTGTGTCTTTCCTGCCAAGGAAGAGACAGATTTCAGCGAGTGCCGTTTCTGTATGTAACCCCAGTTCCCTTTCAGTCGGTCACTACGACGTCACGTCGTGACCGAGGAATTGGGAACTCGCTTAGAGAGACCAATCTGCTTCGTTTACTACTAAAACGCCAATGAACTTGGCATTAAGATATTTGCATAATGCTGGCGCCGTCCCGCAAGGTGCGTATATAAGCAGCAGGTGCAAATATGGAAATTAGCTTTTTCGCTTCGAAAGCCGGCATTATCTGCTACTGAGAAGCTACTTGCTCTTCTGGGAACGGTTGCTGAAGTTGATTGACAAGCAGTACTAACACAGCGGACGCTCGCAGTATTCCACTGCTCTGCATCTTTTTTGTTTTGAGTTTAGTGTGTGCGTTGCCTCTCCCTGTGCGCATCATCAGCTGAGCACCTAAAGAGTGATACGTGTGAGCTCTGTGTCTTTTTAAAGACAGACACTCTCTCGTATATTCGGAGATCAGCGTCCTTTTCAGGATAGCTTTTCCTCTAGTGCTGGGCGATAATTTGATAACGATAATTTTACAGATATAAACTTTTTCGATAAAACGATAAGGACAGTTCGGTAAGTGATCGATAATGTTTACGCACTGTGCGTAATGTTGCGCGAGCACTTCCGAATGCGGCACACGCTCTTGGTTTACAATCACAGTGACAGTTAGACTTGAAGGAGTGGAAGATGAGGCAAGTTATTCATTAATTAGTAGAGACCTATGATTTTCGCGATGCGGATAACGCGGACGGAATCACGGAATCCAAATGTGCGGAAATATTTTCTTGTGTGTAATGTTGGACGCGCAAACAGGGTTCGTCAAACACAGCAGACACAATAGGTGCAGTATACTGTACTTTCATTCATCGTCCGCCTTGCGCACGCACACGTCCGCACAGCTTTAAAAGTATATTTACATGACATTCACAAATTCAGGAAACTGAGGAAAGAAACAGATCCACCACTGCAGTGAATATAGTGTTTGCGTATGTGCGCTCCCACAGCAACGTGACACTCTTGACATCCGCGTGTATAGCTCGTATATGTATAACACACGCGTGATCACTGAACTAAGTTTTCTTTCTTGTTTAAGTGAACATAAACAGCTGTTACTCCGTATATTGAAACTTAAAGCAGTCTGTCTTGGGTCTTAAAGTGAGTAGTCTGCTGCTTTTGTGTCAGAAATGTGTTGATTTCATAACAAATAGATTTACATTTAATACAGATGCATTAAAACAAGATTTTAGTATTTGTATTTGTCATGTTCTGAATAAAAAGTAGTTTAAAACAATTATTAACTGTCTGGTTTTTACAATTTTCATTCAGGAGCAAAAATCTTCCTTTAAATTTGACAGGAGTAAAGATTTGTTATTTATCATGATAATTATCGATATCGACTGATATGGAAAACATTTTCTCGATAATTTTTTGGGTCATATCGCCCAGCCCTATTTTCCTCTATGCGATCTTGGATGCGAGAAGTACAGGGATTCCAGTGACGGTCACGAGTGCTGTCTTCGTGCTTGGGCATCGAGCACTCAGAGGCTGCGTTCGTGGAGAGCTTTTGTTCTATCTGTGAGAGCATAACCCTCTTGGATTACAGAGACAACTGTCGTTTCTACGGGAATGACGTCCGCGCCTTTGCAGTGCTGAACGCCGCCATGGTGCGGCTGTCAAGCGCTCGCAGGACACTCTTCGCATCACTACGCTGTGTAGGACGGAGGATACGTCCTCCACCTACCGGCCTTCTCATCCTCAGCCGGTTGAGGCTCCGGTGGAGACTGCAGAGTCGTGTTCTACGATTTCTGTCAAATCCATTGGACCTCCTTCTGGTCCCGTCACTTCTGCAGCATCAGAGGGGTGCCCATTTTTTCCCTCCAATGCAGAGTCATCCCGGAGATGGCGGCCGTGCCCGCTCGAGTGGCGGATACGGTAGAGTTGGAGGGGTTAACCCCTCTCCGCCCGAACCGTCCCGCCCACATGATTGGTACTTCGGAGCTGCTCGGGCCTCTCGGTCCTCACCTCCTGTGCCTTTCTTTCCCGACGGCATGAAGAGCTGACGTGATTTGCGGCCTTCTCGGCCGTTCAGCTTTCACCCCTTACATCCCTGACCATCGGAGCTGCTGAGGGCGGGGACCCCTTCAGTGGAGCGGGGGGTTGCGATGCAGCTGCGTTCCTGGAGGTACAACCCAACCTTTCACTCTAGTGTTTGTATAGACAGTCGTCCGGTTACGGGCGCTGCCCATCAGGCATGCGGAGACGCGGCTTCAGCCCTGCACGCAATAACGTTGCTGCAGGTTCACCAAGCGAAGGCTTTAGAGATTTACGAGGGAGGCCGCGACCTTCAGTCGTGCGATGTCCACCACAGTGGTCCAAGATCGCTACCTTTGGCTGTGTCTGGCTTACATGACGGACGCAGACGAGAACAACTTCCTGAATGCTCCTGTCTCACAGACTGGCCTCCCTTCAGAGACCGGCAGAGGATCACTCTTCATGAGACGGTGATTCGCTCCTTCCCCCGGTAGAAGGTCGGGTGGAAAATCCTTGGTTTCCATGTGTTCCACCAGCTGTTCAGCCGATACCCACTTAAGCACACATAAGAGTGCATTTCTCTTTCCTATCCAGGTCTCCGGAGGATCGAGAGAGCCGTGAGCGGGCACACCCCAGCTCACCCTACCTCTCCTCTATTGCCAGCGGGTGTTTTTCCGGAGTCTGCGCTCTCCGCGCAGGAGACCGGACTATCGTCACCCTCAGCGGGCTCAGGTCAGTGTCACACACACACATACTGTAGATGTTTATGCTGTCACAGCAGACGCACCGACAGTCTCACCTGCCTCGCTTCGCTGCCCCACCGCTGGTACTTCTGTAGTGTCGTTAATTCTCCTCGTACGGTTCCTGGGTGCTTGGCTTCAGTTCCCAGCCATCTCGTTGGGTTTAACGCACGATCTGCCCCGGTTACGAAAAACAATTACCGGCACACTCCCAAAATTCTCGGGCATTCGTTTCACTATAGTGAAAGCATCCGATGCACATGTACTGCGTGCAAAAGTTGATGTCCTGCTGGCGAAGGACGTCTCGAGCCGGTCCCTCTTACCGAGATGATGATAAGGTTTTTCCAGCCTTTATCTCATAGTACCGAAAATACGCGGCAGGTTACGACCGATTTATTTATGCACCGGCTCTACAAATGTGATCCTTTAGGACAGGGGTCGGCAAGTAACTTTGGCCGCGGGCCAATATTTTTTTTAGCCAGTAGATGGCGGGCCAACTGCTGTTGGCACACTTATGTCTTATTTTGAATTAGCCTAGTATAGGCTATCTGATCTTTTGTCAAGAAACATTGTCTTTATTTCCTATTTAAAATACGAAAGACGGCATTAAAAATGGCTAAAAACATGGTTATGGGTGTGTGTATCATTCGTTCTATCGTTTTTTAAATTAAAAACAAAAATGAAAAAATTAACCACCACGGGTTTTCTGATTGTGTGCTCAGATAAAAAATTAATTACTGGATTAGACAATTTTTTTATTTAACACCTTTATAGGCATAATATATAAATGAAATCATTTTAAACAGATCAAGTACTATTAGTGGTAACATTACAGGCATTTATGCTCTCATGAAAGACTCTTACAGTCCGACTTTTGAACTGTATTCCTTTTTTTATTAATATTTATCCGGGACACACACATACACACCTAAGGTTTAAGGAGGTCTCCACTTTTTGTCCAGCTCCGACAAGGTTCTATTCAGTAAACCGCTTAAAATACACTCTGTGTTCACCCGCTTTATTTCCCGACCTGACGGGTCCGCAAAACTTAACGTTAGATCTCGTTCCCAGAATCTCAAATTCAATGTCTCTAACGAAAAAAGAGAGATGAAGTAGCCTATAACAATTATAAATGTTATACAAAAATTGTGTTCGTGCCAATATACATATTATTTTAACATTGTATTGTTAGCAGAGAAAAAATGTCACAGAAAAAATAATGAAATATAAATAATAAATTAAATAGGACAAAGCCTCTCACTCAAACCGAAACCATTGGTTGCAGAGTTGCAGTTCAAACAAATTGCTGAAAATCCTCCTTTGCCAAATTTATTTTTAAAAGGAGGTAAAGATCAAAGAACTATGCGTTAGGAAAATGAATAATGGCTTTATTTTAATAGACATGTAAAACCATATTTTGGCGGATTACTTTAATTTTTTAACGAATTTACCTGCCCATTTAGTCTTAATAATTAACGGTAAACGAACTTGACTTGCTGTCGAACCTAAGGTCGGGCTCGAGCCCCAAGTTCAAGTAACAGAACAGAACAGTAGATTCCTTTAAAATCTACGTTAAAAGTGTAATAGTTAAAATATTACTGCAGTAAAAGAGTTTATTTTATCATATTTTGTGTAGTGGTTTCTAAATGCCTGCAATTACTTTTCAGTAATTTGCAATGTCACGGAGTTTAACGTCTTCACGCGTGACGCATTGACATGATTTACGAGGTAAATTTGCAAATGATTCATGAAGTCAAACCTCTGCAATTATTTGATTGATTGTGTTTTAGAAGTATGTTCAAAATCTAATGACAGTTATGACCGCGGATGCGCTGGTAGAGAAAGAGAACGAGAAAGAGCGGCCGGTTAAGATTAAACTAGCTATTATACGCATTTTTTTCAGGACATTCTTGCGAGCCGGTGGCAACTTGTCCACGACGCAAATATTTTTTTATCAGGTAATACATATTATTTGTCAGTGTGTTATACGCGAATAAATAATAATGAAAAAAGTTCAAAAGTCGGACTGTAAGCGAATGAGACTTACCGGAAAGGTTTCTATTCAAACCCTTATTAAAACCCTTATTAAAATGAAATCTGTTAGTACCTGATCTGTTTAAATTTATTTCATTGGTATATGTCTGCTAAGGTGTTCAATTAAAATTTGTCCGAACCCGTTTTCATTCATTTTTGTTATTTTTGATCTGAGCGCACATTCAGAAAACGAGTCGTTTGATTTTAGTTCAGTAAATAAATAATAGAAAAACAAGTCGTTGTTCTTTCTTTCTTTTTTTTTGGTTTTGATTTGAAAAAACGAATGAAGGAATGATACACGGGGCCATTTTTGTAAACTGTTATTTTAAAATAAAAAAGTGTGATTAAAAAAAAAAAAAAAACGGATTTCAAATTAATCCGACGGGCCAGAAAATATTACTGGCGGGCCACTTTTGGCCCGCGGGCCGCCGGTTGCCGACCCCTGCTTTAGGATGATAACGCCGAGGCTCGTATTTCAATATTCAGATCGGTTTGCAGCCTTAGACCTGTAGACGTGTACTTCATTTGTCCATCTCCCTTCGCCTTAGACCGTTTTTTCGCTCTGCGTTCGTGGGGTGGGCATATTAATACTAAGTACACCATTCGAGCTGTCTCTCTCTCACCGTGTCTCCATGAAGGTGCTAGTCACGGCATTAAAATCTGAAGCTCCTGGACATATGGCAGCAGCTGCGGCTTTCACACCGCTCGAGCTGCTTCATATGAGACCGCTTCAGCGTTGGTTTTACGATTGAGTCTCGAGGAGAGCGTGGCGCAACGGCATAGAGCTCCACCCCCAGACGGTTCAGCTAATTTGGAAGAAGTTTGGTTGTGCGCAGATATATCTGTTTGCGTCGCTGGACGATACCCACTGTCGCCTGTTTTATTCACTAACAGAGGGCAGCCTCGGCGTGGATGCGTTGGCACACAGTTGGCCGCGGGGGATGCGCAAATACGCATTCCCTCCAGTGAGCTTTATCGCACAGACGCTGTGTAGGTCAGGCAGGATGAGTAGAGCCTTTTACTGGTCGCGCCTTACTGGACGATCAGGAATTGGTTTCCAGAGTTAATGCTCCTCTCGACAGCCCTCCCTGGTGGATTCCCCTGAGAAAGGACTTTCTTTCTCAAGGAGAGGGCACATTAGGCACCTGCGCCACGACCAGTGGAATCTCTATGTTTGGTCGTTGAGCGTGCGCAAGGTTTAGGTGATTTATCGCAAGCGGTATCTAACACAATCGACGCGGCACGAGCACCGTCCACAAGACGGGCTTACGCGCTTAAATGGAACCTTTTCGTCACCTGGTGTTCTTCGCAACGCGAGGACCCCCGATAATGCCTCATTAACAGTGTGCTTTCATATATTCAACACCGTTTGGAGCGTAGGCTGTCCCTCCACCATTAAAGTTGATATCGCCGTTATTTCTGCTCATCACTCACTTATCAACGGCAGATCAGTTGGCCAGCATGATTTGGTTATTAGATTTTAAGAGGCGCTCGCAGGCTAAACCCCTCGCGCCCTCCCTCTTTCCTCCTGAGACCTGTCCATGGTGCTGAAGCCTTCAGGTCTCCCTTTTGAGCCTTTGCAGTCTAGGAGTCTGATGTTTTTATCAATGAAAACTCTGACCCTGCTAGCATTGGCCTCCGTGAAGAGAGTAGGGGATTTACATGCATTCTCTGTTGACGATTCGTGCCTTCAGTTTGGCCCTGCTGTCTCACTGAGACCCGAACCAGGCTACGAGCCCTTCAGAGATCAGGTGGTGAGATTACAAGCGCTGCCCCCGGAGGAGGCAGACCCAACCATGGCTTTTTGTCCCGTACAAGCTCTACGCCTCTACGTGGATCGCACACAAAGCCTCAGGACCTCAGATCAGCTCTTTGTTTGTTTGCTACGGTGGTCAGCAGAGAGGGAAAGCTGTCACTAAGCAGAGGATGTCTCATTGGATAGTTGATACTATCACCCTTGCTTATAATCTGCAGGGCATTCCTTGTCTATTTAATTTGAGAGCTCACTCTACTAAAAGTGTTGCCTCATTTTGGGCACTTGCTTGTGGTTCCTCGCTAACAGACATGTGCAGAGCTGCTGGTTGGGCGACACCTAATAAGTTCATTAGATTTTACAGTGTTCGCGTTCGTTCAGTTTTACAGAGGCTTGCAGCCTCCGACTGCTGCTCCAAACTGAGCTCAGTATGGAAGGCAATCAAGGCAAAAATGCATAATAGTTTGATTTGTCTTCCTCCGCTGCCTTGGCAGCCTGATGTTGCGGAGCATCCGCTGCCAGCCTCTCACTAGCTGCATCCTTGCAATCCTATGTGTTTGGCTCGGGCATCCACATTGCGTCCCACCGGGTTCCTTTGTGAGTATTTTTCCGTGGGGTTAATCCTACTAGCCCACGTTTTCCTCAGCGGAGCACTGCTTTGCTTACACAGCCACGGCTGTCTTTTTACCTCAACTACGGTTGACTTTCGCTCACCATTAGCCCTTAACGGGGCGGTGGCTTCCGCAGCGTTCCTATCCCGCTCAGATAGGGCGCCTCCCGGTCGCTGGCACTACTGTGGGGTTAAACAAACATCTAGTGCCCGGCCTTCTGCCTTAAAACCTAATACTCATTCTCCTTAAGTGGAACCGGAGGGCTTTACGCAGACACTGGAAGAGGTCAGCCCTCAGTGGCGTTTTGGTAGGGATTCCCAATTCGTCGGTCACGACGTGACGTCGTAGTGACCGACTGAAAGGGAACGTCTCGGTTACATATGTAACCCTCGTTCCCTGAAGGAAGGGAATGGAGACGTCACGTCCCGTCGCCACAGGGCTGCTCCCTGCTGTTTATCGGCCGGTCACACTTTCCGGCCTTCTCAGCGAAATGAAGCTAATTTCCATATTTGCACCTGCTGCTTATATAATTTTTAATTAATGTTAAGAAAAAAATCACAAGTCTGCATTCAGCTACGTTGTCAGACAACTATAACAAAAATGCTCCAGTCTTGGTCCTCGAAATCTCTCTACTGGTATGTTCTGGAAGTACTGTATGTATTGGTATGAGCTAAAAGACAGAATACAAATGTTTTTATTACATTACATTAATATACATTATATCACAGTTTAATGTAATCTTTCAATGTTTCAATGTAATGTCCTACAAGTTGTTGTGTCCCACAATATGTTGTCTCGCTCCTGCCGAAGAGAGCGACAGATATGAGTGAGTGACATGTCTGTTATGCATGTAACCTCCCGTTTCTTGATGGGGAAAACAAGATGTTCTGTCCCTTTTGCCACTACGTGTGTTCATGATAATTAATGACAAAAGAATGCAATGTTTACACACCATATTCTTAAAGGCTACACAGACTTATCAGGCTGAGAGGTTTTGAAATTATTTTATTGACATTTTATGCTTGAAGGAAAAACAAAATGGTTATTCAAAGAATAAATTAATTTATATTTATGCATTTGCCAGACACATTTATCCAAATCGATCCAAAGCGGTGATATGTTCACGCAGATCCGATCATCATCAGTATATCAGCATTCTCAATTACATCTTTATTTTATAAAACTGTTCAATTAATCACAGTTATTAACATATTAATAAATGCATGTTTTAATGATATGTTAACATTTTGCTGTCATGTTTATACTTCTTACATTCAGGATAATGCCAATGGTATTTTAGAAATGGTTTGGTAAGTGAAAAATGCATAGATAAAATTCTAAAGACAAAGTTAAACTGTTTCATTATGCAAGCCTGAGCTGTTGATGTAGTCACGACATGTTCATGTCCATTACTTAGCATTTGATGTTAATAAAGTAGAGACATTAAGACACCTTGTCACTTTATTGCAAATTCATTCATATTGCTATGCAAATTCATTCCTCACAGTGAAGAAAAGTGCCCCACATTCTGTGAGCTTCCTCTGACATCAACAGCCAATTACGGTTCTGCATCAGGAAAGCGCCAATATGCAAACTCCTCCTTATCTAAAATGTTATAAAAGTACTTTTTTCCAGACATTCCTCATTCTGAGTTTCCGCTGCGTGCTAGAGATTGTAACATGACAAACCAAAACTTCAAGCTCTGAGTCTTACCCCAAAAAGAGAGACATTAACAGAGTATCCAAGATCTGAGTCCTCCTGAAAAGAAAGACATTAACAGAGCACACCTAAGTTCTAAGTCTCGGGCCCTGTGCTAAGAGACTGAAACAGAGCACCCAACTTCAGACTCTCCCGCCGATAGAGACAATAACAGATAATAGAAAAAACGTCTCGGTTACGGATGTAACCACACATGCAGACTGTTGGTAGGCAGTATCCACATGTGTAACCCTCAGTACCAGCACAACCACCAAAGAAGAAGCAACTTGGCCAGGAAACCCACAAACAAAGAAGCGGCAGCAGTGTATAATTTGAGAAAACCAGCAGTGATGGAGGTAAATAAACAGCCACTTTGGTAAGCGGAAATGCCTATAAAGGAATGTGATATTTTTGACCTGACGGGAGTGGTTCTAGTAGACCAGGGGCCGTATTCACAAAGAATTTTAAGGCTAAAAGTAGCTCCTAACTGGCGAATTTAGGAGCAACTCCTAAAAATACTGGGCGTGTCACTCCTAAATTTAGGACTCCTAATTTTTTTCACTAAGAGTAATTCACAAAGCATTTTAGCCCTAAAAGTAGCACCTAAGTCTGGGACAGCTTAAAAGAAGTCGAGAGGACTCCTAACTCACTAAGACCTATTCACAAAAGATCTTAAAATGTCTTAGGTGCTGATCCTCCTTAACATGGACAGTTTCACCAACTCAAAAGCATTGCACATAGGCTACTTAAAAGCACACTTTAATGTAATCATATTGTTTATAACATTTGTTTCATAATTCATTACATTCATGACAAGCAGGAAGTTTTTTAGAATTACATGAAACAATAATGATATTAAATATTAAATATTATAGGCATACCTGTTGCCATGCTAGTCTGTTTAAAGGCTGCAATCTCAACCCTCTACTGCGATTATAATGCATATACCACCGCCTCTCGCATTCGTCCGGGGTCCGCGACATAAGCGGGAATGCTGCATTGATCTGCAACAAATCCTCTCCCCAGTGATGCGCGGGTTGATCCGAAATGAGCGGATGCCTGAGGTCACCCGCGGATTTTTTGCGGTCCGACTTGCGGGCGGGTTAGTTGAAAACGTTGGTCGGGTGCCGGTTGTTTTGTACATTGACCCGCGCATCGTTGTCTCGCATGTCTCACGCTTTTGCTTGATATATCAGTGCCGAATTTCCCTTTTATTACGTTTCTTTTTTCCAGCACCAACTGGAACAGCAGCAGTATTCATATTCCACCGTCATTTATTTATTACATTAGGATTCTTCAATATGGGCAACATTTACTTGCTTTAAGTAGTCTATTTAGGCTAATAGGATGTCAATTAATCAAGCAAGTGTTAATGTAATGTCGTTTTTTATTATTAGGCAATTGGCGGTTTTCATTTGGGTATTAGGCTACCTTGATTTAATTTAATTTCATTCACGACTTTTCTTTAATATATGCATTTTGATGGCATTACTATTATTATTTTGTGTAGGACACAGACATATTTCAATGTTGTAATTCCATGATTTGGTGCGTCTGTGTTATGTTACGCATGACAGCTGTCATCATAACAACCAATCACGGTGGTCATTGCGAGGCAGCTCGTGCATGAGAATTGACGTCATCCGTAGCAACGAAGACTCACTCTTAGTTTAGGAGTTATCATTTTTCCTTACTAAAAGTAGGTCTGAAAGGCGTTGTGAATAACTTTTAAGAGAAAACTCCTAGCTAAAATCTTTTAGTGCGATTTAGGAGTACTCTTAGTGGTAAGATAAAATGCTTTGTGAATACGGCCCCAGGGGTTCTCAAAGTTTACATTCAAAGGTCCAAATCTGAATTCTCATCATTTTCATAGGTCCAGAAAAACTTTATGTAAATCATTTGTTTATATAACAAATCAACACAAATAGTTTGGGAAAAACATAAGTGTATTTTGCATTTAAAGTAAAACATTTTTTTTAAACATAAACACAAGAAATATGCCAAAAGTAACCAGGTGAAAAATACAGAGCAACCTAATTAGAGAAATGGCACAGCTTGTTCTCCATCAGATGCATAAACCGTGGCAAAAGTGTGGTTGGTAGGCAGAGACACTGACCAAAATTAGGGGTGCACCTATAAATTGGCTGATGATGCTTGCTACGCTTCTTAAAGAAGTACGGTGAAATGCCGCTACATCCAAAAGCCAGGGGGCGCTCTCGGGCAGAAACTTAATATGCGCTGCAGACGAAGAACCAGAAACACGCAGCTTCAGGAAATGTCTTAAGGATATATTTATATTGCTGTTCTTCAAACTTTTTCAGGTATTTTCATGATAATAAAGAATATGTATAATGATTATGTTTGATGAGTGTTGCTTTTTCAAATGCATGTTTTAAATGAATCAAACCAACAGTGATTTCAGATTGATAAGGACTTACTGATCAAAAGCTATAGTACATGAAGTAGCTGTGCATAATATCTGGGTGTGATGGCTACAGCGTCACACAGGAAATTTTTTAATAACTCGTTTTATTTTCGGACCAGGAATACTCTTAAATCTAAAAAGAAAAAAAAAACTAAACGAATGGTTTACCAGTTTAAGATGCATTTGTAAAGTGATTAAATGTGTGCATTTGCTAATCACATACAAATTAGTGCACTTGTAATATGAAATGGACGCGGGTCCGGATTAATTTCCCGTCGGGTCCGGATCCGGACCGGAGTCCGGACTTTGAGAACCCCTGTAGTAGACCAATCACAGCGCTTGCGGTGAGGTGCAAAGTCAGGCTATGCAGAGCTACGGACAGCCTTCACATAGCCTATGGCGTAGAACTTACGCATGACTATAAATTACACTTAAGCAGAAGCTTCTTCCCCCCGGCCATCTATAACTGCTAAGTATCAACCGTGTACAACCTGTTAGCACATTAGTCTCTTCCCTGCTCACCTTAATGTTTATTATTAAGTCTATAGTATACTGTCCTGCACATACTATTTTAATCTTTAAACAGTACTTTATTTTATTTTTATTAGTACATATTTTTTAATCCACTCTGTCCATTGAGCAGATCAGACTGTCATTTATAGGGTGGGGTCTTTACACCAGGCTGCCACATTGTCAGTAAAAGAGCAGTTTCCCTTTCCCGGAGTCGATTTCATTTCAATGCACAGACACAACATGTTCTGCCCGGCATTGTTCGGCCTTCACTACCCTTCATTCTTTGGACGGAGATCAATGTCCTTCGTTCAAATAGGGAAATTTGAAGGTAGGTTTACAGTCCATCCTTCATAGTGCCCAACAAGGACGGGGGTTTACAGCCAATCCTGGATTTTCATGATTTATGCTCACACAGAAGTACATTCTCACATTTATTCTCTACCAATATTGGTTTGCGGCTATAGACAGGAAGGATGCATATTTTCATGTCTTAATACTCCCTCAACACAGACTTTTCATGCAGTTTGCTTTTGAGGGGTGAGCGCTTCAGTACAGGGCTCTCCCCTACAGTCTGTCCCTGCTCTCTTGCCTTTGATAGAGGAAGGCATGTCGTGGAATTTTAGCCGCATCAAATAATACTCACTAAGAGTGAAAGTCAAGGATCACACAGACACACTGTCGACAGAATTTTCTTTGTCTGAATTTTAGATATTCTGCAGAATAGGCTCTCACCCCCGTGGTGCTAAAAGTTTAAAAACCTAAGAGCCCCGTTTACAAGGTTGAGCACATATTTATAGTAAGATACTGAAAAACACAGTCATCCCATCTCCGCCCATGATCCAAAGATTTCATCATAGTTCCAGCGTCACTTAGAAAATAAACCTTCAATTTATCAATGACTAAGAAACATATCAGTTGAAGCACATCTGGTCAAATAGAAGAAATTATTTTGTTCTCAGTGAAACTCTACCGTGTACTGAGTTTTTCCACTTGTTCATCATTTGTTACTTATGTCATTCACTAGGCCCCCTTTATCTTATCTGGTAGGACTTTGCATAATGTTCTAGTCTTTTGACATTTTACTACTGAACAGATGGAAAGAACAGAAATCTTTCACTAGAACAGAAGAACAGGATTTTGCATTTAACAATTATAAGTTCATAAACTATAATTAAAATGAAAATAGAAAATCTTCCACTACACTCCTCCCTTTTTATGATTTATTCATAACTTCATGACTCTCATCGTTACATAGGGTCTTTTTAATTGTGGTGAAGATGTTGAGCACAGTTAGAGTTGGGGTCGTGCGCCCTTGATGATTCCTTTGGATTTGTGGTGAAGAGGTTGAGCACAGTTATAGTTGGGGTCGTGTGCCCTTGATGATCCCTTTGGATTTGTGGTGAAGAGGTTGAGCACAGTTACAGTTGGGGTCGTGTGCCCTTGATGATTCCTTTGGATTTGTGGTGAAGAGGTTGAGCACAGTTATAGTTGGGGTCATGTGCCCTTGATGATTAATTCCCTCTGTAGATTCGGTTATGGTAGCACCACACCACGCAGTCGGTTAGTCGTCCTCCCTTTGGATCACCCCTTGGATTCCAGCACCAACCCTTCGGCAATGGGCAGCGTGCACCCATGTGGCACGCTCTGCGATCTTTACGGCGGTATGAGTTGTCAGCAGAACCTGATAGGGCCCATCCCACCATCTGGCTTTCCAGGATTTCCTCCTGAGGTTCTTTACCACCACGTAATCCCCTGGTTTGATGTTGTGTAACGGTTCTTCTACTGGACGGGGTAGGGCTGCTTTAACCTGCTTTGGAGATATTTTGAAATACAGAGGACATAGAAATACAATACTGCAACATGTCATTTTCATTTTGAAGAGTATCGCCTGTCGCCCTGTGTGGTTCCCACCCCATATGTGGGGGTCTTCCAAAAAGTATTTCAAAAGGGGACAATTTTGTTCGGTCTCTGACCCTCATTCTCATGTACATGAGTACCAGTGGTAAGCACTGAACCCAATTCAATTTTGTTTCTTCACACATTTTGCTTAGTTTTGCCTTGATGGTGCCATTCTCTTTTTCCACTGCAGCTCCACTTTGTGGGTGGTAGGCGCAGTGATTGGTCAAATTGATTTGCAAAAATGTACCCACATCTTTCACCACCTGAGCAGTGAAGTGTGCTCCATTATCACTGGAAATTTTGTTTGGGATTCCCCATCTGGGAATAATATCTTTCAACAACATTTTTGTCACCCCAGCACTGTCTGCATGTTTGGCGGGCGTGGCTTCAGTTCCACTTCGAAAACATTTCATCACCAAACAATAACGTTTACCTTCTGCTGGTGTCAATTCAATGTAATCCATCATTACATGTGTGAATGGTCCCTCAGGAATGGGATGCCCCACAGGTGCAGTTTTTACCCCTCTTGCAACATTATTACCCAGACATATATGACAGTTTTCACAGTGTCCCTGTGCTACAGGAGAAAAACCCTTTGTGAGCCAATTTTGTGCCATGGCTGTCAGCATTCCTCATTTGGACACGTGGTCTAAGCCATGTGTTAACCTAGCAAAAATGGGAAAAAAGGGTTTAGGTAAACAAGGTTTTTGATTTGGACCCATCCAAATCCCTTCAGGAGTTTTGGTAGCTCCACACGATTTCCATAGAGCTATTTCTGTTGAAAGAGAAAATCTTTGCATGCTTATTAGTGACTCCTGTGGTGTTTCAGCTTCCTTTTCCTGGGAAATCTGTGTAAGAGAAAAGTCTATGTTAGTAGAAATGAGAGATGCTTCTTTTGCAGCCGCGTCCGCGCGTGCATTGCCTCTGGATACCACGTCCTGTTCCTTGGTGTGTGCTTTGCATTTGCACACAGCTATTTGAGAAAGGAGTACAATTTGTTATAGGAGAGAAAACTGTCAGTAAAATAGATTGATTAGTAGCAATTTTACAAGCTTGTGTTAGTGCATGCAATTCAGCCACCTTTGCAGATTTGTGAGGTGGTAAGCATCCGGATTTCACTACTTCAAAGTCAGACACAACTGCCCACCCCATCCTATTTATGCCTCTGTCATCTCTGGAAGAGGAACCATCCACATAATATGTGAGGGTGCATTTAGGTATGGGTGTGTCAGCAAGGTCAGGCCTTGGTGTACATACTTCCCGTAGGGCAGACAAACAACAATGTGGTGTACCTTCATCAGGTGTAGGTAACAATGTCGCAGGGTTTAGCACTGTACATCTTTCAACTGTGACATGAGACATTTGTAACAATGCACAGGAATAATGCAGCCACCTTGCTGCAGACAAGTGAGATGTGCGCTGTTCGAGCAGTATATGAGACACAGAGTGAGGAAACCAACCGACGCAACTGTGCGTACCCCACTAACTCACTGCTCGCTTGCACAGCTTTCTCTGCAGCTGCCACTGCCCTGAGACATCCTGGTAGGCCCCTGGCCACCGCCTCAAGGCGTCCTGAAAAATATGCAACTGGCCTTAACTTGTCACCATGTTCTTGTAACAAAACAGATGTCATACAGCCCTTTCTTTCATCCACAGTTTTAATAAAAGGCTTTTTTGGGTCTGGCAACCCTAAAGTGGGTGCCTGCTGTAATGTCTGTTTTAGTTCCACAAAATGCCCTTTCAGCCTTCTCTGTCCATTCTACCTTCTCTGATGGTGCCAAAGGTTTCTCATAAATCATGTCATGCAATGGTTGTTGCATTTCAGAATAGTTAGCAATAAAAGTCCTGCAATATGATGTCATACCCAAAAATGACATTACTTGTTTCTTTGTGATGGGTTTTGGTATATTAGCTATTGCCTCTATTCTCTTTGGAGAGAGAGACTTACCCATTGGTTTAATTTCATATCCTAGAAAGGTTACTTTCTGGACTGAGCACCGGACTTTATTAGGGTTTACCTTATGACCTTCCTTAGCTAGATGAGTAAGCAGCCGCATGGTGTTGTCTGTGCACGATTGCTGAGTCGGTGCTGGCACCAAGAGGTCATCCACGTACTGCAATAAAGCAACATCATCATCCAACACAAGTTTCTGTAATGAACAATGCAATGCAGAGTTTGTAAATAGTGCGGCTCTCGCTGTACCCCTTTAATGTAAAATCAAACCAAAACTGGCTATTAGAATGGACAGGAACTCTGAAGAATGCACTTGAAATATCCACTACAGAAAACCACTGGCCGTCAGCTGGTATCTGTGAGAGAATTGTGTAAGGGTTTGGCACGTGAGGTGCCCTTGCTTGTACTGCAGCATTTCCTGCTTGGAGATCTTGAACAAACCTCCACTCTGTGGGCTGACCTGCATCCCTGACCTTTTGTACAGGAAAAATGGGTGTTCTCACAGGTGAGTGTGGGCAGGGAATAATTATCCCTTTTTCCAATAAGGCCTGAAATACTGGCCTTATTCCCTCAAGCGCCTCCCTTTTCAGAGGATATTGGGGTTTACATGGTCTATAATCACTCTTTGGGGTGATAGTTACTGGTTCACACCCTTTAATCAAACCCACATCATACTTGTCTTTAGCCCACAGGTAATCAGGTACATTGTCAAGAAACTTTTTGCGGTAAATCAATACTAGCACACGTCATGTGTACTGACAAACTGTTTTGTGAGTTGAAAACTACAGAAACAGCTTTCTGTATTACAACTCTCTCTCTCAGCCATGAAAAAGCAGCATAATCTCTTCTGTGTGTTGATAACTGAACTGAGAACTGTATGCTATCTGCCAATGGTTCCCAATCAACAGCCTCGCTGCAGGCCTTTGCAAATTCACCTGCTTTTTCTAACGGCTGACTAGTATTTTTTGCAATGGAGATGTGGGGTACTGAATTGTCAAAATCAAAAATTTGTTCCTGCTTTCCTGTCAACTGAACGAGTGCCACACACCATGAGTCATTCCAGCATATATGGGTTAAAGTCAAAACCCTCTGTCTTTACAGAAAACCATCTCTCTTGCCACTCTCTTTCTGTTATGTCAACAACATGAGCTTGTGCAATGCATGTTTTCAGCTGGAATGACCTCGCTGGCTTGTGGCAATCTTATCTTCCTTTCAGCATGCAACTCTTCATTCAGAAAGGCCCATTCATACACATATAACAGAGACACACACATAGACAACATTCTGGGATCCCAACAAGAAATATTCAGGCCTTGGTTGTTACATAAGATGCTAGCATTCATTTTACACATCAAATCCCTCCCCATGAGGTTTACCGGACACGCGTCAGATACAAGGAACATATGCATAAACTCATTACCGTCATGCATACAACAGAGTGGAGCAGTAAATTCTTCCCTCACTATATGCCCCGAAGCACTCATAGATGAGGTAAACTGCCCACTCAAGGTGACAAATGGGATTTCATCTTTGCGTATGACAGAGTTGGTTGCACCAGAGTCTACCATATACAACAATGCCTGTCCCTCAAACATTATTTCTTCGAGAGGCAGTTTAGAGTATGCCTCTCGTTCAACATCAAGCAAAGCAAGTTCTTCATTGCATAGAGCGTTTCTTTCCCTTTCACACACATCAGAAAAAAACAGAATTAGCAAGCAGATAATATGGCATTTGAACCGCAGAAAAAACAAGATTGGACTTACCCCCTTCCGTCCGATTCTCTCTTTCCCCCTCCTGGCTTCAGTGCCCTTTTTCTTTACACCCCGCAAAGTTTCCCGTGTCCGCCTGGGATTCTGGTTGCTCTTGAGAATTCAGGAAATGAAAACATTGGTTTTTCAAGTGTTCTTTCTGTCCGCAATACCAGCAAATCTTCTCTCTCTGATTTTCTTGCCACTGCTTTCACTCTTTTTCTCTCTTTCTTTTTGTTGCCAGTTCTCCTGGAAATGTTGTCCTTGTGAAGGGAAACTGTGCTGATTATGTCGTTGCTGGCCCCATTCGCTTATCTTGACAAAAGCTGAAGATAGTTGTTGATTTGCCTTTCTCTGCTGCTTTCGTTTTTTCTTCATGCAGGCGTTCAACATGTAGAGAATGTGTAATGACCTCACTCAGCTTTCCTGATTCCCATCCGATGCAGGTTTGCTTCACCTTTGTTGAAATTTCAGGTTGAAGTTTCCCGAGGAACATTTGCTTTAGGTAGGATTCCCAGGATGTAACCTCTCCTGTGTTGATGTTTTTATCTGGACTTCCTCCTCTTCCTCTTCCAAGATGCTGTCGAGGAGGATTGGTGGGTTTAGCCCAGGTGATAGTTCTTGTGCTGGCGGTGGCGGGGGTGCAGTTGGTATTCTTGGTAATGCTTCTTGTGCGGGTGGTTGTGGGAGTCTTCTTGGAGGGGGTTGGAGATCACCGTCTAGAAGAGGTACCTTTGTATAAGAGAAATGTACCCCAGGTGGGGTACGTGCAGGTGCATATGGAGGAGGAAAAAAAAAAGAAAGTTAGGTTCATCATGTAATGAATCTGATGTAGGAAAACATTATGCTTAATGTTTACCTCTGACTTAGTCTGAGTCAGTTCGTCCTTGGTCTTTATCTTACTCTGTGCTCTCATTTCTCTGCCATCCGCAATTATTTTTTCCCTTAATAAAGTGAGTGCTTTTACACTCAGTGTTCCTTTAGGAGGAAAATCATACCTTTTCTCCCAGATTTTACGCTTTCCAACGCCCCCGTGCCCTTTGATTTGATCACTCGAGTATACACACCATTTTCCAGATCCATTGACTTTTACTCTCTTTCGAATTACCCTGACCCATGGTCACGAACAAAAAACGCTTACCGTATTATCTATTCAGATGCCACCACAACGGTTCTTTACAGGATTCCGTCAGCTTTGACTTCAGAAATGGTTGAGACTCTCCCTTCCCTTAGGCCTGGGGTACGGAGCCCGAGACCTCTCGTCTCAGGGGTGATCAGTCAGTCTCTCCCAAACCTTCTGGAGTCTTCAGCTGTGGAATCCGCATCCTCGTCGCCATTATTGTCGTGGAATTTTAGCCGCATCAAATAATACTCACTAAGAGTGAAAGTCAAGGATCACACAGACACACTGTCGACAGAATTTTCTTTGTCTGAATTTTATATATTCTGCAGAATAGGCTCTCACCCCCGTGGTGCTAAAAGTTTAAAAACCTAAGAGCCCCGTTTACAAGGTTGAGCACATATTTATAGTAAGATACTGAAAAACACAGTCATCCCATCTCCGCCCATGATCCAAAGATTTCATCATAGTTCCAGCGTCACTTAGAAAATAAACCTTCAATTTATCAATGACTAAGAAACATATCAGTTGAAGCACATCTGGTCAAATAGAAGAAATTATTTTGTTCTCAGTGAAACTCTACCGTGTACTGAGTTTTTCCACTTGTTCATCATTTGTTACTTATGTCATTCACTAGCCCCCCTTTATCTTATCTGGTAGGACTTTGCATAATGTTCTAGTCTTTGGACATTTTACTACTGAACAGATGGAAAGAACAGAAATCTTTCACTAGAACAGAAGAACAGGATTTTGCATTTAACAATTATAAGTTCATAAACTATAATTAAAATGAAAATAGAAAATCTTCCACTACAGGCATTTATATTCTTAACTATTTCTACGACTGGCTGATTCTAGCTCATTCTCTGGAGCAGTTGTGTGTTCACAGGGACCTAGAGCTTGGCAGATATGTTGTTTGGGGCTTCGGGTCAACTGGAAAATTAGCAAGCTCTCCCCTGTGCAGAGAATCTCTTTCCTAGGCATTGTACTCTGTCCCCACAACTGCATGTCTCACGAAGCAGGTCTGTCCTCCATTTCCAAATCACCTGCGTGGCAATACATCTTTAGCCTGTGTTCAGACCTCAGCTTTCTGTGGGCTTGGGTGCCCCTTGGACAGGTCTCCGGTCGCATTGTCATTATGACAATACCTAGGAAGTGGGCTGGGGGACTCGCAACAGCCATGCAGGTGCGGGTTCCAGAGGGCTCCCTTTGAACCGTTGGAACCAGTCGGCTCAGTTCCCTCTCTCAGAAGGTGGCTCTCCTGATCGCGCTCACCTTTATCAAGAGGGTCGGGGATCTGCAAGATTTCTCTGTCACATGTGGGTGGCTTGAATTCAGATATGTGGGTGGAGATATGTTTAGTAACTTCCAGTGTTTCCCACAGATCTGAAATTTACTTGTGGTGGTAGCTGGGGAAAAGGGCAATCATTATTATCCACCGACAAAAAATGGTCTACTATATATGTAACAAAGAACTAATAATGTGTGACACAACACAATACTTTGATTTATAAAACATTCATATTAATTTCACATTATAGTTCATTAATCTAACCACCCCAAACTTTTTTTGCCATAAACAAAGCTGACACTGTTTGTCAAAGCACCACGAAAACACTTTATGTTTTTGCACTGATATATGAAGCAATTTGATGACCCCTTTTATCAAACTCAATTATATACAATACTATGTATACTATAGCCTATATAGACAGTGCAGGTCTATAGATTATAAATGTGACTGATGTTATAATGTTAATAACTTCTATAAGATAGGCACTTTTACTGCTTCTGCTTTCTATTACTCTTTTTCCGATTAAAAAAGCTTAATCCACTCATTATTTCAGATTTAAAAGTCTACTTGCTGTCCCGATGACAGACTTTACATTACAGCTTTGCGTTTTTTATATCCTGAGTCAGCTGGAGCTTTGCTCGTTCAGCATTAGCACTGCTTTTTGCTACAATCTCTGTGCAAACTGTTTAGATTTTAGTAAAAATATTATCTATTAATAGTAAGATTATTAAAAAATGGGATAAAGAAAATGAAGCGGCGCGTGGTCGTGACAAGAGCCAGTTGCTATCGCCATAGAAACCGGAGGCACGCTAAAACAGCACTCGAGCTTTAGCGCGGTAGCGCTCACGGCCGTTCTCCGATCGACTCGGGTTTTACACACAATATTAATCAGACTTGGGACCCGAAGTAGTGAACTAGGACCGACCCGGACCCATCTGACCATTTAAAATATAATCCCGGAACCGTACGGGTCCCGCGTCCTCAGTGAAGAAAGACCTCTAATGGTAAAACTCTGCTCAAGTTCAGAAACATGAAAGGATACAATGTGACACTGAGGTTGCTTCGCGTCGCGCCCAATTCATTGAGAAACAGAGAACACGTGAACGGACACTCAACCGGAGAGACACAACGTGCTTGCACGCAAAATGAAGCCAACTTAGATGCTATAAACACATAAGGACATAAGCATATGCGACCATTTTGGTCGCAGTGTGTTCCCTGGCTGCTCCGTATGTTCTGCTGCAGTTGATCCAGTTTGCTGCGCTGGATGATGATGAGTTTATGATGCGTGCATCATCTTCACGGTCACCCGACCCCCACCTCTCTCTCGCGCTCTCTCTCTCTCGCGCTCTCTCTCTCTCGTGCTCTCTCTCTCGCGCTCTCTCTTTCGCGCTCTCTCTCTCTCTCTCTCTCCAAAACACGGGTCATCCAGTCGAGTTCAGAAAATACGGAAATTCGTAAAGTGATTTTTTTTTACCTGGGCGGGTTGCAATTTACCTGGGCGCAGCGCCCAAGTAGAGCCTATGTATGGGAAACACTGAACTTCAGTGTCAATCAGCAAAGAAAAAGAGAAGAAATGGGTGTTATATGCGATTGTAGTGTGTTCAGAGGTTAGTTATGTGGGGAAATTGGATGCTGATGGATGATTTTTTTTGGTGAAAAGTTAGCCAAGTCATCAGCTGACTATGAGGAAGTGGGTGAAGCGGGACATAGAAAAAGCAGAGAGTTGAAAGTTCAGGGTGATATTGTCATGACTTGTGTCTGTTGTAAATGACAGAAATGTCCTGGAAACACATGTGGTTAGTAGGAGGAAGAAAAAATGCAAACAGAATTTAAAAAAGGGATAATAGGATACTTTAGTGCCTTGTCAGTGTTGGAGTCACGAAGTTGGTTGAGTTACCAACACAGACTCTTGTTTGGGCTGCCTCTGACATGACATCTGCAATAGCCAATGAAAGCTTCAACCGGATGTTCCCTGCTTTTATAGCTGAAACAAGACGCCCACAAACATGACATGAAATAGGATTATTGAGAAAAAATATTGTCAACTATGGCTACAGTACAAGAGCTTTTATAATGTCTCATGCAAGAACTACCATAATATGTGTTTTTCTCAAGTCACATTTGTTCTTGCGTTTCTGTGAGATCTCGCGTCACTTTGAAATCAACTATAGTCATTACGTTTGTGATCTTGTGGTCTGATCGAATCATCCAGTGTGTGCGATCTGAGGAGTTTGCTGTTGAAAAAACACTTCAAACTTTCCTTAGTTCTTAGCTTGCCCATGGATTTAAAACGTTTTATGATGTGAAAACTTTTCTCCTAAAATAGATCATGGTGTCAGTCCTGATTGTCAGAATGATTTTCCTTAAGGAATTAAACAGTTAATGATAGATGATATAACAAAATGTTGTACAATATATATTGTTCATTATTGTTTTAATCTTTAAGGTATTTGAAATTTGTTATTGTAATACTATATTTAGTTATTTACTGATTTTAATGTAGAGATTGTGTGAAATAATGTGATTTTTTTCCACATAGAATGAAGAAGTGCAGTTTCTTGAGGATGAGCTGCAGAAGCAAAAGCAGAAGTTCTCCCAGCTAGAAAGCTTTACTAGAAGTCTGCTGATAGCTGTGAAAAACAATGACCAAGAGAAACAGCAGGTGAGGAAACATAATTAAAACCTACAGACAAACATTCAAATCAATACTTTAAATCCTAATTATTGTGACGTGTCTTTGACAGGAGCTGCTTCATGAGGTACATGAGGATTTGGGCATGGATAACCACAGAGAGCATTACACAGAGGCGATTTCCATCCAAAGGGTGTCTTTGAATTTTGATAAGAATGACACAAGGCCATTGAAACTTTAAACAGTGTTACTCCCTCCGGTCATTTTCTAACCCCCTCAGAAAACACACAGTGCCTGTGGAAACTTCTCAATAACACTGTTTGCATATTTGGTTTGCTTGGTCTGAACCAGTTTTCCAATCCACACCACAATTCATCAACTAATTGCCACTGTAACAAAGTAAGGACTCAGGATGCCAGTGGATTGTGTTCATACCAATGAAGTTGAATGAAGTTAACTTGGGTGGAGTTTTTTAGTATGTATTCATGTCTAAAAACTGCATTCATTCCAACCAAATGAATGAAACTCTAATTATAAACAGGCTTGAATCCACTCTCTAAGCTCAAATGGGAAAGCATCTTACAGTTAGATTTTTTACAGCATTTGACACTGCCTTTTTGGCTGTGTTCAGTGTAATAAAATAAATGGCACTAGGTCAACACTGAGTGGTCTTTGTTTTTGTGACAACTGAGACAAAAAAAACATTCAGAACTCAAGACTAATTGTTTTACTATTGTCCAGTCTGTTGCTAGAGGTGTAAAAAGTACTCAAAAATGTTACTCAAGTGAAAGTACAACCAGGGGAGTGTCTAGAGGGGGGGCATGGGGTGGCACCGGCCCCCCCTGGAATATGATTGCCCCCCCTGGTGCCCCCCCTCCAATCTCATTGGGCCAGCTAGATTTACTGTCAACCTGAAAATGCCCGCCGCACCATTGGACCAGAGAGCTGTCAATCACTGTTTGATATGAGACTCGCGCAAACGCGAAGAAGCAGCCAGCACAGTAGTTGTGCGTTTTTAAAACAGGAGGAAAGAGACACCACGACCCCCACCGCACCATTGGACCAGTTGTCAATCACTGTTTGATTTGAGACTCGTGCGAACGTGAAGAAGGAGCAGGGCGCCCCGCCACAGACTCAACACTGGCACAAATCAACACAAATCAAATAGATTTTTCATGATTGCCATTTACATTTTATTTTACTATTTAAAACGGCTTCGTTCGCTGTTGCAAGCGCTCAGCAGTGCTCTCGCGTGCACACTTTCTCACTGCTGCGTGCGAAGGAATTAAAAGTTGGCGTTTTTTTCCACCTGGGTTCCTACATGTACTTCATGTTCACGTAAACGTTAACAGTCAACAGATGTTACTGACGGAGAAGACTGTTGATCGAGTTTCATGACTTAACGAAAGGTTAGTTGTGTTTTCCCCCATACACACACCAGTTCTCTGTGCACAAGCTCCCTCCCTCCCTATGGTGGGGTATGCGTGCGCCCGCGTAACAGTAACGTTATATTTTTTTATTTGCGCTGAATTGTCTGCGCTATACGCGATGTACAATTAAACTATCACTCGCATTTAAATTTAAAAGCGCTCATAAACACAACCAGATGAGAAGAGCAACCATGCATGAGACACACAGGTAATCCGAAATCACCTCGTATCAGCTCAATGTAAATGTATGGTGATTTTATCAGACAATGTCGCATTTAAATCAGGATTTTAGCAGTATAACAGCTGGTTGGATTAAACACGAGGTGTTATTGGGTCGTGTTTAGTCACTATTTTAAACTCTTTCTTTATGTCTGACAACAGAACAGATGATATGTAAAAATAGCATTCAGTTGTGTTACAATACAATAAAATAAACAATGGAAGTCAGATCAGACAGAGTAGAAAAACACATTTTTAAGTAGTCTAATATTTTCCCAAACGGTCCTGATATGTCAGAACATTAACTAATACCAGCTACACGCAACTCTGTGTAATTTAGATAGCCTACTTAAAGGAATAGTTCACTTAATTTAAATTGTCATATACCTAAACTCCTTTCAAACCTGTATGAGTTTCTTTCTTCTGCTGAACACAAAAAAAGAAAAAAGTTAGGAATGCCAGTAACCAAAATCAGTTGATGGATCCCATCAGAGGCGATTCTAGGGTTAGAGCTTTAGGGGTGCTGAGCACCCAATGAGCTCCGCTGCCACGACCCACTCTTTTTTCCTACAGAAACCAATAATATGTTTATTGTAAAATAACTATCATTTTAACATTGGTTCAACTAACTCCAAAATCCAGATTTTTTTGGAGACCTTTCAGGCATGAAAACGGGTCAGGGGTGAAAAAGATTAGAAGAATATTACCCCTCTAGGGTCTGGGAGCATGCTCCCCCTTAGAACTTTTTTAAAATTACATATTTTAAAGCATCAACCTGATGAGTTTTGAGATGGATTTTTTTGCCAACCTTTTTATTTCTAATTAGTGGCGAGCTAGCACTTTTTTTGCCATTAATGCCATATTAAAGTATCAGGACAAAAGGTGGGCTACAGCAGCAGTGTGGGTATGGTTTTATGTGGATATACAGTGTGTCGTTTTAAGCCTTTGTCAAAATGATAAATCTCCTAATTTATAACTTTTATGCCTACAACATATGGTAGGATGGTAGGTTTATTAATAGTTTGTTAATTTGCAGCTTTTCTTTTAACAGTCCTTTAATTGAACCATTACCTTTACTATATGTCTAAAACAAAACACTTATGACTCTTGCACTAAGGGTTAAAAACGTTATCCCCTTCATATTAATCTACATGTGACAAACTAAAAAAATATTTATTGTCTAGTTTGATAGTCAGACAGTTAGTGATTTCACACATAACTTACCGGTACTGGTGGTATAGTGATATGTAGTTTGTTTTCACTCTGTTCCAAACGCCATGTTTTCATGACGAATGACCAGAAAAGACGCACGTGACGTCATGTTTACATGACTCCCGATTGTTAAAATAAGTCTCAAATTAACGATAAATTATACAATAAACTTTAACAACGGAGACACACGTATGCAACTACCCACTGAGACGCACAAAACTGCATGCGTCTTGCGGAAGAACATTGTAACCGGCGCTACTTCTCTCCGTTTAAGTCTATGGACGAGTCACCCAGGTACTGTACTACTCCGCAGCGCGCGGGTACCCGCCAGACTAAAATAATCCGAAAATAAACACTTATTATACGTGTACCATGGTGATTCAGTATAAGACAAAAACACGGCTTGAAAGATTGATTCGTGATGTACTCGCTCATTATAAACATAACGTAAACATTTTGTAAGATTCATGCAAGCAAGTTGCATCACAACACTTTTAACTGATTCTCACTCTGCGTGTGTTTCGCGCTGGTAAGCGATGCAGGTACAGAGAAGAGGATGACACCATTTGCTAAGCGGGGAGGTTTTCATTTTCTACCTTAACATATACATTTTAAACCACAAACTACGGAGTTTGTTTTGGACATTATTTAACCTTGTCAAAGACGAACAAACATTTTAGAATAAATAAATTTCTTGCTCCAAGTTTTAGGGGTGCTGAGCTCCTTTTTAGGGGTGCTGAAGCACCCCTAAAAAGGGGCTAGCCTCGCCCATGGATCCCATTGACTTCAAAGGTAGGAACAAAATAACATGGCAGTCAATTGGGGTCAATCAATTTTCTGGCTACTAAATATATTACCAAAATATTTTATTTTGTGTTCAGCAGAAGAAAAACTCATACATGTTTGAAATAACTTTAGGATGAGTAAATTATGACAATTTATTTAAAGTGAACTATTCTGGAAAAGAACTGTGTTGTCTAATCCATGCAAAATACAAAAAATTAATACCATCTATATTAGAGCACGTGGCATTGCACAAGATTTTGCAAACCATGCTTTCATTTGAATTTTCTAAATGGGCCCCCCTGACTGGTTATTGGTCCCCCCTGTGCCCCCCATTTATAAAATCCTGGAATCGCCCCTGAGTACAAGTACTGAGTGTAAATTTTACTCAATTAAAGGTAAAAGTATCTGGCCAGAATCATACTTGAGTAAAAGTAAAAAGTACCACATTAAAATTGTACTTGAGTATTAAAAAAGTAAAAGTAACAGGAAAAATTTAAACTAGAGATTCTTGTTTAAGCTTTTAATCTCTAAAAAAATGAAGTGAATGCACCACATACAGGGTTTTATCCTGCTTTACAACTGTTTGTATTTCATTGTATTTCATTATCAAAATATAAAACGACCTAATTCCAGTATGCAACATGCTACTTAACGTTGTAAAACCTCGAATTTAACTAAAGCAGAAGCTGATTTTCAAAATTAAAGGGATAGTTCGGCCAAAAACGATATTAAACCCATGATTTACTCACCCCCAAGCTGTCCGAGCTGCATATGTCCATCGTTTTTCAGACAAACACATTTTCAGATATTTTAGAAAATATTTTAGATCTTTCTGTTCATTAAATGTAATGTTACGGGGTCCAGCAATAGTCCACGACCTTCAAGTCCAAAAAAGTGCGTCCATCCTTCACAAATTAAATCCAAACGGCCCCAGGATGATAAACAAAGGTCTTCTGTGGGTAATCCGTGCGGTGTTGTTGTAGAAATATCCATATTTAAAATGTTATTAACGTTATAAACTACCTTTCGGTAGCGCCGCCATCTTGGAGTGATCCACATTCAGGATGAGAGCTTACGCAGCGTACAGAGTTTCTCTGCTGCTGCTCTGTGCCCCCGCCCTCCGAATTTGTCATACGTCACTAAGAAAAGTGCGTACACTACGCTAATACTCTCTCCTGAGTCTAAGATGGCGGCGCTACCGGAAGGTAGTTTATAACGTTAATAACATTTTAAATATGGATATTTCTACAACAACACCGCACGGATTACCCACAGAAGACCTTTGTTTATCATCCTGGAGCCGTTTGGATTTAATTTGTGAAGGATGGACGCACTTTTTTGGACTTGAAGGTCGTGGACTATTGCTGGACCCCGTAACATTACATTTAATGAACAGAAAGATCTAAAATATTTTCTAAAATATCCGAAAATGTGTTTGTCTGAAAAACGATGGACATATGCAACTCGGACAGCTTGGGGGTGAGTAAATCATGGGTTTAATATCGTTTTTGGCCGAACTATCCCTTTAAGTATCAAGCATCTCACAGACAGCCAGTGCAGATAGAGTTGTAGTAGTTCTTGTTCACATTTTCAGTCCAAATCTGATTTTGGTGCATATTCGATTGGAACCCAATCACATTTAGAATGTGTGAACGGCTAAAAACCACATGAAATCTGTTTTTTTCTTTTCTGTTTCAAGCTATATCCAGAGGTGGTTTGAAATACTTTTCAAAAAAACATTTCCAGAAATACATTTACGTCTGAGCGCTCTGATCGTATTTTTGTAGCTTTTCGGTCATGCTGTTGCGTCACGTAAAATGTAAACACGATTGTTGTGCCAGTGTGACGTCATTGCCATAGAAACAGTCCAGATAATCCAGAAAATGGCAAAACCCTACAGGACGCACAGATCGGATCTAAACAGTTGTGATACACAATGTGGACAGTGAGTCTGTCCAGTCAGACATGCAAAAAAATCAGATTTGGACTGACATCGTGAACAAGGTCTTAGTCTTGATAGAGAGGCTGCAAATAGCAGGGAACGTGAGCAGAGACGTCCTGGTGTCTGAAACTTAGGCCAGATATCCACCCAACTCTTTGCTGGCTTAATGTGTTGTCGGTTTCAAAGAAGCGCCCACTCGCGAGTCTCTAGCCCTTTCTCGGGCCGAGATATGGTCAACCCTTCCCGGATTTTTCCTTGGCCTTAGCTCGGGCACCTTAAGTCCAGGGCGTTCGCCATTTGGGTCCCTTATCATACCCAAGAGGGCCTTTCCAACAAGCCACCCACGAGTCTCTAGCCCATTCCCCGGCCGAGATACGGTGGTCCTTTCCCCGATTTTTTCCATGGCTGTAGCTTTGGCACCTTAAGTCCCCTCGGGTATAAGCGACCCAAAGGCATCCAAGCTACGGTCGTGGGAAAATCAGGCGAATGACCACTGTATCTCAGCCGGGGAAAGGGTTAGAGCATCAGGGTTGGCTCGTTGAAAAGGCCCTCTCGGATAGGATAAGGGACCCGAAGGGCGAACACCCCGGACTTAAGGTGCCTGAGCTACGACCGTATGAATTTTAGGGAGTGGCACGCTGTATCTCGGCCAAGGAAAATAAATAACATTTAAATTAACCCTCTGGGGTCTAAGGGGTTTTTAGGGCCCTGGGGAAGTTTTGACATGCACTGACATTTGTGCTTTTTTCAGTTGCTTAAAAACATATTAATGGCAAAAGTCTCATAAGACTGTGTTCATCACAAATTGGGCTACAATATTATATAATCAACATGTATATACATGTTTGTATTTTTGAGAGAAAAATGTTTATGCGTGGTTTTTGAAAAAGCTAAATTTTTAAGTCACTGATATAACTCCACAAAACTCATTCTAAACATGTTTTCCCAAGACTTTTTAAAACAGGATCTAGTAGTCTAGAGTTTTTTCTTCAAAATGATGTGAAAATCATATGGCCTACTCAATCACATAAAGCAAGATATTGATTTACAATTTCTAAGACACTTTTGCTTGGGAAAGGCTGTATGCGTGGAGGCGGGAAAGCTCCTGAATAATCAGTGATTGACAGCTGAGAGACAAAATAGTTGAATAATGAGCCATGTGCTGTTCTCTATGAACATTTTTGCATTGTTAGTTGAAATGTTATAGTAAAGTGACCCCTTCTGTTCAAATTGGGGTATTGCATGTTATTTTTTAAGTCCTTATATGATGACATCACAAATGTGAGCCTAGTTTTCAGCAGCAGCAGGGAAGAGCATGCGGTCATGGCTACTGCTCCTCGATTTAAGTTGATTTGAAGGCACTTTCGGTATGTAGATATTGCTAAATTATAGTTCCTATGCATATTCACTGTGAATTGTCATATTTTATATGGCAGATGTTAAATTATTTTCTCTTAGTTTTTGTGAATTGTGATAGATGTATTGCATCTATTTTCTGAAGTATTTGATACTAACTATAAGGAATGTGAAGAGCCTTTGTTGTGTTTATGTAAACATAATATGGATTCTGTATACTTAGAATTCTTTATTTTGTACTTTTACAGTTTTACGTTACTCTATGGACAACAGTAAATCTTGAAAACCATTCTTGCCTTTGTTGTCTTTGGAGGGCGTTATCTGACTGCATATTCAAGCAAGGTGTTTGAAATAAAGGGCAGAACAGTAAAACGAAAACCCTTTGGTAAACAACTTCTAGTTTCTAACTCCATGGCGGGGAGCTAGCCAGCTCATAAGGTGAACTTCCTTCTACAATGTCTAAAGCAAGCTGCAAGTCCGGATCACAGAGGCATGCATCTAATGCATCATGCTCGTCACGGCACTCACGAGGCTCATCGACTGTAACCACAGCCGCCGCGATGGCTAGAGCAGAGGCTGAAGCGGCTAAAGCAGAAATAGCTTTTGCTAAGAAAGAAAGTGAATTGAAAATACAACAAGCACAGCTTGAGGCATCATTAGAGACCTTAAGGCTGGAAAAAAAGATTGCAGCCATACAAGCAAAGGCGGAGGCCTTAGAAACAGCCGCAGAACAAGAAAGCAGAGGAAATTCGAGTGTGGTAGGCTTACCTATAGAGGACACAAAAGAACGCACACAGGCTTACTTAGCGGAACAAGCAGATAGTGTTGTGGATACACAAATGCCAGTGCTAGATGGGCTATTTTATGATAACAGATACACAAAGGTCTCAGAATTGCAACAAACACAGACTACTGAACTGCAGCAAGAGGGTAAGCATGGGTTTTATGCCACACCACCCAAGTCTCAACCTGTCAATGCAGAGGGCAGGCAGTACCCTACTATTTCGCAATTCACAGATGTTACACCCTCAGTCCATCATGAGATGTATACAAAGTTACCTCAAGATGTGTATCACTCACGTTCTGCAGCGTTTCCATGTAATGAGCAAAGGATCGGAGACAGGCGAGTGACATTCGACTATTCTCCAATTCAGTCAGCTACACCCTCACAAGCTGGGCCGTATCAAGGTAATCCTCATACAAATAACCAAATGTCTGATGTCGTCAAGTTTATTGCGAGACGTGAATTAGTGTCCACGGGCCTATCACAGTTTAATGATCGTCCAGAGACATTCAGAGCATGGAGGGCATCCTTCATAAATGCCACTAAAGAACTTAATCTCTCACCTAGCGAGGAGATGGACTTGCTAGTAAAATGGCTGGGGCGTGAGTCAGCGGAGCATGCAAAACGGATCAGAGCTGTACACATTAACCATCCACTACATGGGATCAGTCTGATTTGGGACAGACTTTATGAAACATATGGCTCGCCAGAAATGGTAGAGAGCGCTCTATTTGGTAAACTGGAGAGTTTTCCAAAAATATCGAACAGAGACAATCACAAATTGCGCGAACTGGGAGATCTGCTCATGGAGATCCAAGCAGCTAAGCAGGATGGCGATTTGATGGGTCTTTCCTATCTAGACACATCGCGGGGAGTGAATCCGATAATACAAAAACTACCGTTCAGCTTACAAGAAAAGTGGCTCACAGTGGGATCTAAGTACAAAGAGGACTACAGAGTTTCCTTTCCACCATTCAAGTTCCTAGTAGACTTTGTGTGTCAGCAATCTAAAATACGCAACGATCCAAGTTTCTTTCTCACAGCTGTACAGGAAGAATCGCACAAACCAAACAGACAGTCAAACAAAACTGTTTTCCCCAGAACCATCGCCACACACAAGACTCAAGTCTCTCCTGAAAGTTTGTTAGCTGCCAGCGAATTCAAAAATAAAGTTAACCCAGCAAAACACTGCTTTCTACACAATAAGCCTCACCCTCTGTCCAGATGTAGAGGATTCAGGATGAAACCTATGGAGGAGAGAAAGTCATTGCTTAAACAACAAGGCATATGCTTTAAATGTTGCAGCTCCACGGCACACATGGCAAAGAATTGTGATCAGGTTATTAAGTGTTCAGAATGTGGCAGCATTACCCACATGGCAGCACTCCATCCAGGTCCAGCACCTTGGACCAGAGAGCCACGATCCCCTAAATCAGAAGTGAGTGAGGACGTACCTGTGGATTCTGAGGTTTCCTCAGCTTGTACAGAGGTATGCGGGGACGGCCATCTTCCACGCTCATGCTCCAAGGTTTGTCTTGTGAAAGTATTTCCTGAAAGCCACCGTGAGAAAGCAGTCAAAATGTATGTGATATTAGACGATCAAAGTAACAGATCGCTCGCAAGATCAGAATTCTTTGATCTGTTTGGCATTACAGAGTGTAACGTAGCCTATACTCTCAAAACATGTGCAGGCACAGTTGAAACAGAAGGCAGACAAGCACGAGGCTTTCAAGTGGAATCCTTTGATGGAAGCTTAGTCTTACCCCTACCAGTGCTTCTTGAGTGTAACGAAATTCCAGACAATCGTTCTGAAATCCCCACTCCAGAAGTGGTTAGTAACCACAGGCACCTAAAACATCTCGCAAGGTACATTCCAGAGCCAGATCATCACGTCCCCATTCTTCTTCTGTTAGGCAGAGATATGATCAGAGTCCACAAAGCCCATAAGCAAGTGAACGGCCCACCAAATGCTCCCTTTGCGCAAAAATTGGACTTAGGATGGGTTATCGTTGGAGACATGTGCCTCGGGAAAGTTCATAAGCCTACCTTCATCCAAACTTACCACACCAACATTATGGAAAATGGTCAGCCTACATATTTTCACCCGTGTCCTAACAATTACACTGTAAAGAATAGATTCCAAAGTGTCAAGGAGGAAACTCAAGGACCAACAGCTTGGGATGTATTTCAGAGGACAAGAGACGATGAGAAAACCGCTCTGTCAATTGAAGACAGACAGTTTCTGCAGATCATGGACAGAGAAGTCTATAAAGACGAGGAAAATTCATGGGTTGCGCCACTTCCTTTCAGACAGCCAAGGCAGTACTTACCAGACAATCGTCCACAAGCTGTGGAACGCTTTAATTCACTTCTACGATCTTTCAGAAGGAAGCCCGAGATGAAAAAAGACTTTGTAGCCTTTATGGAAAGGTTATTTCAAAATGACCATGCAGAAATTGCTCCTTCAGTTAGTCCAAATGAACAGTGTTGGTATTTACCTTCTTTTGGCGTATACCATCCAAAAAAGCCAACCCAGATCCGAGTAGTCTTCGACTCGAGTGCTCAATGCAAAGGCGCATCACTGAATAAGGTTCTCTTGACGGGTCCCGACCTCAACAACAGTCTCCTCGGAGTCCTTATGCGTTTTCGCAGAGAGCCTGTTGCCCTCACAGTAGATGTACAACAAATGTTCCACTGCTTTAAAGTTCGGCCTGCAGACAGGAACCACCTTAGATTCCTCTGGTTTCGAGAAAATAACCCAGAGAATGAGGTTACAGAATACCGTATGAAGGTACACGTATTTGGGAACAGTCCCTCTCCGGCAGTGGCCATCTACTGTCTGCGTCGAGCAGCTCAAGAAGGAGAAAAGGAATTTGGTCAAGACGCCCGGCAGTTTGTGGAGCAAGACTTTTATATGGATGACGGATTAATTTCCTTACCCTCCTCAGAGATGGCAATTGACCTTCTAAAAAGGACACAGGACATGTTGGCCGGGTCTAATTTGAAGTTGCATAAACTAGCTTCAAACAGCAAGGAGGTTATGAGAGCTTTTCCATCCGAGGATTACGCAAACTCATTGAAAGAACTGGATTTAGGTGTCAGCTCACTTCCTATGCAACGTAGTCTTGGCCTGCTTTGGAATCTGGACACAGACTGCTTCAACTTCCAGGTCCAACAGGATAGAAGGCCTTATACTAGGCGTGGACTACTGTCTGTAATAAACAGTTTGTACGATCCACTAGGATTTGTGGCCCCTATCACAATTCAAGGCAAAGTACTGCTGAGAGAGCTTATTGAGAATGTTGCTGAGTGGGATGCACCCTTACCTGCAAACAAACAAAAGGTGTGGGAAGAATGGAGAGATTCTTTGCAAGAACTGCAACATGTACAAGTCCCAAGAAGCTACGGGCCCACATCATTGTCAGGAGCTAAGTTCAAGGAGCTCTGTGTGTTTTCTGATGCGTCCGAGCAAGTAATTGCAGCAGTTGCTTACCTCAAAACAGTTGACTCAGATGGTAACTGTCATATGGGGTTCATCACAGGCAAATCAAGGCTAGCGCCACAACCAGAGCTCACTATACCTCGTCTGGAACTCTGCGCGGCTGTCTTAGCTGTGAACATGATGGAAACCATCACTGCGGAGATTGCTGTCAAATTTGATGAGATTACCTTCTTTACGGATAGTCGAGTTGTCCTTGGATATATCCATAATGAGAAACGTAGATTTCATGTCTATGTAAGCAACCGTGTACAAAGAATCCGAAACAGCAGCAATCCAGAACAATGGCATTATGTGAGCTCAGAGAATAATCCAGCGGATGTTGCAACACGACCAATAGCTCCAGCTAAGTTGCAGGACACTATATGGTTCAGCGGGCCACCATTCTTGCATCATCCAAAAACACAGACTTCACCTAAAGAATCCTTTACACTTGTTGATCCTGATCAAGATTCTGAAGTTCGTCCAGAGGTTACAGTGTTGTATACCACTATCTCAAATCGCTTTGAACGCTTTTCGGACTGGAGCCGATTAGTCAGAGCTGTTGGAAAGTTGATTCATATTGCTCGCTCTTACAAGCAGGACCAAGAAGCCACCCCTCAAGTATGCAAAGGATGGCACTGTTGCAAACTGCCTCTTGATGCTGACACAATACTCCAGAGCACTGAAGTTGTCATCCGAGCAGTGCAACAGGAAACTTATGCTGATGAGTTGCAGTGCCTCAAACGGAACAAACCACTTCCCAAAACTAGCACACTTCGAAATCTAGATCCCTTCATTGATCCAAGTGGATTGTTGAGGGTTGGAGGTCGTCTGGACAAAGCAGATCTGGGTTCTGAAGAAAAAAGACCCCTCATCATACCCGGCAAGAATCATGTAGCATTACTTCTGACACGACACTTTCATGAGCAGACCCATCATCAGGGTCGCCACTTCACTGAGGGGGCGATAAGATCTGCTGGCTACTGGATAATTGGAGGCAAAAGACGTGTGAACAATCTCGTCCATTCCTGTGTTATGTGCCGCAGACTCAGGAGGGGCTGCGAGACTCAAAAGATGGCAGATTTGCCCATTGACAGGCTTAGCACAGAGCCACCCTTCACACATGTGGGATTAGATGTGTTTGGCCCCTGGTCCGTATCTGCTCGTAGGACAAGAGGTGGCTACGCAGAAAGCAAAAGATGGGCAGTCCTATTCACATGTCTAAGCATCAGAGCGATTCATATAGAAGTGATTGAGTCCCTGGATTCCTCCAGTTTCATTAATGCTTTGAGAAGGTTTCTGGCAATCCGGGGTCCAGTGAAACAGATTCGCTCCGATAGAGGCACCAATTTCATCGGAGCTTGTAAAGACTTGCAAATCCCTTCCAATGTTGATGAAAAGGCAGTGAAACAATTCCTGTCAGATCATGGCTGCATATGGACATTTAATCCTCCGCATTCATCGCACATGGGGGGTGCATGGGAGAGGATGATCGGCATTGCTCGTAGGATCTTGGATTCTATGCTTCTGCAGATGACATCCTCTAAACTCACGCATGAAGTACTCTCCACCTTCATGGCTGAAGTCACTGCCATTGTAAACAATAGACCACTGATACCTGTGTCAACTGATCCAACAGATCCTTTCATCCTAACACCTGCCACATTACTTACCCAAAAGACTGATACTAGCTCTGCTCCAACGGGGGACTTTGGAAAGCCTGATCTGTACAAGCAACAGTGGCGCACGGTGCAAAGTCTTGCAAATACCTTCTGGGACAGATGGCGTAAACAGTACCTTTCTACCCTACAGCATAGACGAAAATGGCACCATCAGCAACCCAACATTTCCAAAGGATGCATAGTTCTGCTGAAGGACTCTCAGTCTAAACGGAACAATTGGCCCCTGGGCATCATAACGGAAACTTACCCCAGCCAAGATGGGCGGGTACGGAAAGTGCAAGTAAAAATCATTGGAAAAGGCGGACCCAAACTATTTCTGAGACCTATTAATGAGATAGTACTCTTACTTCATGAAGATTCTGGATAGACTATTCAGGTTTAAACTTAATTAAGAAGGTTTGGAATTCCCTGAATCCCAGACGGGGAGTGTGCTGTTCTCTATGAACATTTTTGCATTGTTAGTTGAAATGTTATAGTAAAGTGACCCCTTCTGTTCAAATTGGGGTATTGCATGTTATTTTTTAAGTCCTTATATGATGACATCACAAATGTGGGCCTAGTTTTCAGCAGCAGCAGGGAAGAGCATGCGGTCATGGCTACTGCTCCTCGATTTAAGTTGATTTGAAGGCACTTTCGGTATGTAGATATTGCTAAATTATAGTTCCTATGCATATTCACTGTGAATTGTCATATTTTATATGGCAGATGTTAAATTATTTTCTCTTAGTTTTTGTGAATTGTGATAGATGTATTGCATCTATTTTCTGAAGTATTTGATACTAACTATAAGGAATGTGAAGAGCCTTTGTTGTGTTTATGTAAACATAATATGGATTCTGTATACTTAGAATTCTTTATTTTGTACTTTTACAGTTTTACGTTACTCTATGGACAACAGTAAATCTTGAAAACCATTCTTGCCTTTGTTGTCTTTGGAGGGCGTTATCTGACTGCATATTCAAGCAAGGTGTTTGAAATAAAGGGCAGAACAAGCCACATAATGAGCCTTGTGGGGATGTTCAACAGGAATGTAACTTTCTCTGTAGTAAAACCATGATAAGGTTTACTTTTCAATATAATGTAAATACACACACACACACACACACACACATTATATATATATATTTCTATTGAAATATTTTCTATTAATTTCACAAGTTACCTTTTAAAATCCATAGTAGCCTAATCATGGTAAAGATACTGTTTGGCCATCGTGAACACACTTCAACACAGGGTTAGTGTTTGGTTGGCCAGCGAGAGGTTTACTTTTGTGCAGTAAAAAGCTCAAAAGAACAACTGCCTATCGTTGTCTGGACTCTTATTTGTGTTTTTGTAATCATTATAGTAGAAACACAACAAGGGACACGCGTGATAAACCTATCAATGTTTGTTTACAGCCGCCGCCATTACCTCGCGTGTTGATCATGAATGCAGTGAACGTGTGCACACGCGAGTGATCCTGTGTTTAATAAACTTGCTGTGCGGAGATATGCGCTTAGACGCAACTAAATAAGGATTGTACTGTTTGCAATCGCGTATTTCATAAGAATACCAAAAAGCGCGTCAGGTTTCCTGACTCGCGTGTTTGTGTATGTGCGTTCCAATCGCCTGAACTGTTTGACGGAAGAACAAAGACAACACTCGCGTCTGGAGAGACTGACACACATACGCAAGTAAATAAGGATTTTGATGTCATGTTTGGTGCAATCGGATGGAAATACAAGGAATGGAGAGACTGGATTGTGGATTGCATATCCATTGACTGCAGGAGGCACGAGTCATGCATATGGATGTTTCTGCTTGTTCACTTCAATGGCGCGGGGGTGTGGCGATCTCATCTCATTACAGATAATGAGGTAACTGGAGAAATACGGTACTTTTCCTCCTTCTCATACAGTTTACACCGAATGACAATATCTGTTTTCAATATCACTTACATCATTTAAAAGGAGACATTCCAAGCATTATGTAGACATTTATCTTTTGTTTCTACGACAAGTATTCGTTAAGTTACAGTTCATTTTTCTGACGTGTTTCTGAAAGGACTTCACTGAGAGAGAGAGAGAACAGAACGTGCATCATGTTTATTTTCTTAATTTTGCGAAAAGCACAACATTCTGTTTTTATTGGGAGTGGACAGAAAAATACTAGACACTTTAACGTTTTAGATGATGTATAAATCATATCTGTATGTCAAAAATCAGCAGAGTAATTTAAGTCTCTTTGCGGAGTGATTGAAAAATAAAGCGTCGACCCCAGAGTGTTAAACTGGCCGTCAGCACAATTCAATTGGTTTGGTAAGAGTAAGGGAAAATAGAATAAAGTGATTTTTAAAAAATAAGTACTTTTTGACTTTAAATAAAATTGTAAGGAGTAAAAAGTACTTTTTTTTCTTAAAAAATGTAATTAAGTAAAAGTAAAAGTACTGATTTTAAATTAAAAACAAAAATGATAAAACGAAAAACAACTTGTTTTTCGATTTTTGGATTGTGCATTCAGATCAAAAAGACAAAATATGAATAATGGATTAGGACAAATTTGAATTTTTTTATTTTATACCTTAGCAGACATTTGCCAATGAAATCATTTTAAACAGATCAAGTACTTTTGTGGTAACAGATTACTTACAGACATTTTAATAAGGATGTGCATATGACAGAGCAACGAGCAATCATGCTCTCCTGTAGTCTTATTCTCTTATACAGTCCGACTCTTGTCAGATTCTTGTGGTGCGGGATTAAATTTAAGAGTATAAATAGGTAGCAGTCGGAACTCTGGGGTACCCATATTGGACAGGAACGTTGGTTGTGAACGGGCGGTCTGGGCTGTGTTTCCTGATAAAATTGAACTTAGCACTTAAGAGCGCTTTCTACGAGCTACTTAATGAACGTTAGTTATTCTTTCACGTGCATTTCCCAAAAATGCACTTAAATATATCGCACACAGCAGTGGCTATCCGTTTGTCAAGTGCTGAAATGTCGCCTATAGAATGACTGTTAATTGTAGCACACGCTTGTTAAAAGTTTAGCCTAATGATCTTCACCCAATGCATGTAATAATATTGTTAATAATATTGTTTGATATTGTTCAATGACTAATTGCACATTTTAATAATTTATGCTATGTGAAATCATCTTTTCAATATTTAGTTATAGGACTCATTCCAGTGTGAATTGCCTTTTTAAGTTTATAATATTACTTATTTGGCTATCATTGATATATTAATATCTTGTGCCTTTCTATGTAATGTTTATTTTACATTTATTTTACCAGCACGGATGTACACTGTTCTATGCATACTGTACACTTTTTATATTAAGCACAACCTTTGGTCATTATTAACTTCACAATCAAAGAATGAATTAAAAGAGCTTTATAATACAATGTCTCTACAAATTTTTAGTCTCCTCAAGTATTGCCTTCTACATTTTAAAGAATAGATGAAAGGCGAAACATCATCACGGTAGAGCTGTGTTAAGTTACGATGCTTTTGGGAAATGCAGCCCTGACTGACGCGCACTCCCGACATCTTTTGACAGCGTTAGCTTTGGCGTATTCGCACTTCATTCTGATCACATGTACACCTGCAAGAATGTTTGTAATAGTTTGGCAGAAAATAGGTTTATATGGTTTTTAGTGATATGTTTATATGTTGCTTAGTGATATGCTTTGCCCTATTTAATGTATGTTTCTTTGTTACATTTTGCGTTGACCGTCAATATATTTTTTTTATATGCCCTGTAAACCTGGCAATGTCTTTGCATCTCGATGATGCTACGAGTGCACCTTAAAAGATGTGAATAAATAGCACGAAGTATAAAACTCGTGCAATACATACGCCAAATTCCACTTTGGCGTGCATATGATACGCCAGTCCTTCCCATTCACTTAAACGGTGCATCTTTTTTTGTCGTTTTATTTATTGGTTTCTCAATTTTTTGCTTTTTTTTACCATTTTCGCTTGGGTTTAGCAACTTTTTGTTATATAAAAATGACATCCTAACCCAAACCCCAACTCTAACCCCAACTCCAAGCGACCATGGCTTAAATATGGACAAAAACATGGAGAAACCTGTATATTAAATATCCTCATTAAGTAAATCTAAAATCTAACCCTAAACCCAAGTGAAAATGGTTTAAAAAACAGAAAAAATTGAGAAACCAATAAATAATTACTTGTAATTATGTGTAATTACTTCCACCCCACTAATCAAAGTATTCTCGTAAGTGTAGAATCTGCTATTTAAAATGCATACTGTCGAATCGCTCTCTGGCTGAATCCATGTTGTGCCTCCATCTTTGAAATACATTCGCCGACGAGGGACATTCCTGAAATTCAAGCTCCGCCTTTCGCGCTTTCAGACTACACTCACGCTGGCCGCTAGCTGAAGCCTCCGGAGGTTGCATGTGTATGCGGTATACGTCATCAAGACAGTCTTATTTCAGAATATTAACAATTATAAAGCTGACAATTATTCTTAGTTAATTGTAAATTGATGTAATATGCTTATGACTTGCGAATGTAATGCTCAGTTAATTTAAATAAACCAGGCTTGATGACGTATCCAGCCTGCGACCTGCGTTGCTGAATCCTTCGGATTTTACAACAGCTGCACACCGTGATGAACCTGCAATCTAATGCTTTGATTTGAAAGCCTGTTGAAGACATATTCTCGAGGACATTAAAACCAGAGTAGTAACGAATTACATTCACTCCATTACATTTACTTGAGTAATTTTTTTGGGAAACTAGTACTTTTAGAGTAAATTTAAAAATGGGTACTTTTTACTCTTACTCAAGTATATTTCTAGTGAAAAAAATGTACTTTTACTTCGCTACATTCGGTGGCGTTAGTGCGCTACTGTCACATAATTAATTAATATATATTTTTTAAGTTTATATGACTTGTTCGAAAGTCTCGCGAGACGTTAGAGAGGCTGCGTGCGTTGCGAGAGGTGGCTATGTATCACCCTTAAGCGCGTAGATGAAAGGAGATTAAGCGGAGGATGACCTATATGCAATCTATTGGAGGCAGATTACGTGTGGCCTCAAGTTCGGTCTATGTTTACACTACAAAAGGTCAAAAAGAATAGTTTCATAATGCGATGTATGCGCTTTGTGCACCAAAACGAACTGACATCTCAACGTAAAGGAATTTAAGCTCCAACCTGAAACAACACGGGTAAGTGTCACTGTTGGCCATTTGGTAACCATGGGCACTTTTACGTTATTATAATACTATGTCACACACTGTCCCGAGTGTTTTTGTCATATGCGCTCTTGTACAAGCAATGAAAATTAGTCTAACCTTACAAACAACACTCACATTTGCACATTTCCATATAATTTCCCCACAAAGCTAAACAAATTGAACAGCATAATGTTACGTCTTGCATTAATAATATGGAAGAACCGGGGCAAAAGTAACACGGGACGAAAGTAACAAAGCGATTTTCTCAGAGGACTGATAACATTTGCATCCCAAACAGCATCTTTACGACCCTTGACAGAGCTGACAAATTTGCGTTATTTACTCACAGTTTTCCGCGTGTAGATCCAGTAAGGTGTTTTCAACCATAAGTAAATTCCAAAAGCGGTCATTATTTTCCTATAACGCGTTGTGTTTCTCGTTTCATCAATCTACATGTTATTTAGTGCTCTAACACATCCTGAAGTTTGACTTCAAGAGTTTTTCAAAATAAAAGTAAATCGGGTTTAAATGTGAGGAGATCCTGTCGGGACGAAAGTAACACTTACTTTTGTCCCATTTACAGTATATTATTCTAATTTTATTTAATTTAATTTTCATAGTGTTTAAACTGTTGAATTTAAGTTTGTACTGTTGGATGCTTTTGAAACATTTGATAAAACTGATATTTAAAATGAAAATGTAATTTAATTATTTTTTACAAAGATAAATTACAAAATATGTTTGCAGTCCCAGGTGAAAAAGAAATATATTTAAATAGTATTTTTTGGGACATACTTAATATATTTAAAAGCTACTATACTAAATGCATATTAAATGTATTATATTGAACCCACTTCAAATATATTAAATGCATTTCAAGATATATTTAAAGTCAATTTTAATCTATTTGCATTATATTTAATAAATTGAAATTGTGTTAAATTGGAACAACTTCAAATATATTTAGTGCAATTTAAGTGTACTTCTTTAAAATTCATTTGAAATGCACTTCTCATACACTTAAAAATACAGTTAGAATACATTTAAAGCTTAATTTAACTGTGCTTTAGAACACTTTAATAGTACTTCAGCATATTAGAAATATACTAGCATTACATTAATAGAAATGTATTAGCATTACACTTCTATTTTATTATAAAGCTGTTTTTAATATTTAAAATGTTATATTAAAATCATTAAATTTTAAGACACATACACAGATTTTGAATACAGAACAATTTAATATACTTCATATTGTGTTGTGTACATTCCAAAAATCCTAAAGTAAATTAATCAAGCAAGCACAGAGACATACATAATCTCTTGACCAAAGAGAAACATATAAAACAAATATCAGAGAAATGCAATTACAGAGCTACTTCTATCAAATTGTACAACATTAACATTAAATGTATTAATGAAAAGTACACTATGAATATGCAATCACTAAATATTCATAAGCAATGATTATATAATAATCATAATGTAATCTCTGCATAAAAAGTTAATGAAAAAAAAATATTTAAGTGCAATTTAAAGACGGAGTGCACAATGTTTGAAAAACGCTTTGGAAAAGGAAATTGGGCCGACTACCAAAACACACTTGTAGCCAACCAGCAGTAAGGGGCGTGTCTACTAACTGACATCCTTGCCGGGGTTGCGTATGTGTGTGGTGGCTCTATCAAAAGAAGGTCCAGATTCTATTGGGGTAGAGGCATGTTTGTTTAGGTAATTTCAAATGTTAACATTGGCTTTCAAAAATAGTGCACTCCGCCTTTAACCAACTTAAGATAAACCTATAAAAAGCTGAACTAAAACACAAAACAGTTTAGATGTCACATGTTTAAGTGGAGGGTGACTTCTTCTTGCAATTCAGACACCGTAGTAATTGAAGACTGCTTTATCACACGGGCTGTGAAAAGGAAACAGAATATACCAATTAACCAATAATGAATGAACATTTGGATATCCATGTTTAAAATAAATTGGCATAGATATGCATGTATGGAAGTTTTGTTAACTTCTCAGTTTACCTTTTAAAGCTTTGACTGTGTCCTCATCAAGCGTGTCAGTTTTATCTGTCAGAGCACTCTACAAGTGGGAATGAAGATAGGATTAGAACAGGCTCATGAAATAAAGCAACCTGTGTGTATTACATGATATGTTTTACATTGATAATTGTGTTTTATTTGAACCTAGATCATTTTCCATTGTTTGTCTATTGTGGTCTTGCAAACTTAAGGTTCACCTCTGTTTAAGGAGATTTAAGGAAATCAGAAATGATGCCAAACAGGGCTCCAGACTGCTATCAAATGGTGGCATTTTGCCACCTAAATTTGAGAGTGTGCCACTGAATTTTACATCCGGTCGCACATGTGCGACCAGCAAATTTGACCTTTTTTGTGATATGACACTAATTTGAAACAGCACATTGTACTTTCTGAATCTATAATTAAAGTATTTATTAGTAATACAGTCTAAATTAGTAGACATGTGAATATTTGGTTAGCATGTTGTTTTACCGTGTGTGCCCCTAAATTTTCTGGTTGCGCCCCTAAAATTTTCAGTTGGGGGCCACTGTGCTCCTAGTAAAAAAAGTTATTCTGGTGCCCTGCCAAATGGTGCAATGATGACTAGGCCAAGTCCCTTACAGCTTTACAATAAAAAAAAAACGTTTTTTACAAGAATAATTCAAAAGGACAGAAATTAGCCACCTGGAATGGATGTGTTGCAAACGTTTTTCTTCACTCCACATTTGCCCCGATTCAAAAATGTCAATAGCAGTTGATCTGAAAAACAACAGGCAGGTAAATGATGATTATAATGATTTGTTTTCGTTTTAAGATTTACTTACCCCGAGTACAATATATTAAGACAATATAATATAATCAAACCCAGCCTCTGCAGTTTTACAATCTCTCATAAAAGTATCCCTTCTTACAATGTCATTTTTGTGTCCATATGTAATTAGAAATACATTTAAAAATATACAAAAAGACAATAAGGTTGTCAAGATTGAACTGATATAAACATTAGCCATTGAACATTACTGGAGTTATAATAACCATATGGTCATATCATGGTATTTTCGTGTAAGACAGCTCAAACATTCATTTTAACTAACGTTAGCGTTGCAAGAGAAACATTAGAAAAACTTAAACGTGAAATCAAATAGCAACAACAAACTTACCACCAAGAATAAGTCTTTCTATGCACTATATCTTCATTTGTTCCTGTCTACTTGGGATCTGGTTGGTCATATTTATGTCGCTGTGCTAAAAAAAATGAAAGGTTTTAATGATTTCTGAAATGCTTAAGAGAAATGCCTAACGTTAGTCAGAAAATAAAGATGTTCCACACGCAACACAGACATAACGTAACATAAAGAAGCTGGGTTAAATGTAATGTAATGTTTTACTTATTTAATAGTTAACTAAATAAAGAAATGTGAAAATCTGTCATCACTTACCCTCGTGTTGTCTCGTTCATCTCCAAACAAAAAGCGAAATACTTTTTCCCTCAACGTCAGATCCACTAAAACTGCTCATATTTTAAATCGAGTTGTTTTATCTTAGTCCTCTGGTGAAATATGATCGCCGATTAATTAAATAAATACGTTTAATGCAGAGTCGCCATCTAATTTAACAGTTTATACGTTTAATGCAAGCAACCGCATGCACCGTGAACAACTGAACTAAACTGAACAAGTTTCAAATAGCACCGTGACGTGTTACTATGACAACAACCAATCAGGTTTAGTCACGTGTGTCACGTGTGTTGTTTGAAATTAAACACTAGCAAACGTAAGATTTTAAGCAAATCTTTGAAAAAATAGTTTATTGTGCAATCGGAATGATATAATGTTGAAATTCTTGAGGAAAGTTCAATGTTAGCTTATTACAATTAATGAATCATGTTTTGAAAAAAGTATGTTTATTCAAATATACTAAAACTTCACTAGAAGTACATTTGTGTTTAGCATATTTCTTAAAAGTGTAATTATGCATATATTTATTACCAGCATACTTTTAGTACACTTAATATAAATACATTAAAAATATTCTTAAGTTTAGCATATTTCTTAAAAATGTAATAAAGCATATATTTATTACCAATGTACTTCTAGTACACTTAATACAAATACATTAAAAATATTCTTAAGTTTAGCATATTTCTTTAAAATGTAATTAAGTATATATTTATTACCAATGTACTTCTAGTACACTTAATATAAATACATTTAAAATATTCTTAAGTTTAGCATATTTCTTAAAAATGTACTTAAGTATATATTTATTACAAGTGTACTTCTAGTATACTTTTAAAAAATATGTTTAAATGCAATTTAACGTATTTTTAATACACTTCAAATAAGTATGTTGGAAATACAAATGTATTATAAACATACTATTTGTATTTTAAGTATATTTTTAATACATTAAATACTACGTCTTTTTGACCTGGGGTTACATATTAAAGAGGTCATAGTCATGTATAATTAATAAAAACAAGTGTAACACGAAAATCTATCTAGTTTTGTGGTGTTTAAAAAGTAACAATTCACCACACTTATTAGGGGTCAAGCCCAGGGCGAAGACCCCTATTGTATCTGTTAGTTTTCTTTTTCTTTTTAAATATTATTCTTCTTCCTGTTCCATTGCGGTCTATGGCAGCCCATAGAACCGTACGTAGGAAAGTTATGAAATTTGGCACACTGACAGAGGACAATCCAAATAATATCCATAGCAATTTTGGAGTCTCTATCTCAAACCCGCTAGCGCCACCAACAGTCCAAAATTGCACTTACATTTTTGCTTATAACTTCTGACCCGTATGTCCTAGAAACAAAATTCTTGTTTCTCATGATTCCTTGGCTCAAGACGATTCGATTGGACCCTATGACGTAATTTTCGGTCATAAAAATTTTTCCGCCATTTTTAATTATTCGTAAAACCTACTTTTGCGAACTCGTCCTAGAGCTTTTGTATGATTGCCACGAAAATCGGTGTGTAGCATCTAGAGACACTCGAGGCAAAAAGTTATCAAAAGAATTTCGATAAACCAATCCGTTGCCGTATAGTGCATCAACAAATTTAAGTAGAGCGCAGAAAAACAGATTTTAGTTTGTATCTTCGCAAATCTTATGTCTATTGACGCAACACTTTGTAGTTGTGAAGCCAGTCAGGATCTGAGGGGGCATGCAGAGTTTCGTCACAGCGCCACCTAGTGGGCAGACAAATGTTGTACATGCTTATAACTTTGGGTACGACCATCGTATTTTCACGTGACTTGATTTTTTGGAGTCCTGAATAGTTGTCGAGTCCAATGATACCAAACATGCCAGAATTCGACATACGGTTAACCCTGCGCACCAAAAAAGTACTTAACAAACACGCGCAAATATCTCCGCGAGCGTTATTCCGATCGACTCGAAAATGCCATAGGAAGAACATTGCATTACCTTCCGAACAAAAAGTTCCATTGGCTTTATATTAAAATTTTCATCAGAAATGGCCGAAAATTGCAAAAAACAAAAAATTACCTTTAAATTTTTTGTTTTTTACACATAAATGGTTATAACTTCGTAAACCAAAGAGATTTTTTTCACCATATTTGAGACGGTGATGTACAACCACAGTCTGAGGCCACACAAAAAAAATAGTATGCTTGCACCACTAATTGGCCTTATAATTAAAACAAATCCTTTGAAATCAAGCCACCCTATGGTCATACAACTGTTTCTTCACTAAACTAAAGTGTATAGTCATAAAACTAGCTAGATGTAAAACAGTTATGACCTGAGGTTGCATGCACAATTTTGTCATTGCGCCACCTAGTGGTTTTGAGTTAGAAATATGGTATTTTTGACTAAAACTACTCCAACAGTACATCTAAAACCATGAGTCATCATGTATTATTCCTTTCATGGCTTTGACTATAATCACTGGTGGTTGCCAATTCACTCCCTAGCAACCAATGAGAATACCTTATCAACCGTTTTTGCAAGAGCTATATCTCTGCGTCAGAACATCGTAGAGACATGGGGGTGGGCTCTTTTGACTCATTAACACCACTGTAACATTTTGTGATCTGAGTATTGCCAATGCAAGCACCACTCATTTTTACTTCAGTGTTCTAGTTATCAATGCTCGTCGAAAGAGAGGGAGAGATTTCACTAAATGAGAATACAGCTTTTGATGCTGATAACTGTTATATTGTTTTGTCTGAAATCAAGAGATTTTCCTAGGTTCTTTAAACTGCTCATCCGAAGTCAACTTTACTTTCTGCTGTGCCCTTTTTGGCTTGACCCCGGTGATTGCTGCTTGCAGCTATATTTAGGGGTCAAGCCCCGAAGGGGCGTAGAACCCTATTGTTATTGTTAGTTTTCTTATTAGGGGTCAAGCCCCGAAGGGGCGTAGAACCCTATTGTTAGGGGTCAAGCCCAGAATGGGCGAAGACCCCTATTGTATCTGTTAGTTTTCTTTTTCTTTTTAGGGGTCAAGCCCCGAAGGGGCGAAGACCCCTATTGTATCCGTTAGTTTTCTTATAATAATAATTAGGGGTCAAGCCCCGAAGGGGCGAAGACCCCTATTGTATTTGTTAGTTTTCTTATTATTAGGGGTCAAGCCCCGAAGGGGCGAAGACCCCTATTGTATTTGTTAGTTTTCTTATTATTAGGGGTCAAGCCCCGAAGGGGCGAAGACCCCTATTGTATTTGTTAGTTTTCTTATTATTATTAGGGGTCAAGCCCCGAAGGGGCGTAGAACCCTATTGTTATTGTTAGTTTTCTTATTATTATTATTCATCTTCTTGTTCTTCCGCCATTGAAGTCAATGGCAGCCCATAGAACCGTACGTAGGAAAGTTATGAAATTTGGCACACATGTAGAGGACAGTCTCAGAAGTTACTATAGCAACATTGGTGTGTCTGACTCAAACCCTCTAGCGCCACCAACAGTCCAAATATCCACTTATGTTCATGCTCATAACTTCTGACCCGTGAGTCCTAGAAACTAAATTCTTGTTTCCTCTGAATCCTTTGCTCATGTTGATTCAATTGCAAACATTGATGTCATTTGTGTCATGCAAATCTTTCCGCCATTTTGAATTTTCCGTAAAACCTACTTTTTCGAACTCCTCCTAGAGCGTTCGTCCGATTTGCATGTCCTTTGGTATGTAGCATCTAGAGACACCCCAGACAAAAAGTTATCAAAAGCTTTTTGATAGACCAATGCGTTCTCGTATACAGTGACAACATATATGGCGGCGAGCACGCCAAAACGGACGTGAGGCCGTATCTTCGCAAAACTTTATTGTATCGACACGAAACTTGGTATATGTCATTACAGTCATGACCTGAGGGTGCCTGCAACGTTTCGTCACAGCGCCACCTAGTGGTCACGAGATTCGAAAAATGCCTATTCTAGCTTATAACTACTTCAAACTTGAGCCTAAAATCACGAAGGTGGTCTTGTTAGGTTCCTTGAGGCATGCCGAGTCAAACGATAGCAAACGGTTTTCGGTCGGCCATTTTGGGTGTCGGCCATTTTGAATTTTCTCATTAAGTTCAGTATTTCACAAACAGAATGGCGTATCGCTACGAAATTTGGCATGGTTTATCAGTGACATGTTCTGAGCGCACCTATAAATCTTTAGGACAGCGCCACCTAGTGGTCAGGATATGTAAATAAATAGTTTAAAATCTTTATATCATTTGATTAAATTGCCACTATGACATAAGACTTCACTCTATTGATTCCTTGGCTCATGCTGAGTCCGACTGTACCAAATATGTCTGAGTCAAACCTACTTCCTGTCAGCCATTTTGAATTATATTGAACACCTACTTTTTCGAACTCCTCCTAGAGCGCTTGTGTGATTGGCTTGATTTTTGGTATGCATCATCTAGAGACACTCTAGACAAAAAGTTATCAAAAGATTTTCGTTAGACCTATCCGTTCTCGTATAACGCATCAAAGAATGCGAGGGCGAGCATGCCAAAATGTGTTTGAGCCTGTATCTTCGCAAAACTTTTGCGTATTAATATGAGACTTGGTATATGTCATAACAGTGATGACCTGAGGGTGCATGCACCATTTCGTCACACTGCCCCCTACTGATCACGAGATATAAAAAATGTCTATTTTTGCTTATAACTACTGCAAATTTGAACGTAAAATTATGAGACTGGTCTTGTTAGATTTCGTGAGGCATGGCGAGTCAAACGATACCAAATGGTTTTTGGTCGGCCATTTTGTGTGTCGGCCATTTTGAATTTTTCTTTAAGTTCAAGTATTTCAGAAACGCAATTGCGTATTGTTATGAAACTTGGTATGGTTCCTCAGCAACATGTTCTGGGAGGACTTGTAAACTTTCCGGTACCCCCTAGTGGTCAAGAGATTAGAAGCTATATCTCTGCATCTCTTTATCGTATTTAAACCAAATTTGGTGGGTGTCATCACAATCAAGACCTGAGTCACAATTTATTTTTTGGTCAGTGCCCCCTAGTGGTCAAGTCATTTAAGGCTATATCTCTGCATCTCTTTATTGTATTTACACCAAATTTGGTGGGTGTCATCACAATCAAGACCTGAGTCACAATTTATTTTTTGGTCAGTGCCCCCTAGTGGTCAAGTCATTTAAGGCTATATCTCCGGATCGCTTTATTGTATTTACACTAAATTTGGTATGTGTCATCACAGTCATGACCTGAGGCACCATCTATTCTTTTGGCACAGTGCCACCTAGTGGTCTCAAGATACGAAACAATTGCTTTTTTTCATAAAACTAATGCAAACTTAGATCTTAAATCATGACAGTCATCACGTATGAATCATTTTTTGCCATGTTTGGCTTGACCCCGGTATCGCTGCTTGCAGCTATATTTATAATAATTATTCTGCTTCTTCTTCTTCTTCTTCTTCCGCCATTGCGGTCTATGGCAGCCCATAGAACCGTACGTAGGAAAGTTATGAAATTTGGCACACTGATAAAGGACAGTCCAATGTGTCCCCATAGCAAATTTGGAGTCTCTATCTCAAACCCGCTAGCGCCACCAACAGTCCAAAGTTGCACTTACGTTTTTGCTTATAACTTCTGATCCGTAAGTCCTAGAAACGAAATTCTTGTTTCCTCTGATTCCTTGGCTCAAGACGATTCGACTGGACCCTATGACGTCATTTTCCGTCATGAAAATTTTTCCGCCATTTTGAATTATTCGTAAAACCTACTTTTGCGAACTCGTCCTAGAGCTTTTGCCCGATTTCCACGAAAATCGGTATGTAGCATCTACAGACCCTCACGGCAAAAAGTTATGGAATTAATGTCGATTCGCCAATCTGTTTGCGTAAACCGCGTCAACAAATTTTACGTAGAGTGCAAAAAAACGGATTTGAGGCTGTATCTTCGCCAAACTTAAGCCTATTGAAACGACACTTGGTACTTGTGATGCCAGTCAGGAACTGAGAGCGCATGCCCAGTTTCGTCGCAGCGCCACCTAGTGGTAAGACGAATGTTTTACACACCTATAACTTTGGCTGTGATCGACGTATTTTCATGGGACTTGTTTCCTTGGAGTCCTGAATAGTTGCCGAGTCCAACGATACCAAACATGCCAGAATTGGCCTTACGGTTAACCCTGCGCGGCAAAATAGCACTTAAAAAACACGCGCAAATATCTCCGCGAGCGTAATTCTGATCGACTCGAAAACATCATAGGAAGAATATTGCATTACCTTCTGAACAAAAAGTTCTATTGGCATTGTATTAAAATTTTCATCAGAAATGGCTGAAAATTGCAAAAAACGAAAAATTACCTTTAAATTTTGTGTTTTTACACATAAATGGCTATAACTTCGTAACGCAAAGAGATTTTTTTACCATATTTGATACCCTGATGTATGAGCATATTTTGAGGCCACACAAAAAAAATTGTATGCTTGCACCACTAGGTGGCCCTATAATTGAACAAAACCTTTGATATCAAGCCAGCCCTATGGTCATACAACTGTTTCTTCACTAAACTAAAGTGTATAGTCATAAAACTAGCTAGATGTAACACAGTTATGACCTGAGGTTGCATGCACAATTTTGTCATTGCGCCACCTACTGGTTTTGAGATAGAATAACGCATTTTTTGCCTAAAACTACTGCAACAACACTTCTAAAACCATGAGTCATCATGGATTATTCCTTTCATGGCTTTGACTATAATCACTGATGGTTGCCAATTCACTCCCTAGCAACCAATGAGAATACCTTATCAACCGTTTTTGCAAAAGCTATATCTCTGCATCGGAACACCGTAGAGACACGGGGGTGGGCTCTTTTCACTAATTAAACTTGGTTTAACTAGGTTCTTCAGTCTGCTTATCCAATCTCAATTTTACATCCTTTTGGGCCCTTTTCGGCTTGACCCCGGTATTGCTGCTTGCAGCTATATTTAGGGGTCAAGCCCCGAAGGGGCGAAGACCCCTATTGTATTTGTTAGTTTTCTTATTATTATTATTAGGGGTCAAGCCCCGAAGGGGCGAAGACCCCTATTGTATTTGTTAGTTTTCTTATTAGGGGTCAAGCCCCGAAGGGGCGAAGACCCCTATTGTATCCGTTAGTTTTCTTTTTAGGGGTCAAGCCCAGAATGGGCGAAGACCCCTATTGTTTCTGTTAGTTTTCTTTTTCTTTTTCTTCTTTTTCTTTTTCTTCCTCCGCCATTGCGGTCTATGGCAGCCTATAGAACCGTACGTAGGAAAGTTATGAAATTTGGCACACTGATAGAGGACTGTCCAAAAAGTCTCCACAGCAAATTTGAAGTCTGTATCTCTAACCCGCTAGCGCCACCAACAGTCCAAATTTGCACTTATGTATTTGCTTATAACTTCTGACCCGTAAGTCCTAGACACTAAATTCTTGTATCCTCTGATTCCTTGGCTCAAGACGATTCGATTGGACCCTATGACGTCATTTTCCGTCATGAAAAAATTTCCGCCATTTTGATTTATTCATAAAACCTACTTTTGCGAACTTGTCCTAGAGCTTTTGCCCAATTGCCACGAAAAATGGTATGTAGCATCAAGAGACACTCAGGGCAAAAAGTTATTAAAAGAATTTTGATAAACCATTCCGTTTTCGTATAGCGCGTCAACAAATTTTACGTAGAGCCCAAAAAAACAGGTTTTAGTGTGTATCTTCGCCAATCTTATGTCTATTGACGCCACACTTGGTAGTTGTGATGCCAGTGAGGATCTGAGGGGGCATGCAGAGTTTCGTCACAGCACCACCTAGTGGTCATACGAATGTTGTACATGCTTATAACTTTGGCTCTGATCTGTGTTTTTTCACGGGACTTGTTTCGCTGAAGTCCAGAATAGTTGCCGAGTCCAACGTTACCAAACATGCCAGATTTCGCCTTACGGTTAGCCCTGCGCAGCAAAACAGCACTTAAAAAACACGGGCGAATATCTCCGCGAGCGTAATTCTGATCGACTCGAAAACATCATAGGAAGAATATTGCATTACCTTCTGAACAAAAAGTTCTATTTGCGTTGTATTAAAATTTTCATCAGAAATGGCCGAAAATTGCAAAAAACGAAAAATTACCTTTTAATTTTCTGTTTTTACACATAAATGGTTATAACTTCGTAACGCAAAGAGATTTTTTCACCATATTTGATACGCTGATGTACGACCACAGTCTGAGGCTACACAAAAAAATTGTATGCTTGCACCACTAGTTGGCCTTATAATTGAATAAAACCTTTGAAATCAAGCCACCCTATGGTCATACAACTGTTTCTTCACTAAACTAAAGTGTATAGTCATAAAACTAGCTAGATGTAACACAGTTATGACCTGAGGTTGCATCCACGAATTTTGTCATTGCGCCACCTACTGGTTTTGAGATAGAATATGGCATTTTTTTGGCCTAAAACTACTGCAACAACACATCTAAAACCATGAGTCATCATGGATTATTCCTTTCATGGCTTTGACTACAATCACTAGTGGATGTCCATTTACTCTCTAGCAACCAATGAGAATACCTTATCAACTGTTTTTGCAAGAGCTTTTTCTCTGCATCAGAACATCGCAGAGACATGGGGATGGCCTCTTTTGACTCTTTTAACTTGTTGTAACATGTTGTGACCCATGTTTGCCCACTGTAAGCATCACATACATGTCCTTCAGTGCTCTAATGTTCCATGATTGTCAATAACCGAAGGACAGTTGCAGTAGACAAGAACATAGATTATTTTTGTTGATTACTTTGCATTTTTTCATCTGAAATCATTAGGTTTACCTAAGTTCTTCAGTCTGCTTATCCAAACGCAACTTTACATCCTTCTGTGCCCTTTTCGGCTTGACCCCGGTGATTGCTGCTTGCAGCTATATTTAGGGGTCAAGCCCAGAATGGGCGAAGACCCCTATTGTTTCTGTTAGTTTTCTTTTTCTTTTTCTTTTTCTTTTTCTTCCTCCGCCATTGCGGTCTATGGCAGCCTATAGAACCGTACGTAGGAAAGTTATGAAATTTGGCACACTGATAGAGGACTGTCCAAAAAGTCTCCACAGCAAATTTGAAGTCTGTATCTCTAACCCGCTAGCGCCACCAACAGTCCAAATTTGCACTTATGTATTTGCCTATAACTTCTGACCCGTAAGTCCTAGACACTAAATTCTTGTATCCTCTGATTCCTTGGCTCAAGACGATTCGATTGGACCCTATGACGTCATTTTCCGTCATGAAAAATTTTCCGCCATTTTGATTTATTCATAAAACCTACTTTTGCGAACTTGTCCTAGAGCTTTTGCCCAATTGCCACGAAAAATGGTATGTAGCATCTAGAGACACTCAGGGCAAAAAGTTATTAAAAGAATTTTGATAAACCATTCTGTTTTCGTATAGCGCGTCAACAAATTTTACGTAGAGCCCAAAAAACAGGTTTTAGTGTGTATCTTCGCCAATCTTATGTCTATTGACGCCACACTTGGTAGTTGTGATGCCAGTGAGGATTTGAGGGGGCATGCAGAGTTTCGTCACAGCACCACCTAGTGGTCATACGAATGTTGTGCATGCTTATAACTTTGGCTCTGATCTGTGTTTTTTCACGGGACTTGTTTCGCTGAAGTCCAGAATAGTTGCCGAGTCCAACCTTACCAAACATGCCAGATTTCGCCTTACGGTTAGCCCTGCGCAGCAAAACAGCACTTAAAAAACACGCGCGAATATCTCCGCGAGCGTAATTCTGATCGACTCGAAAACATCATAGGAAGAATATTGCATTACCTTCTGAACAAAAAGTTCTATTGGCGTTGTATTAAAATTTTCATCAGAAATGGCCGAAAATTGCAAAAAACGAAAAATTACCTTTAAATTTTCTGTTTTTACACATAAATGGTTATAACTTCGTAACGCAAAGAGATTTTTTCACCATATTTGATACGCTGATGTACGACCACAGTCTGAGGCTACACAAAAAAAATTGTATGCTTGCACCACTAGTTGGCCTTATAATTGAATAAAACCTTTGAAATCAAGCCACCCTATGGTCATACAACTGTTTCTTCACTAAACTAAAGTGTATAGTCATAAAACTAGCAAGATGTAACACAGTTATGACCTGAGGTTGCATGCACGAATTTTGTCATTGCGCCACCTACTGGTTTTGAGACAGAATATGGCATTTTTTTGTCCTAAAACTACTGCAACAACACATCTAAAACCATGAGTCATCATGGATTATTCCTTTCATGGCTTTGACTATAATCACTAGTGGATGTCCATTTACTCTCTAGCAACCAATGAGAATACCTTATCAACTGTTTTTGCAAGAGTTTTTTCTCTGCATCAGAACATCGCAGAGACATGGGGATGGTCTCTTTTGACTCTTTTAACTTGTTGTAACATGTTGTGACCCATGTTTGCCCACTGTAAGCATCACATACATGTCCTTCAGTGCTCTAATGTCCCATGATTGTCAATAACCGAAGGACAGTTGCAGTAGACAAGAACATAGATTATTTTTGTTGATTACTTTGCATTTTTTCATCTGAAATCATTAGGTTTACCTAAGTTCTTCAGTCTGCTTATCCAAACGCAACTTTACATCCTTCTGTGCCCTTTTCGGCTTGACCCCGGTGATTGCTGCTTGCAGCTATATTTATTAGGGGTCAAGCCCCGAAGGGGCGAAGACCCCTATTGTATTTGTTAGTTTTCTTATTATTATTAGGGGTCAAGCCACGAAGTGGCGTAGACACCTATTGTTATTGTTAGTTTTCTTATTATTATTATTATTCTTCCTCTTCCGCCATTGAAGTCAATGGCAGCCCATAGAACCGTACGTAGGAAAGTTGTGAATTTTGGCACACATGTAGAGGACAGTCTAAGAAGTTACTATAGCAACATTGGTGTGTCTGACTCAAACCCTCTAGCGCCACCAACAGTCCAAAAATCCACTTATGTTCATGCTCATAACTTCTGACCCGTGAGTCATAGACACTAAATTCTTGTTTCCTCTGAATCCTTTGCTCATGATGATTCAATTGCACACATTGATGTCAATTCTGTCATGCACATCTTTCCGCCATTTTGAATTTCCCGTAAAACCTACTTTTTCGAACTCCTCTTAGAGCGTTTGTCCGATTTGCATGTCCTTTTGTATATAGCATCTAGAGACACCCATGACAAAAAGTTATCAAAAGCTTTTTGATAGACCAATGCGTTCTCGTATACCGTGACAACATGTACGGCGGCGAGCACGCCAAAACAGATGTGAGGCCGTATCTTCGCAAAACTTATGTGTATCGACACGAAACTTGGTATATGTCATTACAGTCATGACCTGAGGGTGCCTGCAACGTTTCGTCACAGCGCCACCTAGTGGTCACGAGATTCGAAAAATGCCTATTTTCGCTTATAACTACTTCAAACTTGTGTCTAAAATCATGAAGGTGGTCTTGTTAGATTCCTTGAGGCATGCCGAGTCAAACGATACCAAACGGTTTTCGGTCGGCCATTTTGGGTGTCGGCCATTTTGAATTTTCTCATTAAGTTCAGTATTTCACAAACAGAATGGCGTATCGCTACAAAATTTGGCATGGTTCATCAGTGACATGTTCTGAGCGCACCTATAAATCTTAAAGACGGCGCCACCTAGTGGTCAGGATATGTAAAAAAAATTTTTAAAATCTTTATGTCATTTGATTAAATTGCCACTATGACATAAGACTTCACTCTATTGATTCCTTGGCTCATGCTGAGTCCGACTGTACCAAATATGTCTGAGTCAAACCTACTTCCTGTCGGCCATTTTGAATTATATTGAACACCTACTTTTTCGAACTCCTCCTAGAGCGCTTGTGTGATTGGCTTGATTTTTGGTATGCATCATCTAGAGACACTCTAGACAAAAAGTTATCAAAAGATTTTCGTTAGACTTATCCGTTCTCGTATAACGCATCAAAGAATGCGAGGGCGAGCACGCCAAAATGTGTTTGAGCCTGTATCTTCGCAAAACTTTTGCGTATTAATATGAGACTTGGTATATGTCATAACAGTGATGACCTGAGGGTGCATGCACCATTTCGTCACACTGCCTCCTGCTGGTCACGAGATATAAAAAATGTCTATTTTTGCTTATAACTACTGCAAATTTGAATGTAAAATTATGAGACTGGTCTTGTTAGATTTCGTGAGGCATGGCGAGTCAAACGATACCAAATGTTTTTTGGTCGGCCATTTTGTGTGTCGGCCATTTTGAATTTTTCTTTAAGTTCAAGTATTTCAGAAACACAATTGCGTATTGTTATGAAACTTGGTATGGTTCATCAGCAACATGTTCTGGGAGGACTTGTAAACTTCCCGGCGCCCCCTAGTGGTCAAGAGATTTGAAGCTATATCTCTGCATCTCTTTATCGTATTAACACCAAATTTGGTGGGTGTCATCACAATCAAGACCTGAGTCACAATTTATTTTTTGGTCAGTGCCCCCTAGTGGTCAAGTCATTTAAGGCTATATCTCTGCATCTCTTTATTGTATTCACACCAAATTTGGTGGGTGTCATCACAATCAAGACCTGAGTCACAATACATTTTTTGGTCAGTGCCCCCTAGTGGTCAAGTCATTTAAGGCTATATCTCCTTATCGCTTTATTGTATTTACACTAAATTTGGTATGTGTCATCACAGTCATGACCTGAGTCACCATCTATTCTTTCAGCACAGTGCCAACTAGTGGTCTCAAGATACAAAAAAATTGCTTTTTTTCATAAAACTAATGCAAACTTAGATGTTAAATCATGACAGTCATCACGTATGAATCATTTTTTGCCATGTTTGGCTTGACCCCGGTATCGCTGCTTGCAGCTATATTTAGTTATTCTTCTTCTTCTTCCGCCATTGCGGTCTATGGCAGCCCATAGAACCGTACGTAGGAAAGTTATGAAATTTGGCACACTGATAAAGGACAGTCCAATGTGTCCCCACAGCAAATTTGGGGTCTCTATCTCCAACCCTCTAGCGCCACCAACAGTCCAAAGATGCACTTACGTTTTTGCTTATAACTTCTGATCCGTAAGTCCTAGAAACGAAATTCTTGTTTCCTCTGATTCCTTGGCTCAAGACGATTCGACTGGACCCTATGACGTCATTTTCCGTCATGAAAATTTTTCCGCCATTTTGAATTATTCGTAAAATCTACTTTTTCGAACTCGTCCTAGAGTTTTTGTCCGATTGCCACGAAAATTGGTCTGTATCATCTAGAGACACTCATGGCAAAAAGTTATCAAAAGAATTTCGATACACCAATCAGTTGTCGTATACCGCCTTGACAAATGTTACGAAGTGCGCAAAAAAACAGATTTTAGGCTGTACCTTCGTCAAACTTAGGCCTATTGAAACGACACTTGTTACTTGTGATGCCAGTCAGGAACTGAGGGTGCATGCACAGTTTCGTTGCAGCGCCACCTAGTGGCCTGACAAATGATTTATACACCTATAACTTTGGCTGCGATTAACGTATTTTGACGGGACTTGATTTTTAGGAGTGCTGAGTAGTCGCCGAGTCCAACGATACCCAACATGCCAGATTTTGCCTTACGGTTAGCCCTGAGCAGCAAAACAGCACTTAAAAAACACGTGCGAATATCTTCGCGAGCGTTATTCTGATCGACTTGAAAACACCATAGGAAGAACATTGCATTACCTTCTGAACAAAAAGTTCTATTGGCGTTATATTAAAATTTTCATCAGAAATGGCTGAAAATTGCAAAAAACTAAAAATTACCTTTGTATTTTGTGTTTTTTACACATAAATGGTTGTAACTTCGTAACAAGAAGAGATTTTTTCACCAGATTTGATATGCTGATGTATGAGCACATTCTGAGGTCACACAAAAAAATTTTATGCTTTCACCACTAGATGGCCTTATAATTGAACAAAACCTTTGACAACAAGCCAGCCCTATGGTCATACAACTGTTTCTTAACTAAACTAAAGTGTATAGTCATAAAATTAGCTTTGATGTTTTTGATGTAACACAATCATGACCTTAGTTCATCTCTCGAAAGTAAATATCTGTGTCGATGAACATGGCAGTGCCATCAGAATGACAAGTGCTTGTGTCATTGTATACAGATAAGACAGTCAAATTTCATTCTTGTGTTGTTGATATAACAGTGTACTCTGGAGGGATGTTCTGATGTCAGTTATTGGAAATTGTAGAGTTTATGTGTGAGTTTGGTTGCAAGAGACTGGACAAGCTTCACATTTACACTTTTACTATTTGTACTAAAATTTGTTGACAGACCATGTCATTGCGATACAGACAGGAAAACACAGCACTGCATAGCATAAAAACTACAAAAGAGGACCTTAGGACAATCCCCTTAAGGAAAATTGTACATGCAGAGCTGTAGGCATTACTCCTGATGTTCATTTCTATTATGCCACAAACTCTCATCCACATCACAATTAATGTCTTCTCTATCCATGCCAGCCAGAAGGGTCATCTGTATATGTGGCTGGCAATCATATATTTTCCATCTCCATGCTGAGAAAAATACCTCTCTTGGGTTAAGGAATTGGGAGTAGGATCAGAGGAGCTCGATCAGCAGCCTGATGTGGGTCACAAACCATTGCTGGATCATGTTGGAGCGATGGAAAATATAGTTTTTTTTTCACTTTGGTGCATTTTTCACATCACTATTTACATTTGCAGTTTCTCATTCCTTCAACAAATTGCAAATGCTTTGGGCATGCATCAATTGCTCTGCAGTTTTATAACATTATCATTTGCTTATGTCATGTCAGTCAAAATTAACTATATTTGTGAATGCTGAATAGTCATTCCATATAAAGCTAATAGTCCTCATTTCATTGCTTCAGTCATTACATACAAAAATGTTGAACCAATTGTCAAAATCTTTTTTTTATCTTTTCTTTTTCCAAAAATGTCTCCTAAATTTAAAAACTTCTGAAATTATGTGGCCAGACGGAGAGGAATGTCTGGATGTGCAAGAATGATTACAGTAGAATGTATGTTGTATGTTCAGTTCCAACATATACTGCAATATTGTTTACAGTTGTGCACAGCTCTATCCAAAGGGAGTTTATGTTTTTGGTAAATAAGAGTTTATTTGTTCTTTTGCACAATGCTGTGAATAAATTAGAATTGCAAAGAGCATATGCAGTAAAAATGTGAAACATACATATTCAGTGTCTTGTACTCTGTTACCTCACTAAATACAGTAATGTGTAACTTTATTGTATTTTTCAAATGACTGTGCAAATAGTATATAGTGCTGTCTTGAGCATTTCCAGGTAGTGTCACATAGATCTGACTTTTTTGCATTGGAAAACATTTACACAGTAAACTTTCAATGAAAACATAATAAAGTTATTTGACTATCTTGTTCATAAACAATGGTGTCAGGACTTTTTATTTTGATGACACTGACACTTTCATTGACATGAATACTTGCTTTTGAAAAATGACCTATCCATTTTGAGCAGGTGACACGCTTTGCAGGTTATAAACTAGATTTTGTAGTTTGTACTAATATTGAGAACTGCATTAACTGTTGTGCAAATGTAAATAGTGATGTGAGAAATGCACCAAAGTAACTGAAAAAAACTGTAATGTTCATTCATCAGTTCATGATCTCATGAACTTCAATGCTCATACAATGTTACTTTTTAACACTAATATATAGTGTTAATATAACATACACTATCCGTCTGTGGATTATATATACACTAAGGCCTAGTTTCACAGAAAATACTACTGGACTAAGAATTAGTTAAATTAAGATAGTTTTTAAACATGTCTTAAAAAATTATGTTTGTATGAGTTTAGGAAAGTTGCAATATTTTTCAGAAAACTTGACTCTTCTGTAGTTACATTGTGTACTAAAGCTGACAGAAAATTAAAAGTTGCAATTTTCTAGGCCAATTATCCAAGGTACTGTATTCTCATTCCTGCATAATAATCAAGGACTTTGCTATCATTGCATAAAATCACTCACTGCAACTATAGAACAGTAAAGTTTTAAATAGGAAAAATATCGAAAATCTCCGGTTATTTTCAAGTGTGATGCTAATTGTCTAATTGGATTCAATGGATTATGCGAATCTATGTTAAAAGTGGTACCACCTGACCCGGAGATTGGCAAAATTGAAATGTTGGAGGAACCAAACTTAAAATCAGCCTAGTAAAAATCAGCCTATTTTCAAAAAATTTGAGTGTCCCTTTAAAATTTGATAGTGCAAGTTATTTTGTGTTGAGTCTGTGAAACTTTGCGTAAGAGTTTTATTTTATCAAAGTGGATTTTGTTGTGTATTTTGACAGTTCCACTTGATGGTTATACATTTTATGAAATTGGCTTTAAAGTGATCACTCCTAAATGATTTTTTTTCAAAATTGTCTCATTTGCATCTTGTTCTTGCATGAATTCATTTTTTTTTTCAGATGAACAGAAAAGATATTTTGATCAATCAATTATGATAGTCTATTATGGCATAGATGTACAATGATAAATATGGCTGCATTTTAATTATAAAATGACAAAATCTGCTTTATAGAATTACAACTTTAAAGCTGTCTAAAGTGAATACATTACTGAATAGTGAATAAACTTTTGTGTATTCATGTGAATCATTGTCATAATGAGCAGAGTCATATTTATTAGGGGTGGGAATCGCTTGGAGCCTCATGAATCGATTCAGAATCGATTCTTAGGGTCCCGATTCGATTCAGAATCGATTCTTGATATACTAATTTGCATATCTGTGACGTCATTACGTCGCATTGCTTTCAAAGCCAGGTTAATTTTTTCGCTTTTGCTAGTCTCTGTACTGTCATATACTGTACTTTAATGCAACTAGGGATAAATAATGTCATTCTTATATACATACATGTCCTGTTTCTGTTGTAAGACATTAAAACCAGTAAAAATATTAATTTAACGTGACATATTAATTCTATATGTTAACTGGCATTAACTTCCACGAACGTTAAGTGTCTAATCATCATCATTATACACAGTGATTGGCATTATTACTGTATTTATATAATGCAGCGCACTCAGCGACTGAATAACAAACTATGTGCATATTTTTACAGAAGTATATTCATGTTATATCTAAACAGTCAGCGGATGGTTTAGGGCAGCGGTGTCCGGTAGATCGCACAACTGCTGCTCCACGCGCAAAATTGTCATTATGGTCTTTTGGAGTAATTGTGAAACATGCAGGTCTTTTTGAGTTGGTGCGCCTTTCTTCTCAAATGTGTTTTGCCAGGCCACTGCAGCTCAGTCGTCTTTAACTTCCAAAATTCACATGGATGCGCATTCTTGCCTCACGCAGTTGCTGATTCACACGCACGGTGTGTGTGAGCGAGCAAACGAGAGGGAGAGAGAGGCAGCGTAGCGCTGATTTGTATGCTTCTGTTTATTTCACTAAACCGCATCTCCGCTATTTTAAGGAGTACTCGACATGTACTCAAGGATTTTTTTTAAAACTCCTCAAAAAGAATAGAGTAATGGTGACAGCCCTAAATTCAATGTAGAGATATATGCAGTATAGTCCTACAAGCATTTAAAGTGTTCTTTCTCTTCTGCTCTTTTAAGCTCCGCTATGCGCTCGTACAGTGCGCGCTCTCTTAAGTTGTCCGTGTGCATCACCGCTCCCCCAGTTGAGTTCCGCCTTTTGGTTCTGATAACATGACGTTATTTTGTAAACGATTCTTGACATTTGTGAATTGATTCAGAATCGGCCCACGTCCGAATTGCGATTCATCTAAGAATCAATTTTTTTGCCCACCCCTAATATTTATTATACTGTATGACTGTATGCCTTTAATGTTAAATGTAAGTAGCCTCAATATTAATAACATCTTGCATCTGTTCCCCTGTGTTATCCTTGGTTCACAGAGGACATCTAAGACAAATAGGTTCAATTCCACTTTACTATGATGTTCATCCTACAATTGATCCACTTGATGTCTAATATCATGCTACCAAATTGATGAATTCCGCAGTGACAATTGATTACTTCCTTGTGAATTATGCAGGGATGTTGAATTCATAGAATTTAGTCAATAACACATTAGAATTATTGACTAAATTCTATGACTTAGTGAATACTAAATGACAATTTCAATTGAGAATTTTAATTCTGATCTGAGAATGTACCAAAGTGAATGAGAAAAACTGTAATAACAAAACTGAATACCTCCATACTTTATTATTTCATAATATACTTTAGGCAATTCACATTTATTTCTTAATTAAATAGTGTAATATTAGTCTATTCCCATATTTATTCATATACTGCATCATAAAATATATTTAAAAAGTGCTTTACTTTTTTTCTTAGCTTTTTTCTTTACTTTGTTTTTTCCATGAAAAGCTACTTTGAAATGATGTACAATTGTGAAAAGTGCTATATTATTAAATTAAATTGATTAACCTTAGAATGCATGACAGTTTTGTGACAGTGACACCTACTGGTGCATATAGATAAAATATATTTAAAACTTCAAAGTTATGTGCTTATTTTAAATTAATATTAATAAAGAAATTGTAAATAAAGGAATGCAAAATCACTTATACTTTCATTTAAATTCTATTTACTTTTTATAGAACAATACAATGTATTGTTATGACAAAATCTTAAAATTATAGAATATATAGTATTATTACAAATTCAACAAGAAATGAAACAAAAGAGGAATAACAAAACAAATATCCTCTTTACTTTTAAAAATATAAATAAAGTCTTACTCATTTATTAACAAAAGAAAGTTAATTTAACTTGCTAGAATTACAAAGAACCAATGCTTAAAATATCATAATGTAATAGTATATATACTTAAACAATATATATATATTTTTATATATATACATTTCCACTGTAGTTTAGTTGATAAGCAAAACCACACCAATGGGACAAGTCACCAAATAGTGTGAATTACAAGTATGAATTCACATTAAACAATTTGCTTACTTGTAAGTGTAATGTAAGGTATGTGTGTAAAAATCATACAATAATTAGAAAAATCAAATTAAACATATTTTGCTTTTTCATTAAAACACAATGTGTCATCATAAAATGCATGTTGCATAAGATTGTAAGTTCAAGGTGAAATTTGTTTTATTACCAATTTAGCCACAGGTTCAGCAAAAACAGACAATTTAAATTATGTTACTTTTACATTCTAAACTCTACATGGTAAAAACTCTGGGGTGGTTTCCCGGATATGGAATGATTTAAACTAGGAGTACACCTTAGTTTTAATTATATAACTAGTTTTAACAAACATACCTTACTAAACCATTACTTGTGTGCATTTTCAGACTAAACAAAGGGCAATGATATATTTGAAGATATGTCAGTGCAAGTTATTTTCAGTTTGGACTGATCCTACATTTATTTTACTCTACAATTAGACTAATTCCTGTCCATGAAACCAGCTCTATAACATTAAAACTAAAGGAAGAATTTTTTAACAAATAACAAATAAATACAGTCAATATATACAGATAAAACAAATAAAGTATAATGTAACAACACAATGCACGTGCAGATAGATTTTAAAAACCACTGAAATAAGGAACAGTTCAAACATAATATGGTGCAAAGAGACTAATTTAAAACATTGTTAAGTGATAGAGAACTAATTTAGTCAAACTGTGTAATGAATTTTCAGTCCAATGTTGCTATAAGGTGATGAGCAGTCCAATGATGCACAAAGTAGCTAGTACTTGATATATGAAGCTGTCTTTCAGTCTGGTGGTCCTGACCTGGAAAATACCAGTCTCTTCTTGCATGTTAGTAAACTGAAGAAACTGTGTGTGGGCTGGGTGGAATCATCTGCAATACAGAGGGCTTGAAGGTGAGATGTGTGCTATAAGTATCTTGAAGCAAGAGGATAGCAACATCAATGATCTTTTCAGGTGCTTTTGCTATACACTGGAGGGTCCTATGGTGTCATACCACACAGTGATGCAACTGGTCAAGATTTTCTCAATAGTGGCTCGGTAAAAGGTGTGCATGATGGGTTTAGGACTCTGGCTTTTTTGTGGAATAACTATAGTAGCGTGTGTGCTTTTTTGGCCAGTGATGCAATGTTGTCAGTCCAGGAGAGGTCCTATGTGATGTGTACACCCAGTAAATTTTTCTAGTCACTCGTTTAGAGGACCATTCTGAATACACAGTGTCCTGAAGTCAACAAAAATCTGCTTCATCTTGTCCACATCCAGACACAGGCTCACCTCGTTCCTGTAGTTGATCTTATCTCTTTTGTTAATGAGATAATGTAGCTAAAGAGATAATGCAGTTGTGGGAGAGCAGAGTCAATAGGAAGATGCTAAGCAAACATCTTTGAGTAGCTCCTGTGTTAAGCTTGATTGTGCTAAATGTGTTACTGCCGACAAATACTTCCTGAGGACTCACAGTCAGAAAGTCCAGCAGCCAGTTCTATAACAAGATGGTAAGGCCAAGCTGAACCAGTTTGTGAATGAGCTATTGGAGGATGATGGTATTAAATGCTGAAGTGTAGTCTATGAATATCATTGTACACACAAGTCTTTTTGTCCAGAAGACTAAGGGTTGAGTAGACGGCAGTGGAGAAAGGTTGGACCATTAACAAACTAGAACAAATTTGGTACAGGGGTTCCTACAGTCCTTACTGACTTAGGCCCATTGCACCTCCTGGTGCATAGCCCATCGACGACTTCCCTTCCGCTCTTTCGATTCTGTGCTAATCTGACCAGTTCGCCCCAGTACAGGCCAGTCACTTTGATGTCTGTTTCAAAATCATGGCGCCAGGTGTTTCTTGGCCTTCCCCGTTTTCTTTTCCCTTGAGGATTCCAGGTGAGAGCCTGTTTGGTGATGTTATTTGTCGGTTTTTGCAGAGTGTGGCCTAACCAGGCCCATCTCCGTCTTACAATCTCCCCTTCAGCAGGACACTGTTAAGTTATTTGCCACAAATAAGTGTTTTTATATAATCTTGGGCCAGTGGATTGAGAGGATTCTACGTAGACATCCGTTGACAAAAGTTTGGATCCTCTTTAAAGTGGTCCTTCTAAATCTCCATGTCTCAGCTCCATAAAGCAAATCTGCCTTGACCTTTGAGTTGAATAAGCAAATTTTGGTGTGGCAGCTGATTTCTTTGAATTCCAAATGTTTTTAAGCTGGATGAATGCTGTGCGTGCTTTTCTTATGCTGATTTAAACGTCCACCTCTGTTACACCCTGCTTGTCCACCACACTACCGAGATATGTGACAGAGTCCACTTCTTCCAGGGCTTCCCCTTCTACCATCACTGGCTCCTGACTTGTGGCATTCACTTTAAAAAAATGTGTCTTTCCTCTGTTGATCTTGAGTCCAACCTGTGCTGACACACAGAGCAGTTTTGTTGTGTTCTCCTGTATTTGCTGATGGCTGTGTGACAAGAGGGCAAGGTCATCCAGGTTGTTCCACATTCTTCATTGAATACCGTTCCTCTTTCCGTCAGTGACAGACTTCATTATCCAATTTATGGTCAAGAGGAACAGAAACGGTGACAGTAGACAGCTCTGCCTCACTCCTGTCTTTACCTGGAAGCTCTTTGTTAGCTGTTCTTCACGAACCACCCTGCATGCCATGACCTCATAAGAGTTCTTGATCAAATTGACATGCTTTTCATTTCTACAGGGTAAACAAAACAACAAATATTTTCTATAATTATGTTAAGCTATTTTAATGATAATAAATACAAAAATACACATACATCAACAGTCTATTAAGTATTATGATATATGAAGTAATAAAGTGAACTTATTGTTCTATTGCTGTTACTGCTCTGTGCTATTGTTTATCAGATAATAAATGATAAGGTGTTGTTTTAGTACTATAATTTTTCAACATGAACAAATATTTAATTATTATGCCATACTAAATATGATTGTGTTAATGAAAAGCTAACGTAAAGCATCATTCATAAAAACAATTATACTTACCTAAAGTGTCTTTGAAGATGATTTTTCATCAGCAACTTTCAGCAATGTGTACACTACTCTTGTAATCCGGCAGGTTAGGGAATAAATATCACTGTTCTTTTAACTTTTTGAGCAGAGCTTCAGAAGCTGAGTTGTCCATAAGGTCCAGATTGTTTGTAGATACGTTCCAATGCATATATAGTGCAGATGAATTAACTTTTTGAACATAGGTTCAGAAGCTGAATTGTCCATAAGATTCAGATTATCTGGGAACTGGAAAAGGTTACTGCTGGTCAATATGAAAAAACATTATAGAACAGGCAGATCAGTTGTTATAATGTCCATGAAGAACCATTTTAAGCAATTTTCCATACGCTGAGTTATCCAGATGTTTCAGATTGTTTGTCCATTAAAAAGGGTTCCTGCTGGTGAATATAAAAGCAAACATCAAAGGACATGAAGCTTGCTTTTAGCAGATCCAAAATCTTTTTAAACAGAAATTTAGAAGCTGAGTTGTCCATAAAGTTCCAATTGTTTATCCATTGAAAAGGCTGGTCAATATAATTATGACAATTGTATGACAATTACTGGACAAGAAGCTCTGTTGTTTTACTGACAATTACTGGACAAGAAGCTCTGTTGTTTTACTGTTCATAAAGAACCCTTTTGGCCAATGGTTCATAAGTTGATTTGTCCATAACTTCCAGATCGTTTGTCAATTGAATAGACTTCCTGTTGTTGAATATAAAACAACCATTACGGAATAGGAAGGTCAGTTGCTTTAAGCAAATGGAGAAACTTTTTGAACAAAGGTTTATAAGCTGAGTTGTCCTTAAACTCCAGATTGTTTGTGCATTTTTTATATTAAATAAACTTAAAAAGTGCTTGGCATAATTAACCACACAACAAACATTTTAACATATTTTTTTTCTGTGACACATTTCAACTTATATGATAGGTAGAAAATGTATATATATTATATATGTATTAAAAATAAAATAAATACTATACATAAATTTGCCTTTGCAAAATATGCTACTAATGTTTAAAAATTTCCTATAGGTGCAATTTTAAATTATATTATACAAATATCTTGATCTGAGTGTAATATATTAAAAAATATATATTAAAAAAAACTGAAAATAAAATTAAACAAAAATGGAGAGAACTGGGTTAGCTGGCATACCATTTAAAATAGTTGTAAATTATTTATTGTAAACAAACAATAAAGTAATACTGCTTAATAAAAATAACTAAGTTAATTAAAGGGTCATATGATGCAATTTCTTGTTTTTTCTTTGTCTTTGTACTGTTAAAAGTTGTTTTGCCATAATGAAGTTGAAATTCTCTTTTAAAAGTGAAGGCTCATCCATACCTTCATAAAACATCTCATTCCAAACATACTCCCACATATGACCCTTGTAAAAAAATGAGTTATTGCATGTATAATGTAGAAACATTGTAGATTATGTCATAGGTGTGAAATTAGATGTCAAAAAATATAAACAACAGTAAAAAAAATAAAGTATTAAAACACATTAATAACATTTCAAATAAGACTGCATGAATAAATGAGTTAGAACTAATCTACATTCCCTAATCAAAGTACATCTCAACAACAACTGGATTTATGGGTTGGTTGATACAGTTTTAAAAGTTGTTTTTAGTTTACAAACAATGTTGTTCATTTGTTCAGTTGGTTAATTTGTCTATGTTAATCTAATATATTTTAAGAGCTAATTATTTTAATCTATGTTACATTGTAGAAGTTTGAATGACTATAACAATAATTACTAGTTAACATTGTAATTACTTATTAATCAACCTAAAACACATAATTCACCCCTTTATCAACCAACCCCTGTACCAGCTAACCCAGTTTCCCTACCCTGCCCCAGGGAGCCGCCAATAGTTTGTGTCCTCCCTTAGCCCCTATTTAATAAGTGGCGGAATATTTCTAAAAATGACTGCAAAATGTTTTAACTTATAAAAACTATAGTTCTTTGGACAAATCAATAGTTATATCTCACATAAACATGGTCTATATATCTTTGTGGCCAAATTTTTTGATTTCATGTTCTGATGTTCATTTATATAGTATAAATAAACATATATTAAATCCCGAAATATTTAAATATTTTTGGAGATTATTTTAATATAATTATGATTTAAAATGTAATTGTTTTAACAGCAGTTATTTTATATAATTTAGGCCTATAGAAAAATGCAATAGTCAAATTGACATATAGGACAACCAAGTTGCCTATAAAGTGTCTATGTATTTTTACATTAATGTAACAAGTATTGCCTGATGATAACTGTAATATGTTTGTACAATTTCAAAAGCTACACCTTCCATATCTTTTGTATACACATGATCAATTAGTGTTCCTTTTTCTGTTGTTGAATTTTGTACCTGTTGAGTGTATCCATGTTGTCCCATTACTTTCAAAATTGTGGAAGAAGTAAAGATGTCCTCATTAAAGTCTCCCATGATTATCTTTTGTCCTGGTTGCTTCTCCATCTCATTAAAAACATGTAATAGTTGCTGTTGAAACAAATCAGTTTTATATGAATTAGGCCTATACAAAAGTGCAGCAGTCAAATTGACACATGGAAGCACAAAGTACAAACATTCTAAGTTGCAACACTCAGGTACAAAGATATTACACTCAATGTTTTCAGAAAAATAAACTCCAACTCCACCTCCTCTCTGATGTTTTAATTCAGTAAAAAGTGCAGTGCTGTCATCATAACATTTAGCTCTTGGGTTGCTTTTGAACACAAATCCTGGTATCTGTGGTTCTTGGTCATTAACATTTAGCCATGTTTCTGTGAAACAAATACAGTCAGCATTCATCAAAACTGTATGTGATGTAACATCCGGTAAGTGAGCTTTCAGACTTTGTACATTAAGCAGTGCTATTCTAAATGTACCAAGTGATTTACTGAAACTGTACTTTTCCAAAGTTAATTTTGGCATATCTTTTAATGCCAACTCAATTTTCTCATTACAAAATATGACAGAATCTTTAAAGTCCTCAATAATCAGTCCATCAAGAAATCTCACACGGCTCAATGCAACATATGCCTGTCCTGCTGTAAAGATTTTATTAAGTGATACAACAGCTTTATCTACTGTAAGTCCTTGCACTTTGTGAACTGTACATGCCCACGCCAATCTGAGTGGAAACTGCCTTCTTATTCCACCATCATTTGTTACTTGATCTTCTTGTACATTAATTAGGGTAGAATTCTGAGAAAATCTCTGACATGTTCTGTGTCTCTGAATTTTTCCAACAATTGGATTATCGAACTCCACATGAATAGCTGATGGTAAATCCTCATTATCTTCATCTTTTTTCTGACTTTCACTTATATGGACAACTGTACCAAAAGCTCCATTAACAAGACCATCAGCAACATCAATATTTTTCTTTAACATAACCCTTGCTCCAACACCTAAGGAAATACATTTTGACAAACATGAGTTGAAAACTTTAGAGTGGTATCCAACTTTACGTTCCATTCTTCCAGTTTTTGAATTTCTGATATAATCCTGAGCATTTATACTAATTGCATCTGGGCAACATTCATGTAGTCTTTCAATGTTGTATTTATCAACCTCGGCATTTGTAGCAAATATGTGAAGATCATTACATTTCTCCCCTGTTTCACATTTTTTCAGTGTAGCAATGTCAGTAGCTGTAAGAGATTCATCTTTTTTACGTACTCTCAGACGATTTAACATCTCAGCAAAAGCTGAATCTTTTTGTCTTACAACTTTGGTTAACTGAGCAAGTTCAAAGTTGTTTTCCCATATGTTTACTCCTTTTGCATCAGAATAAAGAGCAGTACCCTTTACAGGCGGTAACTGATAGAAATCACCCACAGCAATAATGCTGACTTTTCCAAATAGAGAGTAATCACCAGTTTGTTTTATTTGTCGCAGCCTTCCGTGAATGTATGACAACAGACGATGGTCAACCATAGACACTTCATCAATAATCAAAATTTGCAAATTACCAATGCTCACACGTAAAGAGTTTAATTTTTCATCACTGAGTGGCTGATATGGCAATCTGACATTTGCACCAATTGAAAATGTATTATGAATAGTTGAAGCACCAACATTAAAAGCTGCTACTCCTGTTGAAGCTGTTAAAAGCACAGTAACATCATCAGGATTTTCAGACAACTGAGATAATAGTCTGGATGATTCATAGTGTATAGCCTTGATTAAATGACTTTTTCCTGTTCCTGCTCCACCAGTAATAAATAATCTGAAAGGGTCAGGGTTCTGTCCAAGTATTTTCTGTAGACACCACTTCCGGACTTTATAGAATATAGCAGATTGCTCCTCATTTAATGAGCGTAGTAAATCCAATGCAGCATCTCTGGGCATAATAGTGTGGTTGGTTTCAATAGTACAAACAGTTTGAGGGTTTCCTGTAAGATCTGGAATCGCTTCTCGAGTTTCATCATCAGGTAATACTTTATTTTTCATTATTTCAATACATTCATGACGCTGTCTTTCATTTTCAGGACATATTGCAGCCCAAGCATCCTCTAAATCTATATCCTGCTCCAAAAGCTGTTTAGCTTTTTCTATTTTGTCACTTTCTTTTTCAAACAATTCTCTGTTGCAGTCAACAACTGATTTTACTTTATGCAGTGTACAGCCAATTTTTATGACACCACTGTTGTAAAAGTCCTCGTATGTCTCATAGTTGCTAGGCTTAAGATGACAGTCATCATAATATGGTAGAAAAAGCTGAAGTAATGACTGATAATATTTTTCTGGATCTTTTGTGGGTGAAAATCTTGGATATCTCACAACTGCAGGTTCAGTTCGTGTCCTTCGTTTCACATAACCACAATTATTATTGAGTTTAATAACTTGCTTTAGTGAAGAAACTTCAGATTTTGACAAAACTCTGTACTCTGAACAAAAACTGGCAAGACAAAGATTTTTCATTGGTTCTGTTTGAGGTCTGTTCTTGTACCTGTCAACAACACTTGTCATCCAATAACTGCTTTCATCATCAGACTGGTCTTTCTCCACTTTATTTTGTAGTAGATGCAAAGGCAAACTCATCTTAACAGGATTTGGTCCTATTGGAATGAATTGTACTTTACGTGAACATTCTTTTAAATGCATACCTGTCAGTCTATACACGGCTTCTTGCGCGGAAAGCTCCCTACTGTGCAAATACAAACTTCCCAATTGTTTTAATGATGCTTTAGCTTCAAGGTTACCATTCATAGCTTCATTTTGTGCACGTTGAAGTAACAGTCCCATTTCTTGCTCAGCTTTTGTGATGTAACTTATTATATAAACCACAACAGAAAAAGCATCTGTGACATACTGAATATCCATATTCCCTTGCCAAGCACGCAATAAATCTCTGTTATACTGGTTTACCCAAACATCTTTTGTGTTTCTTTTCAGGACAATGCTTTTTTTTTTAGAACATTTGATGTACGCTTTCTCAAACACAGTCTGATCAATTCCCAGAAATAAAAAAAATGCATCAACTGAATCAAAATTCACATCAGAGTTTAATGCAATTTTAACTTTATTTATAATTGCACTTGCTGTTTCATCTTCATCATTCTCTTTGGACTCATCTGCATTAGATGCTCTTGTAATAAAGGTACGGCTAGATGGAGGTCTTGGGAAATTAAAACGACATACTGTATTTTTCTTGCGACATGTTTTTGAATGTTTAGTACTGTGCTTCTGCACACTATTTACTGTTTCAAAGAGTTCAGTGTCTTGCTCTGGTGGTGTCTCACAGGTGATATATGTGTCAATGAAATCAACAACCGCAGGATCATTAGCTTCATCATCATCATTAAGCTTTGGAGCATTTTCAACCCAAAACAGACAGTGAACATGAGGAGAACCACGTTGTTGGAATTCAACACGATAAAAATAATCTTTTATTTTACCAATAGGTTCAGCTGGAGACATAATGACATGTTTCAGAAAACAATGCCATCTGTGATCAAACATCCTCGCTGCAGTTACAGGATTTCGTCTCAAAAATGCACATTTTTCAGCCCACTCAAGCTCTTCAACAATGATTTGTTTACCCTCTTGTTTAATAATGGTGTTCATCATTTCAGGCCATCTCAGATCCGCAGAACTAAAAGATGCAAAGAAAGTCGGTATGCCAAGTTGTCTAATCAGTGCAAAGAGATCTTTCTGTGTAGACATCCAATAAGGAGGTGTCCCTCTGACAGGTCTCAAAAACTTATATCCTTCATTATACTTCAGTATTTTTTGTAAGTTATCAGAATTTGTCAACATATCTGGTGTTACCTTTGATAACTGATCTTTCTCACAACCTTTGCGTAATGCAATTGAGACATTAGATACAATTTGATCAACTTCTGATATATATTGTGCATAAAAAATGAAGTCTGTGTTCTGTGCAAAACGTCCATCAGCATTTAGTATTCGTGCATTCAGGTATCTTGTCAATGTGATTTTTTCTGGTCTGGCATCATGAAATGTTGGACCACCGGTCGGATAAAGAACAGGAAAGCACTTTGCCTCATTTGTTTTATCTGATAACAACCTAACAGGACTGTTACCTTCAGCTGGTGCTACATTTAGTACATCATGAAAATGCTGATCAATAACTTCTGAACCAATATCAACAGGCTGTAGTGATGTGTCTGACAAAAGACCATTTTGCTCTTTAATAAAACTTAAATCTTCTTCTGGCTGAATTTCCAATTCTTCACCTTCTTTAACTTTATCACCACTTTTATCTGATACATTATCATCATCCATTTCATCATTAGCATTACCTTGTGTATCATCTGGCTCACTCAATGAGTTGACCCACTGCTCATTAAACTCCACATCATTATACAATTTATTGTGTTCTACCAAATACTTTAAAGCATGTCTTACATGATCTGAGTGGACATATTTATATTCATAATGGCCTTTGTATGTTAATTTTCGTTTCAGTTTAATCTTTATCATATGGTCATTACATTCATTGCGTGGAAGAATGTTGGTCATCTTTGTAGTATTTACTGGAACACAGACAACAGGCCCATGAACACCTCTCTGTTGACCCCGAGGCAGACAAAGAAGACGTAAGAAAGGAATATTAAGTGCTATTAGATGTTGTTCCAATGAATTTAAACATTTTAATTCTTTTGGAATCTCCACCAAATGCATATTATTGGCAACACTCTCTTCAGGTAGTTTTCCTCTAAGGATTTTTCGATGGCATGTATAGCAAATCCACAATTTACATGACAAATTGCCAGATAAATAACAATTACACTTACATTCATTGTTACATGCATGTAAATACTTGAGTGTGATACATATTTTGCTTAAATCAGCTATTTTGTGTCCTTTTTGTTCATAACAATCTCTTATACATTCAATAACCTGTTTTCTGAACAATAAACGATGACATACACAACAAACACATTCTGGGCCTCTACTGACTTCTTCATGAAACAGATTAATAGTGAAATCAATATCATTCTGTCTTTCCTTTTGTTTTGCATACATTGCACATCCTTTCTGTATTTTACTCATGCGGAACTTTTTATCACTATAATATTTCCACTTGGAATATTCACAAACAGTCGTTTTAAATGTTAAGTTTCCATGATATTTTTTATGACAATACTGACGTAGCTTTGCTTTAAATGTTGGGTTGTCATGATACTTTTTATGAGAATACTGAAGTAGCTTTGCTTTAAATGTTGGGTTTTCATGATACTTTTTATGAGAATACTGGCGTACCTTTGCTTTAAATGTTGGGTTTTCATGATACTTTTTATGAGAATACTGGCTTACCTTTGCTTTAAATGTTGGGTTTTCATGATACTTTTTATGAGAATACTGGCGTACCTTTGCTTTAAATGTTGGGTTTTCATGATACTTTTTATGAGAATACTGGCGTACCTTTGCTTTAAATGTTGGGTTTTCATGATACTTTTTATGAGAATACTGGCGTACCTTTGCTTTAAATGTTGAGTTTTCATGATACTTTTTATGAGAATACTGGCGTACCTTTGCTTTAAATATTAGATTTCTGTAATATTTTTGTTTGGAATATTCACACATTTTTGATCTAAAGGCTTCATTTGATTTATACTTGGTCTTAGAATAGACCTTAACATATTTTTGAAAATTAATATTTGTGGAATACTTCATCTTTGATTTTTCACACTTTGATAGATGTACATTTAAATCAGTCTTATATTTATCTCTGAGATTTTTAAGTTTATTTTCTTTATAGTCATTGTTTTCATACTTCTTTTTGGCGTTGTCAATCTTATTCTGTCTGTATAAATCATCTTCAGAATATTTAGATTTTTGGTTATGTATTTTTCTCTGTCTGAATTCATTATCACTAATGTATCTTTCACGTTCTCTCTTATTTTTGATGTGCTCAATTGGTTCATTTGACTTTCTTTTTCGTAAACACTGTTTAATGCTATTATCATCTCCTACACTTTTGCATGCTTCTGCACAAACATTGTTGTCATTTTTAACACATGTAACAACTTCATAGTGATTACTATTGCAGTGGTTCAGATATATTGCATTATCAGTAAATGACTGACCAGTTGGTGCATGCACATTCCATCTGTCATCATTAAAAGTGAAGATATGTATTTTCAGCAAATCAGCCATACAAAAAATGTCTATTTCTGTGGCCCACGAACCAGAGTAATACATTTTACATTGTGTCACATAATCTTTCACTGATCTGTACTCTTCTCTTAAATACCTCAAAAATTTTGAACTGTTAGTTTCAAGATGTTTCACAACTGCACGTCTGATTTTAAGGTGCTTCTCTTCATTTCCACATACTGCGTGTGCTATTGAGCGATAAAAGCAATTACCATCCGGTTTGATGCTCTTTGTTTTACATGGTTCTCCTAAGAAACACAAAGTTTCGCCTTGTACCACATTGGATTCATTAGTTAGTTGTAAACGTGTACACAAAGCATCCTGATCTGTGGAAATTAGAGGTTTGAAATTGAAATCAGTATTTACAGTTTCTACAATAATGACATCATCCATTGATACATTATTATGCAGCTTGCTCACATGTGCAACCTTTGGATCAGCCTTAAGTTTACTCTTACTGGAATCTCCGCTTGTTTGATTCAGTTTGCACAGTGTCACTGGTTTGTCTGGACATGTTTGTTTACCATCATCCTTAATACATTTACTCTTGCAACCTGTTGATTTAGGTGAAACTTGAGAAACCCTCCTTTGTTGACCAGATTCACATGAACTTGTATTAGTAATTGAAGCCTTACCAATTACAGATGCTTTCAAACCCGTCACTTCGAATGGGGTTCCCTGAGCATTCAATGACATTGCAAGATTATCAACATGATTAAATAACATGTATATGTCATCACAGTATACCACTACACTTGTTCCATTATATTGTACCATACCTTTACTATTGCGAGAATGAGAATCAACTACAGCATATGTTGTACCTGCCTTTATAACTGCACAAATATAGTCTTTAATATTCAACAAACATGCATCATCATTTAACATTGTCCTCTGAAGTGCTTCATCTATAGGCATACATACATCTTGCACATCTTTATCGTAAACATCAACACCAATAACACCTGAGAAAGATTCAGCACGATTTATTGAAAATATTGTATTATACAGTGTGTGCACAGTTGGCAATTCAGCAATAGAAACATGTCCTCGGCCTGTGTCATCATTGATCTTCCCCTGCAGTCGCATACATGTGTACAGCTCATCTCCTTTCATTAGAACAGCATTCAGGTCTTCTGTTGTCCATGTCAGCACATTCTTTAGCTCACTCATCATTATAGCCATAATGCTATTTACTGCACACTGTCTGTTACGGTTCAAACTAAACCGTGCATCACCCTGATGGAATGAACCCTGTATGACTTTTTGTATAAACTGATCAGAGTTATTGGCATCCAAACTTTTTACAATATCACTATAGGTTTTCTTAGATCTTGGAGAAGTTGTGGTACACATTGGACTTGTCTTGGTAGACATTGGAAATGTTGTGGTACACATTGAACTTGTCATGGTAGATAATGGAGGAGTTGTGGTACACATTGGACTTGTCTTGGAAGACATTGGAGGAGTTGTGGTACACATTGGACTTGTCTTGGAAGACATTGGAGAAGTTGTGGTACACATTGGAGTTGTCTTGGTAGACATTGGAGAAGTTGTGGTACACATTGGACTTGTCTTGGTAGACATTGGAAATGTTGTGGTACACATTGAACTTGTCATGGTAGACAATGGAGGAGTTGTGGTACACATTGGACTTCTCTTGGAAGACATTGGAGGAGTTGTGGTACACATTGGACTTGTCTTGGAAGACATTGGAGAAGTTGTGGTACACATTGGAGTTGTCTTGGTAGACATTGGAGAAGTTGTGGTACACATTGGACTTGTCTTGGTAGACACTGGAAATGTTGTGGTACACATTGAACTTGTCATGGTAGACAATGGAGGAGTTGTGGTACACATTGGACTTGTCTTGGAAGACATTGGAGGAGTTGTGGTACACATTGGACTTGTCTTGGAAGACATTGGAGAAGTTGTGGTACACATTGGAGTTGTCTTGGTATACAATGGAGGAGTTTTGGTACACATTGGAAAAGTGTTGTTTGATATTGGAAGAGCATTTGAACACTTTGGAATAACATTGGTCTTATTTGCACTCAGCAATGCCGAGTATGGCACATGTGCCTCTTTTTTAAGAGGTGGCACAACCTCTGCCAAGTCCATGGAGGAACCAACAGCATAATGGTCAGCCATCCTTCTTTTCGCTGCCTGGGACCGCCGGAAACCCTTTCCACGTGGCATCTGCAATTACATAACACAAAGAAAATCATCAGTTAAATATTGTGCTTATTTTATAACTTCACTTGCTAAACTCTAACCTTTTACATATAACTTACTTAAATGTTATATGAGCATTATTTTAATAAAATAATATAATATATATAATATGCTTCGAACAACTCATTTTCATTTTTTCAACAATACAATAATGTTAACATTTATACAATTATACTAGGGAAATGTAAATTATCAACTCAACAGGAGCACAATTGATTAAAACAATTATAACTTGATGTTATCATTTTTAAAAAAATGTTAAACTTTTCCGTTTATATATGTTTTTTATGGTAACTGTATAAAAAAATTATATCCTAAATACAATAAAAAAATAAAAATACTATAGCTTAATGACAACTATTACTCATTTAATAAAACTAACATTACTATTATCCTAATACGCTATATAAACAGGTAAATGTTAATTTACTTCCAACAAGTGGGCACCTTAGTCCACATTGATATTTACAGAAACAAAGCTGAGGTGCAATTAAAATATTTATGTTGTCTTTGATGGGATTCCCACGCAAAGTCACATTAGCATGACAGCTTTTAGATTAGTGGTTTTTCATAAACAACAAATAACTTATTAGTGAAAAGTGATAAAAATCACAAACACACTACATGACACAATATATGATGAATGAGCAAAACCAAAAAGCAAGTAAAGGCTGTGCTGTTGAGCTAACAATTGGTTCATGTTACAATATTAATTCTATTTAATAAATCTTTATATGGATTTAAAGGGACTGTCAGTACGATTTACCCCCATCTAGTGGTGAAATTATATTTTGCATTCAAATAAATACGGCTCTCTAACGCCTAGCATTTCCAAATGTGAGTTGCAACTACAGCAACCATCAAGTACTCACTGATCTCCTTGTCCATTGCAGCCGCATCACGTGTTTTTAATTAAAACGCGTTGTGGAAACATGTTGGTACATTAGTGCTTTTTGTCCCTCTCTGCTATTATAGTTTATCAATACAGCAGAATGACATGGAAGTTTACTTGGACTTACCCGTTTAATGCAAGTTAACAGAATAAATTCTATTCTTACAAAGAAAATTCAGTTTATTAGCGGAGGTCATTTGACACCAATGAGGACTTATTTATGAATACAGACATTCGTTTTGATTAATAAAACACTTAAAATAATACTAACAGGGCCTTTAAAGGCAGAATCCACAATGTTTGAAAGCCAATGTTGATATTTGAAATTGCCTAAACAACACTCCCTTACCCCAATAGAATCTGGACCTTCTTTTGATAGACCCGCCCCACGCTTACGCAATCGAGGCAACGATGTTGGTTAGTGGAAACACCCCTTACTGCTCACTGGCCCAACTTGCGTTTCCAAAGCGTTTTTCAGATAATATGAACTCCGCCTTTAAGGTAACCATAACAATGTGATCACTATACTGCCTGTAGTTTCACAAAGACAAATCATGGGTTTAACATGACATACCTTAGACTGAGTTCTGTAAGTCTTCTGAAAAACAAGAAGAAAGTTAAAATTAGTTCACAAAACATTAATATTACCAAACAATCTAATTTAATCAATAACTATATGTTACAATGATTATTAAGTATTAAATTAACTAATTTGCTGCCAGCCTTTTTTTAAACAGTTGCCTGGCAGCATTTTTGTGATTTTCACTAAATTTCTTGAAGGAAAAAAGGTGTAATATAAATATATAAACATATAAATATATCAAATGAAAGAACAAACCCTTAGCTTTCAAACAAACAAAGTAAAAAGTTTTGTCCAATATTTACCTTTTTAACTTAATTTAACCACTGAAATAATGATATTTGTCTTACAAAATATAAAATTGTCAGGAAAAAGCCTAAAAAAGATTTTTGTAAAGAAGTTTACATTAGAGATCACCCTCAGACATGCAGTTTTAACATGCGATAAAAACAGTATTAACACTTTTCTTATAAACTTTAAAAATATAAATTTTAATCTACATAGAACCGGAGACCCCTTGCACAGAAGTCACAATTTTATTCCACCATGTTTTTACAGAAGCCCTTAAAGGTGAAGTTTGTATAATGTGCCACTAGATGACGCCCTTCCACACAAACAATAACAATCATGTCGTTTATTTTGGTAAAGGACCATAAAAATTATGGGATATGTTGTCTTTAACTCAACCGCTAATAGCCATCAATTAGACTGGAACGAGAAATCATGTTTACAGATGAGGTAAAGTAAACAAATTTTATAAATGTTGCATAAGATGGTTTGTGTAATGTTCAAAATAAATGTATTACTCATAGATGGGGATAGGGAAATTGGTCCCGATCACGTGGTTTCAAACTTAATCAGAATCAGACGTTATCTTCCAATCAGGACTCGGATACATATGCAGGGTTTAAATTAGGCCAGGGCCGTCTGGGACTAACAGACTGAAGGTCTTGGTCTGCTCCGCGCCAGTGTACGTGCTGTACTGGTGCGTGTGAACTGACACGTATAATTACGTGTTTTCATTCATAGGCTTCAAACACTCGTGCATGCGGTGCATCCACGACAAAACCGGGTTTTTACTGCTCATTTAAACAACGCGTTGATCGTTTTTGTCACTATGTGCTCAGTTAATCTACATCAGTACGCAGCTCCGTGTCTCACTCAGAACCTCAAGAACACGCATTCGCACAGGAGGAAAACATTACACATTGTAGAGATGAGAGATAAAGAGACGTAATGTGGATATTAACGTCATTGATAGGCCACTGCTCTGCCCCATCTCTCTGTTTAGAATAACAATTTGCTAATGATTTACAAGGAGTTGAAAACAATTAAGATATTGTTAATAATAAGCTAGACAAAATATATAACACTGGACAAGTGCTTTTTGGATGTTTTACTGCAATTATCTTACAAACTTTACTTTTAATGGACAAAATTTGCTTACTTGGATGTCTCTGACAATGAAATGTTTGTCCTGTGATCCTGAATAACAACATAATTGATGTCTGACTGTTTCGGATTTTGAGAGCTAAAAACATATTTGATTTTGAAAAGCTAATTGTACTTACAGGCATTGCCCTCACAGGGATTATCTTTAAAGCAATTTTTTTTTTCAAAAGAACCAAAAAATCAGGATAAAGTGCGAGTACACCGTATTTCTTTTCCAAATGTGAACAGGAAGTAAGCTGAACATATTTTTGTATGTAAAATAGACCCCTTTAATTTTTGTAAACATTGAACGACTAGCTTGACTGCATGCGCACCATGGGATCAAACTGTTCATACAATCAGGGCTGATAAATGATGACTTACCTTAAATAAAGTGAGTACTACAAACAACAAGCGTTTTAGTTCTTTGCATTGTCCCAATATGCACATTTAATTGCTTGCAGGCACAGATGTTCACTTTTTTTTTTTTAAATAAATATGAGATCTGACCTACGGTAATCCTGAAAAACTGAATTGCAGTGCTGGTGTGATATTCGCAGCTAATAATGCAAGTTAAGGCTATGCAAAAAAAATCACCTGCGATTCTCATGCATGTTTCATCAGTAAAGCCGGTTTCTTGAGTAGAAGTAAATTGCCATGAGCTGGTTTCAGATAGAGCAGCATTTACTACACAGAGTGTAGTTCACAGAGAATCTAGGCAAAATTGCGTTAATAATCGATGAAAGTCGATTTTGATAATCTATGCGATTTTACCTAGCTTCTCTGTGAACTACGGCTGTGTGTAGTAGGGCTGTCACTTTTGATAAAAATCAAATTCGAACGGATTTAGAATATCATGCAATGTATCCGAATATCTACGCACCCCCCCCACGCGCATCAAAAACCCACAGTAATGCAGATTCAATCACAAAATTATTAACAGTGACATTCATACACAGGGTTGTCTGGATTACTTTTTTACTTAACGTTTGAAACAGCAGGTTATCAACTTATGAATAACAAACTTATATATATATATATATATATATATATATATATATATATATATATATATATATATATATATATATATAAAAAATAATTCAGAACAGTTACAAACAATAACGTGACAACTTAAATAGCAACAGGAGTATATAGGCAGTCTATAAAAAAAACTCAGCGGAATTCCGCGGATTTAATGCCCGTCATTGACAAGCACACATATCCCGCCGTGCTTGAGCGTGTTTGTGACCAGAACTGTCATTGACAACAAGCACACATACAAAGCCTATCCGGCGCGTTTGTGAGCCGTCATTCACAAGTTCATTAACCTTGCGCATGCTGTTTGCTTGCCCATTTTCAATGATAGAGAGCACAAACCCTTTGATACTTGAGATGAAATTAAACTTACCGCTGAGTTAAGCAGATCTCACTTGACTCTGTCGTCTATGTGACTCGCGACAGTCAGCACATGATCATTTAAAATCCGTTTACAAGACAAATGCTGTTGTAGTTTAATATAAACTTTACATTCCGTTGTAAAAATGATGAAATAATCTTCATACATGCTAATTTCATAATGCGAACGCATTAACGCTTTTTATTCTGCTATAATATTTAACACTATAAACAATATGTAATTTTATATACAAACTATAATTCTATCTTGCATGCACATGAGGTACATTTTAGTTCCATTTGACTCGCTCTTTTGCGCACAGTTGCAATCGTCGGTCTCACTCTCAGCCTCCTTCCTATTACGAGGTGTTACTGTAAAAAATGCGCTACACATGGCATTTAAAAAACCGGATGATTTATTTATAGTTAAAATACGGATATTTCACGTCATGTTCGAATGCATATTTGAATATCGAATAAAAAGTGACAGCCCTACTGTGTAGTAAATGCCACTCCATCTGATCTAAATGGTCGCATTTATGAGGATATGTTTGGAAAGAAACCGCTAATGAACCATGCTCACTTCCATAGTTTTCTCCTAACATGGATTTAAATGTGGCTAATCATCCGTTTACTTACAAACATTTCTCAAATTGTCCCTAATGTTTATTAAAACAAACAAACAATAAAATATGCAGGTGCGTTACAACACGAAAATGACTGAATGAATGTTAAAAATTTTCAATTTTTAAATCAACTAACGTTACCCATTCAGAACATATGTTTAAAACAATTTACAAGTTTCTTTATAATTTAATTCTTTCAATTTATTTTACAAGATAAACATCCCCACTTGTTTATGTTCAATACCCATCATTACATATGATTCACACTGGACAACCATATTACATTTGAAATCAATTTAAAAAACGAAAATACAATGATTTCTCTTTGCCAGTCATCATTATCCACTTTGCATGTGCGCACGTGAACATTTGAGTTGCACATGCTACTATAACGAGAGAAACACATAAATGACTAAAGTTAGGTTATAAGCTAAATGCTAATGACGTTCATTTTTACACAATCAAACACACATACATATACACAATATTGCTTATATATATATATATATATATATATATATATATATACTCTCAAAACATTATCGCCGTCATATACATGTGAAACAAGTCGATACTTTCACGCAACAGGCCTCATATAAAAACACGTACTTAAACACTTATTTCCCAAATACAACTGAAAAACATATCTAGTAACATAAAAACACATAAAACTTCATAAAAAATTGTGTGGATGATCAATAATAAATACGGATGAACAAGATTATACATCGGAATAAAAATCACGTCTTACCTTATCAGAAATAAAAACGTAATGTCTTCTTCTGACAACGGAAAGCATTCTCTTAAAAACATCGCAGCGCCCCTAATGATTAGGAGAAGTATCACAGTGGATAGGCATTAACGCATTTATTAATCATATCTCAGTGAATACCGAACAGATTTTCCACTGTTTGTTTTTGCTGCAAACTTCATTCATAGCTTCAACATATGACATGGTTCGGTGTATTGTAACATGTTGTTTTACAAAATACATTTAAACATGAAACCTTATGTCTCAATTGACTCAAATTTTAAGTGAATAACTGTCTTAAATAACATCTTAAAGTTAGGATAACCTACAGTAGTCTTAAATCTCAAAATGTAAGATGTTTTATAAGTTAATGTGATTATTTTAAATGTGACATGTTGTATTTTGTAGTCTGAAATGGCAATTTAATCAGTTTACCTCATATAGATTAGTTTAAAGAGGAATTCCACACTCATACAATGAAGTTTAATGGCTTACTCAGTAATATGTCATGAAACACAAATAAGTATTATTAGGAAACATTTAACTTCCTCCGTAATAGCCTACATTCATTGTAAAATTACTTAACAGCTATAAAGTCGCTCTAAGCGGGAGGCGAACCGGTAATCGCTCCGTCATGTGAGTCGAGGGCTCCGAAACCGCGAACACGCATCACCCTCCGCGTCCGTCTTTTGATACGTGATACATCTTTAAACCCCTTACATACCTCTCAGCACATGTCCTAAAGTCATGGCCTAAAGTTTTGAGAATTACATAAATATTGGAAATAGGAAAAGTTGCTGCTTAAGGTTTTATAATAACAATTTGCAAATACTCCAGAATATGAAAAGAGATCGATTGCATAATCCTTCTTTGTCATGAACATTAACTTAATCCAAAAAAACCTTTCCACTGCATTTCATTGCTGTCATTAAAGGACCTGTTGAGATCATTTCAGCAACTGTCTTGATAACTCACGTGAGAAGGTTGACAACCACAAAAGTGCAGTTTATTATGTCAGGCTGACTGGGTTAGAATGGCAGATTTGACATGTTAAAAGGAGGATGATGCCTGAAATGTTCTTCAATTGTTAACCATGTGACCTGCAAAGAAACGCATGCAGCCATTATTGTGTTACATAAAAATGGCTTCACAGGCAGGGATATTATGGCTACTAAGAAAGTACCTAAATCAAAAATTTCAGCTGTGGGATCCCAACCCTGCTGTGGGAGTAACCGAGAAGCAGAAACATAGCGATATCTGTAAGACTACATTCCAAATGTTTTTTTTTTATATATAATTTTTTACATTAAAATTCCTTATATAGTGTGCAAAGGTTGCTGATATGCCAACTTCATAGATTTTACTGCCATAGAATATTATAAAAAATATGAAATCATATCATGTAGATTTTACTCTGTTTAACATTGAACCTACAGTGCTTCCCAATCTTGGTCCTCAAGGTCCCTTTCCAAAAAATTTTAGATGTGTCCTTATTTAAAACACCTGATTCAACTAATCAGCCATCTTCCATGTGGCACAATCCAAACATAGCTGTGTCCCAATTCAAGGGCTGCGACCTTCTAAGGACGTATTTTAAGACCGATTGCATCACAGCAGCGCAACTTGAGGCTAATAAGCCCTGCGTTCCAGTTCGTTTTTTTATGAACTTCCCTCAGTCTCGCTCACTCGGATGTACGTCATTGCTTACGTTGTGCGAGTGCCCACTACTGCTGAAACACTTGAACACCCGGTCCCAAATGGAACACTCCGGACTTGTGGTCCTCCTCAGAGTCCACACTTTGATGACATCACGTAGTCCAGACTTTAGGGACCCTTGATGCGAGTCCACGTGGGTGCACCGGAGTCGTATTTTGGGACAGACTCGAGCATCATACAGGTGTCATGAGTGTGAACTCCTCCCTTCCGTCGTCTGATTGGTCTGATTGCCCTTTCGCAAGGACTTCTGGGTTGGCAAAGTGCGCGAAGCCTGCTTCAGTGCGGGCTTCGCTAAAGACCGCATCAAGGGGGCAAAGGAGGCACTGATGAGCACACTTCAAAGTGTAAAAATGACAGATGGGACACCCTACGGACTCGTAGACTAAGCAAGAACGCGCAATTTAAGGCCACGAGACCGAAAGTCCACATGAAGTGCGCCATTTGGGACAGGGCCGAAGAAGGTTCAAATGGATCGCCCTAAGCCCCTGATCACATGGAAAGTGGAGACTGTCCCCTCCATGTGCAAAGCGCGAGTTGCTGAAGTTATGTCACAATCGTGTTGCATTGTGGGATATGAAGCTGCATGAAGTGTAAATATGAAGCAGACTCACTCCCTCGGTCAAAATAGAGGGAGCGAGGGTCTGTCCATACAAACTTCCCTCGTCCACTTGACAAAGTGGAACGCACTTCAAAATGGCGACAGGGATTCCCCCAAGGGGAAGTGCTTAGAGAAGTTTGCGACTGTGGGTCTAAAACTGCAGTGGAACGCACTGAAGGCCGTCCCAATCAAAGGATACTTAGGGTGCGTTCCACTCCAGTTTTAGACACCCACATGTCACCAAGCCAAGCTAATATAAAAACATGTAATAAATATTACAATTGAAACTATTAATAGAATATGCTTTAGCGGGCACCTCACAGACTCTGTGCAAGCTACCTGCTGCCTGCGGGCCCACGTTAGAGACCCTTGTGTTAAAATATGTCAGGGCCAGGTATTTTTGAATAAAGGCAGCTCAAACATGCATTTTATTCTGGGAGTAGGATAAGTCCAGCAAACAGCCCCAAAATGGGAAATACCTAGGCCTACATTATGCTTGTATTGCCTATAATTACCAAAATGATAAATTGAAACTGAATAAATAATTACATAATAAAACTGGTTAAAAATAAAAAAGAAGCTTGGATGTAGCAAGCTACTATTGATGTAACTTAGCTTGCTACATTTCCCAGGGGGGTAGCTTCAGTGTAGTGAAGCTTCATTTAATGTGAAGTAACTGGTAGCTTAGCTCACTACATTTTCCAAGTAGCTTGCCCAGCACTGATTATAACTATAAACCTATGGTCATACAATCTGGATTTAAGACATGCACACAATTTTGTTTGAAACTGTCATTTTTCAGAAACTTCTCAAGAATAAAAGTGCCAGATAACAAGATAAACAACATATTCTATAAAATATTAATTATAAATTTTATATAATAAATATTTGACATTTTCTTAAAAGGTCCGTGTACCTTCGGATAATTGGTTTATTCGTTTCTGTGTTCAGAACGGAAAAACGAATCACATATTCCACTCTACTCGTAAACATAAAACAGTAGTTTTGGGTTTGTTTTTGTCAGAATTTGATCTAATGGATCGAATAAATATACATTAAAACCAAAACGAAACATCAAGCATTTTATGATCAAAGGTCGTTTCGGTCCACCGGAAGTTCTCTTGTTTTGAGCGCTTGTGAATAGCATAATAGATATTAACATTAAATAGCATCTTAAGGATAACACTATGTCGAAGTTATATATATTATTACATAATATTTTGATCATTTATTTCTTACAGTTAGTAGAAAACTCCGTATAGTTTCTAAAAAACTCTGCCCGCAGTAGTACTTGCTTACACTGACACCTACTAGTGCTTCATGATGCCTGTCATACTATTATTGCTGATAAAATTTTTTTTTTTTTTTTTTTTTTTTTAATGAACATTTATTGTACATACATATGAATATAACATTAAATTTGTCACATGAACATACAAGGGAGGGGGAGGGAAAGGGGGTGGTATCAATAAGTCAGTTCATATCAAGTTTGAGTAGCAAAGAGTTCATCATAGAAAGAAAGAAGTATCATGTTTTTCTTGTTGTTAATTCTTCGAAGCGTGGATAAGAGGTACTGAAATTCAATGAGAAACATTTTAAATATAGGTTTTTCTTTTTTGAATTTCTGTTTGTGAATGTAATGTTTGGATACAAGTATAAATAAATTGGTAACAAATTCAATACATTTCTGTTTGTGTGTAAAATAAAAACAATATCTCTTTTTGTAAAAATGTAAGAATTATCAAGAAAAGCAAGGTGATTAGATAACATCAACCAGAAATTACGTACATACTCACATTCATAAAAAATATGCAAAATGGATTCATCATCTTTGTTACACAATGAGCATTATTGCTGATAAAAATGACCCATGATAAAATTGTTACGTGACGTTTTTAAAACGCGGTTTGGAAAATCAACACATATTGACCAAATGGAACCGTTGCTACACAAATTGCACATTTTTAAAAAACATTAAACATTTTGGCCATTTCTCAAACAAAAAGCTGCAGACTGAGTTCGCATATGCTGGCTGCATACGTCATCAAGCCTGGTTTATTTCAGTTAACTGAACATTACATTCGCAAATCATACGCACATTACAACAATTTACGATTAACTAAGAATAATAGTCAACTTTAGAATTGTTAATATTCTGAAATAAGACATTGTTGATGACGTATGAAGCCTAGAAATATGACCACCGGAGGCTGAAGCTTTCGAATTGAGTTTCTTACTGACTGTAAAAAATAAATAATTTAACTAAATATATTGTATTAATTAGTAAAACAAATTAAACAGAAAATAAAAATTATAATAATAATGATAATAATAAAGGTAAGCTACTATGAAGATCCTGTTCAACTTAACTCCTATAAAATTGTCTTCAAGTCTGTGTATTATTTATTATTATATTAATTGCCTATTATATAGTATATTATCATTATGGTATTTTTTTGTGTCCTTCGCTCCCTAAAATTATGTACTGCGATAGTGTTCCCCTTGATGCTATTTAATGTTAATATTTATAATACTACTTTTTAGAAAGCGCTCAGAAGAGGAGAACTTCCGGTGGACCAAAACGAACGTTGATCATAAAATGTTTGATTATTCATATTGGTTTTATTGTACATTTATTTGATACATTTGAACAAATTCCGACAAAAACAAACCCCAAAACAGCTCTAAAACTAGTGTTTTATGTTATGAGTAGAGTGGAATATGTGATAAATGAACTGTTTAACCTTATTCATTTTTCCATTTAAAAAAAATAAACGAATAAACGAATTATCCGAAGGTACACGGACCTTAAAACAGTATATTTTAGCCTGTTAGCTTATGAATTATTTGCTGAGATCATTTTAACACGCCTGCAAATAAAAAACCTTGTCAACATGACATTGCCTTATAATACACTATTAAAATATCATAACTGCAAAACACGCATACCAGCTCAATAAAAAATAAGTTGGCCTACTTATTAATTATTTTATATTTAATTTCCCCATATTAACCTTTGCAGAAATAAACAATGTTACATTAATTAACATTGACAATTTTTTACTGCTCCAAACATGTTTTCATAATATCTTTGCAGCAAAATTATGGTTATTTTGTGTAACAGCATTGTTTAACTATAGTAACCACTTTATAGGTTTGTTACCTGCTAAAATATATGATTAATTTTCTGAAAAGTAAGAAACATCAATATTTTCTTTTTTTATACAATAGTCAGAATTTAAAGTGTATCACCTCTCCTCAAAGTTGTCTACAACGGCCATTCCCAAACTGTTGTCCGCGGACCACTAGTGGTCCGTGAGGGTACTGCAGGTGGTCCGTGTCAAGGCAAAATAAAATATAAAATAATATATATTTTTAAGAATATGTTTTAAGAATCTGTTGTACTAATGTGATGACCAGTTTTGGTTTTATATAGAGGTGCAGATAAATTCAGGAGTTTGTGTAGACATATTTTATAATGAGTATTATGAGGTGGTCCGCGAAAATTCTTCATTACAAATAGTGGTCCACACACACAAAAAGTTTGAAAAACCCTGGTCTACAACACCACACCCAATACCCATTTTTACCTTGGGACAACTTTGATGAACACTTGATGCACTTCTAAAGTTAACTATAAATCAAATTATTTATACATTTTACAAACATATATTAATTACGTATCAGGATGCAAATAATCTTGTCATAATATGTAATACAACATCTTAATTTTTTATTTTTTACAAATATCAGCACACCGGATTAAAAATTAAAATCACTCATTTTTTTAAATAAAAATAATTTGTTTCTTATATCAGTATTTTTTTTTATATTATTAGTACAATTAGTTTTGTCGGTGTATTAATGTGTACAGTTTTAAAATAACTTTTTTATTGATATTTTTCATCAACGTAATAAATTTGTAAACTCCATTCCACTGGGGGAGCTGTAATGCATTCTTCTTGCAGTTCTATGTAACTTCTTTCTCGTGTTTCACGACGGTGCATTTCGTTATTAAAGGTAAGTAGCTTAATTGTTTTATAATCTAAGTAATCGGTGAATTATTTATGATCAACTGTCATATTTTTGACATTAGATCATTTTATTTGACATTGATTCATAGGTTTCTGCCTATATTTTTTGTTACAAGGCTTCTTTTATTATACTCCAGATGATTTGGGTGATGAATATAGTCTGTGTTATTGCGACATGAGTCTTAATGGTCATAAAGGTATAATAGGGCTAAATTGACAATACAAGCAAAATATTTTATCAATTTTAAATTACGTTGAAAAGACGTTGTTAAATTGTTACTTTATTAAAAGTCATTCTCGACCACTTATGAAAGAACACGTGCATTTCATTACCATATATCAAATAACTATATCGACCGTCTATCTAGAGTAATTGTAACGTTTAACATAATTATTAAATTAATTAGTGCTTTGATTGCAGTTCATGAGACACATACTGTTCACGACCATCCTTGACACGTGCCGTAAACGGATCCATGACACGTGCTGTTAACGACCATCCATGACACGTGCTGTTCAAGACCGACTATTCACTTCGCTTGCGATTTGAGGATTAATGAGCAAAATTTTTATAAATTGCACATATTTCAAATGTTTACAAATACTATCAATTAAGTGATTAAACATATATTAACCAGTAAATGCAGATAAAATGATAAATTTTCTGTTTTTACAGATGCTACTGATACTGTACAGTTAAAGGGCACATTGGAACAATTGTATATTCTGGCCACTTCAGAATCAATCTTCTTTAGCACACCACAGTAATGTTAACACCTAAAGTTATTTAGAAAGTAGCTAAACTCTGCTGTAAAAGTCATAAGAATATCACTGACATCACTCTGTAAAATTTGCATTTGTACTACATTAGCACTTAAATGTCTCTGAAGCTAGTGTATCAAACTAGATTTTAATAAAGCCTTAAAGAACTTTCATTTCTATATTCTCCGCTTCGGTTGAGAATCAACGAAATAAGTATGAACTGGTGACCCATTAAAAGTACCTATGAATATAAACTTTGTATTGAACCAATCTGAAATATTTTTTCTTACTGAAATCAACATGACTACAAGAGTATGCAACTGAGCTATGATCCTATGTATCTGTCCAAATAGTCTACTTTCAACAATTTAGTATCAAACAATACCCACAAACATCGAAAGAACTGCACATTCAAATCTCATTGACATATCAACTCCAATACAATACTAAACTGAAGCATTTTAGGCCATAAACAATTTTTTGTTACATACACACCTTAGGGCTGTGATAGTGGCAGTTTTTTACCACCGCGGTAGTCATGCACAAATTCACCCCGGTGGTGCGGTGGTTATAGATTTATTGCAGTGTTTCCGCTATATACATTCAACCGTGGCGGGCCGCCACGCCTAAAACATCCCCGCCACGCCTGCGGTTGTGGATAGAAGGGATACAGCAAACGAAATCTCGCCGGATGGGCACTGTTTCATCCTAATCCTTCACCCAAACCCAACTCTAAACACAACATTTCACAGGATTGTAGGATGTATGTGTATCTCATGTAGCCAGAGCCGCTGTTTTCATCCTAAAAATCCTACCTCCAAATCTAATCCTAAACTTTTTGCCATTTTCTGTATCCCTTCTAGACAAAACCCACAGCGGCAGCTCGCAAAATAAATAAAGCTATACCGAAATGTCCGCCCAGCAAGAAAGAAAAAAATTCCTTTCTGGATTCGCGTTGTTCACTCATTTATAAATGAATCTCCTAAAATATCATTATTTCCCCCATGGGTTTAGTTCATGCACAAATAGATTTAAATCAACGGATGATGATTAGGCTACGTCTCTGTTTTGAGAAATAATAATAAAATAAATAAGTCTACACGAAATATGTTATAATTATCAGATTGACAAAACGAATAAAAAAGTTTTGAGTTGCTGTTCTTTTTTTGTGATGCGCTGTTAAACCAAAGCAGCAGAAAGCACGTCATGTTTTTAATTATTTTAAATAAGCACAAGGTTTTCTCCTTATTGTGAGTTTACATAAATAAAAATACACAATTTACAGATTCGAATGTTATTTTACTTTTATCTGTCTGGCAATAAATTAAGGGTAATTTAAGTTGCAAGGTCATCACGCGTATGCTGTTCACAGGCGCATATACACGGACGAAGCGCGGGGCTGCGAGAAAAGACATGATTAAACTTTAGATTTAACATATTACGAGTTTTTTGGACATTCATTTGTAATCACTGTACTCATATTATCAACCTATCTGGCCATTAGTTATTCAGTATAGGCTATAAGCGCAGCGCGCTGCTGACCGCTCAGCTGTCAGTCAATCTTCTGTGCTTCAGATCGACACTCACAAAGTTTCACATTAAATGATAAGATGTTTGTCCAAAAACAAAAGGCTAAATACTGAATACAACTCATATAGGACTGCAAGACATAAGTTGAATCTGTTTGGAAGGAAACTTATTCCCGTGGAAGAGAAGGACGTTGGTAATAAAAACTGGAGGCAGACGGTGAGACTGTTTCATCTGTTTTCAGACGAAACAACAGGGTCGGGGTACCCGCGGGTGAAACTTCTAATATTTGATGTAACGGGTGTAATAATATTAACGTGTTATATGCGTTGTAGATCCAGGTCGGGACTCAATATGCGAGCGTGAACTGCGGGTCTAACATCCAAGAACAGAATTCGACTCGATTCCGATAGGTAACAGATTTTAAATGTCCCCGTGCTTATTTGTGTTTAAGATCTGTCTCCGAAGGGCATAAAGGTTTCTATAAATGCGCGATTTGCGGTGTGACCGGGTCGGGGTCTTTATGTCAGACAGGCCGGGTGTGGAATAAAATTGCTGCCTGCTGATGTCGGATAAATGTTCTGTCAATCACAGCGGTGCGGATTATCAAACAGGACTGTGCGTGACTTTGCAACAGCAAACCCGAGCACGAACTTGCACACAACATTAAAACTACAATGAAAGATCCCTATGAAGCTATAAAACTTACGTATTTTTAAGAAAATACAGTTTAGATCAAACATAGAAAAGCAATATGCTATAAATATAAGGAAAAGTAAATGACAGCATGAAAATGATAAAAAATACATGTTAGTTTACTGTAGCCTATTTTCTACATTATTTTTTTAAAATGTACATTTATAATCATCATGGGCGCCCCCTGCCGCCACAGCTGGAAAAAATCCTAGAGGAAACACTGTATTGTGTCTGTGTGTGGGGGGGCATGCACACATGCACATTAATGCATATAGGTCTTTCACATAATGAATACATATATTTTGAAACCAGTATTTTAAAAATTCTTTCTCCGCGGGTGGCTGCTTGCCACAACGTGAAGCAATGCTTAGGTTACTTAGCAAAGAAAGACGCTCTAAAAACATCCTGAATCATTTCTGTAGATCTGAAAAAATACAACTATGCTTAATTTAAGCAATAAAGACAGTGTTACTATTTTTGGATCAAATAATATTTTAATAATTTGTTTCTTATACAACTATATATGTTACGCCATATTTAAAAAAAATTCATATAACAGTTTTTATTTTCTCTCTAAGTTCATAACAGGTCCTTCAAATATGGAAAAAAAAGCAAAATGTGAAGTTGAAGGTTATCTGCACAACATCTCTGAAATATGCCAATCAAGAGATGATCAACAGTATTTCACCGGATTATTACAAGAGGCTGAAAAGAACAGCCGTGTAGTAATCTTTAAAACACGCCAGCACAACATTTTTGTGAATGCAGAAAAAGACAGGTATGTGGAAGCATTTTTACTAATACATATCACATTATTGTGTTTAAATATTACTTACTTGTTATGCCCATAATAATTTAAAACTCACATTTTTTATACAGAACTCCAGTCAAATTATGTAACATCAGCTTTTCACCATCTCGACAAATTAAAGGTAACATTATGCTTAAGTTATGAATTTTATACTGTTATAAAATGTTGCATAATAAAAATGCATGGTTTACTTGGGAGACACTGCTGCATATAAATATATTGCACAAAATTAGAAAAAACACACAAATTATTAAATATTTGCATGATATCACATCATAAATTACAAATATTGGACAAAATTAATTTTGGATATTAATTTATAGATATTGTATGGTTAATGATTTATCTTTATCTACATTGGACTACAATGTTTTTATAGACAAAAATAAAAGAACTCAGTAAGGCATTGCATACAGGAACAAAGTGCTTCAACTACATTTAACATTAAAAAAAATCCCTGATTACATTAATAATAATAATTTACTGTAAAAAATTGCCTCATTTTCATTCCTTAAACAACTTGACCCAAACTAACCTTTGCATTAACTTTACACAAGCCTGATATTCTTTTACCATGAAAAATGCGAATAACCTATTTATCATCATGCCTTAAGAAATTTGCAACAGCAGTGTATGTTGAGCAGTCACCACACACACATGCGTGCATGAGCAGAGAGAGAAACAGAGATAAACATTTTGCCAAGATTGACAAAGAAAAAAAACTGAAGTCCAGAGGTGGAAAAAGTAATAAAATATTGTACTCAAGTAAAAGTAAAGTTACTTTACTTTTACTTAAGTAAAATATTATTCAGGGATGTGATTTTTCCGGATTAATCCAGAATTCCGGATTTTCCGACCTGAAAATGTGACCTACGTGAATCATGCAGATATGTAAAAAAAAAAAATAGGGGGGAGGGGGGTATCTCACAGCCGTCGACATGGTAACCCGGGACGGAACCACAATCGCCGTCCCCGCTCAACAGAGCCACACCGGGCAGCACGTAAGATGACAAAGAGATGCATTTTCCTTCCTTTCCAAGTACCAACAAGGACGTGTTTCTGACCATTCGCAAATGGCGGATGGCGAAGTATGATTGTATTCACCAATCAGACCCGATCGTTTCTCTCCTCTCTTCTCCTCATTTGCGACGTTTGGCTGTCACTCGCGTGACGCGAAACAAAGCGGCAAACATATACACGTCGGTTTACTTGGTGAATTTGGAGCAGCAATTTTCACAGAAATGAGAGGAAAAACGAGCGCCATTGCAGAAAATCCTGGTGGCGACTGAGAGAGGGACGATGCAACAATATTGGTTCCGAAAAAAGGCAAGGAAATAAGTTACCTCTGAACGTTTCTCAATGGGAAGGCTGCAGCCTCCGGAGGTCTCATAGGCTGCATACGTCATCGAGCCTCGTTTAACCTAACTGAGCATTACATTCGTGCATGAAACCTGATCGACGAACACGGAGGGGCGGGAGTCGCGGGACAGAGTGGAGTCTAGAGTGATGTTTCTTCAGGCTCCGGCGTGAATATAAATGACAGACACTTCAACCACGTTTTCATCACTGCGTTTTCTCTTCTAAAGTTCGGTAAAAACACATAATGGGCTTAAAATCTTGTTTAAGAATCTATTTTATAATGAGAATCTCTCTTTCAGCGCGCCTCTGTGTGTGTTTGCGCCGCGCGACAGCCGATTTGAATCTGACAGAGTTCGTCACTGTACATTAAAAATCCCACATGAACATTACAGCGTAAATGCTAGGATTAAGATTGATTTTATATATAACAGATAATCTAGATACATTTACCCTAATAAGTTTTTAAAAACATGGTAATGTTTTAATGTTTTGCTTTAGTGTTTTAATGTCAGACAATCATTGAAATGAAGGAAAAATGAAGAGAAAGGCAGCAGATATAGCATTCTTCTTCAGAAAGAGTAGCAAGAAGCAGCCAAACAAATCTTAGTAAAATACATTAAAGTAGCCTTCAAAATTCACATGATTTTCTGGTCTCTATTTTTTTCAGCAATGGGAGATATAAATTCTGGTTTCAAAGTAAATTTCAAAAGTTTTATTTGATTAAATAGTTTAAAAAACATGGAGGTTGAATTATGACTATAAATTGAAAAAGTAAAGTATTGTAGCAATTGTATGTTATACATTATTCTGATTAACACACTATAATACTTAAAAGTATTTTAAGGTTGGATGATAGAGATTTTATATGCCACCCCAGAGTAACTGCTGGCCCCTGCCTGGCCACCCCTATGAAAAATCCCTTGGTCTGCCACTGATTAGCAAAACACAAAAAAATACATTATATTATAAATCTTTACCCGGACAAGTGACTTTTGTGCATGGACAAGTGAAACACAAATTTACCAAAGGACAAGTTCCTCAAAAAGTTAATGTCAAGCCCTGATAAACATATAACAACAATTTACGATTAACTAAGAATAATAGTAAACTTCATAATTGTCAATATTGTGACTCTTGATGAGTCTTGATAACGTATGCAGCTTAGAAATGCGACCTCCGGAAGGCTGCAGACTTAGAATTGAGAAACGGCCTCTGTATCATCGTTTGTTTCAAAGGTTTCGTGTTTTTAAAGTTTTAAGGTTGACCAGTTTGATTAAAATAAATAGCTCCTGTACTTTTTTGTACAATTACTTTTATTTATTAGTGTCAACCTTCTATTGTTCATGTTTAACAAAGTTACTCATCTACAGGGGTCTAAAATTAGAAAAAGAGACCTTTAAGACACTTTATTATAACTAAAGGTCCTGTGTAGCACATTTTACAGATATTTGTATTAAAAAAATACTCTGGTAAAAATAGAAGTACTGATTTAACTTCTTTACTCAAGTAAAAGTATCAAAGTATAGGCTTGGGAATTTTCTTAAAGTATAAAATTAAAAGTAGCCATGCCTTTAGTTCTTTATAAGCCATTGTCTACATTTTATTTGGATGTCGGCAAAATAGGCCTTCTTTTGACATGAACATTTGCATGTTGCTCATTTAGCTGTTAAAGTTGTGTAAAAATGCAAAACAAAAATAAGTTAAAACATATTTTTTATCATGGTTGTTGATATAGAGAGAGGTGGTGATGGAGCAGTGGACAAGACACTTGGCTTTTGATTCCCACTGTTACACATCCAGTTGCATGTTGCACATCTAGCTGTAAAATAAATTAAAATGTGTTTTTTTTTCCAGATAAGTTGTTATGGGTCCTACTTTACTATCCGTATAGATCCGCCACCAGTTTGATTGGCGTGTGTGTGTGGGGGGGGGTCTCAATATATTTTCCTGCTTTTTTGTCCTTAGCCAATCACATGCCTGATTATTAAAGTTACTGATCTAAAAATCTCCTCAAGTAAAAAGTAAATCATTTTAACTTTGCTTTTTTACAGCGTGGAGAGGTAGACAATTCTACTATAGTTCAAAAACGACAAAGGATTATAAATCTGAAACTAGTTGTTTTTAATTGTAGGAACATCTTTACAAATAAAGTGCAATAACGAAAAAATTATAAAATAAAAAGCTTTTTTTAAACTAAGAAACATTTATGGAATTGTTTAATGATTTTTACATGCAAGTTATGCACTTTTGAAGGTGGTCAGCAGCTAGTAAATACAATCACTATAAGGTACAAACAATAGTAAGGTTGTAATTGATGTATTGCTGGTAACATACATAATTTTATTAAACTATATATAGCTTAAATGAGCTTATAATGAGATGAGTGCCATGGCTATATACTTTTGACACGTTTATTGTCTTCTAGCTTCCCTGACCTGGGTACCTGTTGTCAGACCTTTATACTCCTTTCACGCTCTCTCCATCTCTCTCTCTCTCTCTCCATCTCTCTCTCTTTCTTTCTTTCTTTCTTTCTTTCTCTCTCTCTCTCTCTCTCTCTCTCTCTCTCTCTCTCTCTCTCTCTCTCTCTCTCTCTCTCTGCAAAGTCTAATGACCTGCGCATTCTCGAGGACATTCTGAAGTTGTGTTTGACTTGACACGAAGCTGCTAGATCTCGGAAGATAATGCTCATGGTATTAAAACACGTCGTGCAAATGAGCTGTAAAAACCCAGTCGGCAATTTCGGACTCAAGAGCATGAATCCTACTTTTCATAGGAATGAAACACTTGCTTAGTGTCAGTGGAAAGTGGTCATTAAAATATGACCAGGTGTTTCTTTCATAAGATTTGAACTGAGGCAGGTCTGCATTAGAGCGCACCTGTCTCGTCTGTCTACATGGTTATTTTTGCGTGTTCCCCCGCCCATCAATCATCCGTTGCGCGTCTTTATCGCCTTGCTTTAAAAAAAAAACATTTACTCCGTAACGGACATGATTTAAAATGTAGCAAAGTACAATACTTTAAACAGAACATACTTAAGTAAAAGTGAAAGTACAGATTTGAAAAACTACTCAAAAAAGTAAAAGTACACAAAAAAACTACTCAATTACAGTAACGTGAGTAAATGTAATTCGTTACTTTCCACCTCTGCTAAAGTCTAACAAAAAGCTTATTGTTAAACATTTTATTTCTCGTTTAATATAACTGGCTTTGTCATTGAAGGACTTTGATGACCACTGACGCTCTATAACATGACATGAAGACCTAACGTGCAAGTCTTTCGTTCTTCGTTCTTATACATTCAGCAGATTAATCATTTTTCCTAGAAGCTTTGGTTCACATTCACATCTGTCTGCTGTTCGTCCAATGACTAAAATCAAAGTATCTCCATATAATGCATCTATTTCTCCTTTATTTTAAACAAGTTCTGTAGCCTCCATGCTAGTTGTGGGTGCTACCAAAATACAAACCAATAAAGCAGGAAGGAGCACAGCACCCAAAAAGTAAACGTGTCACAATTTCGATTTAAAATAGAAATCGATCGAAATGAAGTAACAACTTCAAACTTCAAATAAAAAAATGCGATCATCAATGCTGCCTTACCCCCATGTCACATCCGGCCAGCTTGCCAAACAAAGGAAAAACTCTCAAAGATACCTTTAAAAACATTGGTCCAGCAAAACGCGATCATATTTTAAACACGAAGGATGTATTGCTACAACTCCTTAAAATGCATATCATAAACAGGATTACTACCTAGTGATCTGACTTTGGACGTAGCGCAGCTCTCTGCATGTGCGCGATAGTCAGAGAGGTGAAAAGATGCAGCAAGTTATATTTTAAACAAAAGGGATAGTTTGCCTCAATTCGCATGAAAGGCATAAAACTGAACAAATACGTAAGGATTACTACTTTAGTTTATGTTTAGACTTCGGACAAATGCGAGAGCATGTGCACGTGAGACAGAAAGCAACACAGCTGGTTATGACGCTAGATTTATTTCAGATGCTAGGAGTACAAGACGCACACATTAAGTCCATGTGCATGCAAGAAGGAATCCTCTCTCTACAAGCTCTCGCGTTAAGTGAAGCCCACAAACTCCCATGCGAGTTGTGCAATGTGCATGTTAATGTAAAACTATAATAATAATAATAATATTTAATGGCATATCATTTTTGTCTTTCAAGAAATATGTAAAAATCGAGAATTGAATTGTGACCTAAGATTTGAAAATGTAATTGAATCAAGGATTTGGAGAAAAGTGACACCCCTACAAAGAAGGCAAACAAACAAAGTGGAAACATCACAATTAAATGTTAACATTATATAAATATATAATACATCAAAATCCCTTTTGTGTTTTAAAAATACATAGATATACTTATAAATATCAAGATATCACCCAACCCTAATTAATAATTTGCTGTATAAACGTCATATTTCAAAATAAAACATAATTGTTCTTTTACAATATAGATATAATTTTTAATTAGTATTACAATTGTTATTATGCAAATAAAATGTACTTTGGTTAAGCCAAGTTTTACACAAACATTTATGTTATCTGTGTTACTCATTTTTAGGAGACATGGACATAATGGTCAATAACAGTTCATCATTAAAATGTGTCCGTCGGCTGTCATTTGCCTTTGAAGAAAAGCTGCAGGAGACCATTCAACACCAGAAACTGAAAGATATCCAAGAAGACCCCAGAGAATATCAAAGGGTAAAATTGTTGTTTATATTAATATTTTCCATTTACATCTTTTGTTAAAATAGATATTTGTATTGCTGTCAACTAGGGATGGGATAATATGAAAATTTCATAACACTGTTATAGTGACCAAAGTTTACATTTATTTAGTTATTTAGCTGACACTTTTATCGAACGTGACTTACAATTGCTATTTATGTCAGAGGTTGCACACTTCTGGTGAAATAAGATGTTAAGTGTCTTGCTCAGGGACACTTTGGCATGTCACAATGGATTCGAACACGGGTCTCTCACACCAAAGGCATGTGCTTAATCCACAAGTTATCACGGATAACACCAAAATTATCATGGTTATCAATATTATCATGCTTTTACTAAAATGAAATAAAAATGTTAACTGACACACAGACTTGAAACATTTTAACTAGTTTTATTTTTAAAAATCAACAAACAAATAAATTGTCCTCTTGGATTGCTAAAAAACATCCCAATCACTTTCACTGCCTCCTTTTGCAAAAAACAATGTGTAAATCCACATCTGGGTCAAATTAATTCTGTCTGAATAGGATTTGTGCGATTTTTCCAAATCACCATAATCAAACACGATTATAATGATAATTATATTTTTAACAATAATACTAACTTTCAGGACATTTTATTGTGGTTAATGATGAAACCACTAATTGACTCATCCCCAATGTCAACAAAAACTAATTTTATATATATAAAAAATTTTAATTTAAGGAACACAATTTTCACACTATTTTTACGTAAACTTTAACAACTTAATACATAATACTGATGTACAGCTCCTATCATCAACAAGTCAGATTAAGCAAGTAAATAAATTGTCACTTTATTGTTACGTAAGTTGTGTCAGAAACTGAAAAACAAAATAAAAAAATCAATTATGTTGCATGCTGATCTGTAAACCCTTTACTAAACAATTTGGAATTTATTTATATCTAATTAGGTTCTTTGACATGGTTACATTTAGAGGTGTGACGAGATCTCGTGGAAAGATCTTGCAAGATTAAATATGTAACGCAAAATTAATTATGTCATGATATTTGATCTGCTGGCCTTTTCCTTAACAAAAGGCTGCATCCTTTAGATGTCCCATTTGTAGACTGCATACGTCATAAAGAATGTCTCCTTAGAAAATATATACAATTATATATTTCACTATTATATTTAGTTAATTGTAAGTTGTTGTAATATGATAATGACTTCCGAACATAATACTCAGTTAAGTTGATAATGCAGATGAAGTTGGCAGCACACCAGAGGCTTCATCTGTTTGAGACACGGCCACTGTAATAATAGTGCAATAAGCCATTACAGCAGTGGCATATAGCCAATGACATGAAAGTGTGCATAAAAATGCCAGATTCCTCACGCAAATTAAAAGATTTTATTTTGTCTAAATAATATGCTAGTGGGATTGTAAAATGAGTCAATAAAGTTGGTGTTTTGATAAAAATCATCAATTTAATCTCGTAATGAAATATAATGACTAATAGACACAGTAAACTCCGCCTCATAACGGGCACTCCGCACAGTCGCATGCATCCATAACAAAATAAAAGTTTCATTATCATCAAGTGTTATTTTGTAGTTGTTCACCTTGCTTTCTAAGTCGTCAATACACCGCTTGTTGTAATTATATCCAAGAAGCACACGAAAGGGCACTTTTCCCGTCGTTACCTCAGCTTTAGACCTGCGGCGTACTTTCAGCAAAGATGCTTATTTTATGAAGACTTTAACCTTCCATTAGAAAACCCGCAACAGTGTTTAGCGTGTACAGGGTTCCCACTGGGTCTTAAAAAGTCTAAAATTCAGAATGTTAAATTTAAGGCCTTAAAAACTCTTAAAAACGCCCAGATTTTTATGCAAGGTCTTAAATTTAATTTACCAAAGTCTTAAATGTCTTACCTCCGTTCATTCTCAAAAAGCGTTGTCCGCGGAAAATAAAATGGTAATTTAAAACGCTGAAAAACTAATCAGTGGCAAAGGCAGAAAGATGGGTGGGTCTCTAAAAAACAAACCGCCGTCCACACTTTGTCATAATCCATGCAAATGGTGCCATTAGCTATATTACAGGTATTGTTGTCTAACTGTATACTGTGGGCTAGGCAAGAAACAAACCTTAAACTTAGTTTTGTGTAAGCAAAAATCTTTTCTGGATTAATTTAACCAACTAGCCAGTGGCTTATCTGAGTATTTGCCAGGTTCTGAAACATAGAGGACCCAGAAACAGGAAAAAAAATCAACTTTATGTAAAATCAACTTAAACAGTCGGGCCGTTGAGTCACGAGCCACCAACAACAAATCAACTTAAGTGTTACACAGTTTTCACTTTGGACGATTTTGTTTACCTCACTGCTCAAACCACGTTTACTTCTTTGACTTTAATAATGCTCTCTCTGCGCTTCCCTTCAGCTCTCAACAAACAGCAGCGATTGGCGGACGGAAAGTAAGAAAGTACCGAAATAAACCATATATTGCAAAAAAGCACAATTGTCTTCTTTTAGGAACAATTCACACATTTTCATAACGCAAATGCTTTAGGAGTTATGGTTAAATGAATAGTGTTACAATCAGAGCGTTTCTTAATCTGGGGCCGTATTCACAAAGCATTTTATCTTATCACTAAGAGTACTCCTAAATCGCACTAAAAGATTTTAGCTAGGAGTTTTCTCTTAAAAGTTATTCACAACGCCTTTCAGACCTACTTTTAGTAAGGAAAAATGATAACTCCTAAACTAAGAGTTAGTCTTCGTTGCTACGGATGACATCAATTCTCATGCACAAGCTGCCTCGCAATGACCACGGTGATTGGTTGTTAGATGACAGGGCTGTCATGCGTAACATAACACAGACGCACCAAATCATGGAATTACAATATCGAAATATGTCTGTGTCCTGTACAAAATAATAATAGTAATGCCATCAAAATGCATATATTAAAGAAAAGTCGTGAATTAAATTAAATTAAATCAAGCCTAATACAAATGGAAAACCGCCAATTGCCTAATAATAAAACGACTTTGCATTACTTGCTTGATTAATGTACATCCTATTAGCCTAAATAGACTACTTAAAGCAAGGAAATGTTGCCCATATTAAAGAAGCCTGCCTAATGTAATAAATAAATGATGGTGGAACTTGCCAAAAGAAAGCCCAAATGGATGCAGGATCAGTTACTGCTGCTGGCCCAGTTGGTGCTGGAAAAAAGAAACGTAATAAAAGGGAAATTCGGCACTGAGATATCAAGCAAAACTAAGCGTGAGACATGCGAGAAAGTGATGTGCGGGTCAATGTACAAAACAACTGGCACCCGACCAACGTTTTCAACTAACCCGCCCGCAACTCAGACCGCAAAAAATAAAAAATAAATAGTGTAGGCCTACCCAACCCGCTCCCTGGCCAGCATTTTTTTTAAGTAGTAATTGTTTAATAGTTAATTGCCAACTTTATTTCAAACGACCCGACCGAACGCGACCCGAATATCATAAAAAATCTTTTTGGATGACTCGTGACCACGGGTGACCACATGCATCCGCTCATTTCCGATCAACCCGCGCATCACTGGGGAGAGGATTTGTTGCAGATCAATGCAACATTCCCGCTTATGTCGCGGACCCCGGACGAATGCGACAGGCGGTGGTATATGCATTACAATCGCAGTAGAGGGTTGAGATTGCAGCCTTTAAACAGACTAGCATGGCAACAGGTATGCCTATAATATTAAATATTTAATATCATTATTGTTTCATGTAAATCTAAAAAACTTCCTGCTTGTCATGAATGTAATGAATTATGAAACAAATGTCATAAACAATATGCTTACATTAAAGTGTGCTTTTAAGTATGTGCAATGCTTTTGAGTTGGTGAAACTGTCCATGTTAAGGAGGATCAGCACCTAAGACATTTTAAGATCCTTTGTGAATAGGTCTTAGTGAGTTAGGAGTCCTCTCGACTTCTTTTAAGCTGTCCCAGACTTAGGTGCTACTTTTAGGGCTAAAATGCTTTGTGAATTACTCTTAGTGAAAAAAATTAGGAGTCCTAAATTTAGGAGTAACACGCCTATTATTTTTAAGAGTTGCTTCTAAATTCGCCAGTTAGGAGCTACTTTTAGCCTTAAAATTCTTTGTGAATACGGCCCCAGAAGGCTCTATCTTCCGGAGGTCAAATAGGAAGGCTGCTGCATACATAATCAAGCCTGGTTTATTAGATAAGTTAACTGAGCATTACATTTGTAAGTCATATTAAGCATATTACAACCATTTACAATTAACTAAAAATAATAATCAATATTTAAAAGTTAATTTTAATGTTAATATTCTGAAATAAGACCTAGAAGTGTGACCTCTGGCTAAAGCCTTCGGATTGAGAAACAGTCTTCGTGGATAACGTTAGCAACACATAATAAACCACGAACAGCCTTTTAATGGTCCATTTAGTTTTCTTCATGCACATAAACATGCATAAACGTTATGGGGTGGTTTCCTGGACAGTGATTAGCTTAAGCCAGGAGTAGGCCTTAGTTTAAGTGATCTCTTATTAGTAGGCTATGGATATAATTTGTCGGCACAAACACTTGTGGTCTAATAGGTTTAAGCATAATGTATTTCCGTGTATTTTGAGTATTTGTTTTAATATTGTGTTTCTTTTATATTTTTCTATAACTGAATCAATAAAAATAGAACATTTTGAGAATTTCTATGTGACGTGTTGGTCTTAAATTTTACTCATAATGGTCTTAAAAGGTCTTAAATTTTACTTGCTGAAACCTGCAAGAACCCTGCGTGTCGCACCTCAGCCAGTCATGATGATGATCAATGATATATATTGCGGGCATTCGGAGTGTAACAAAAGTCAGTTACAGTTTACATTTAACAGTTTCTTGCCAGAATTTAAGTTTTTCAATTTAATCTCTTTATTAAAAACGGCTAATGGACTCCTTCCCTGAGTAAAGCAGCGTTAGCAGCGTTGCTATGCTAATCTTGCAGGCTTCCCTGAAGAGGGTCTTTGCTTTCAGTATCCTAACTGTGTTTAGATTTCTGGCATTGGACCCTCTTAGATCCTCTGCGATGCCATTTTGTTGCGTTAGTAGCCAGCCTCGTCTCGAATGAGGACATAAAGCCCAAGTGTGTGTTTAGCATCGAGCATTGTTGTGATCATGGCTAGTTTAACTTCTTTGCACTTGGTTAGTTTTTTCACCAGCTGTTTATGTGCTTTGTGCAGGCGTCGGATAGCCTAGAAATCTAGACGCACCCTAGCGGCCGCAAAATATATTTGCTGCCAGGGTTTAGTCTAGGCACTCACAATACACTTAACCGGTCCAAAAACCAAAATTTGGTCAGGCCAATCACATCGTGTGTAGCGTCTGTGGGGCGGGCTTAACATGATGACGACAGAGCTGCAACGGTTCCTACTTGAAAACAGAGAATGGCTGCTGCTGCTGGCGAACAGCTATCTTTTGAAGCGGCTTTGGCCGCGACTCTGGAGGACTTAGACTTATGTTTTTCTTTGAGAGAAGAGCAAATAAACCCTACTGAAGTCTTTTTTAAGCAAGAAAGATGTGTTTGGAGTTTTGCCGACTGGTTACGGTAACTACGTCACCTTCTTCGTTGCTCTGATCCGTCATAGCGCTATCCTATTGCGTGCAGAGGCATTTTGAGGGACAACCTTATATCCCGCCCCTTGCATTGAGCAGTTTGTGTGAAGAGTTGCCAGACCTTACATCTTGATGTAGGTCTGGCTAACCAGGCTAGGTGTCGGACACACGTTCTTGCTTTTTCGACAAACGTTAAGTTTTATCAATTTAATTCTCATCGACAATTAATCAAAGATCGATTTATTGTTAACATCCCTAATCAGCATTAAGATAAGATTCTGTATAAACCATTTACAGTGTATGCATTATATTCTGTCTTTTACTGCGTGTGGTTTTTTGTTTGCATTTCCAATAATGTTTGCTATGTTTGTTGATCAGAGTCAGATGTAAAGCATTTTAGCAGATTAAACCCTTACTCTGACTACGTGATTTTATCTTTGCGTGTTCTTACTCAAGCATAACAATGTATAAATTCGATTGTTAAGACTTGGACAAATATTTAAGATTCAAAATGATTTAAACTTAATTTGGCTTAAATCAGTGGTTCTCAAAGTTATTCCTGGAGGTTCATTGCCCTAGACATTTTGTATGTTTCTCTCATTTGACACAATCAGCTGTATTTAATAAAGGCAACATAAAATGTACAGGGCAGTGGGCCTCCAGGGATAACTTGGAGAACCACTGGCTTAAACAAACTGAAAGTAAAAACAGGTTCATTGGTCCACCTGCAGGCATTTGTTATAATACATAATGCAATTTTTTTAAACAAAAGCCACATTACTGCAGTATGTTTATTTACTTATTTTAAAATTTAAATTTAAATGAATTATTATTGCATCATCATTATTATGTCATTTTTAAAGTTATTGTTGAATTGGGTTCAATTACCTTAAATTTTAAATAACTTAATTATTAGCAAAATAATTGTTAGGTACAATCTTAAATTACTTAAAACATTTCAAAATAATATGATTTCTGTTTCCCATTTATTTTATCATTGAGAATTTCTTATTGAGGAAAAACCTCATTTCATTCTCGTGAACCCAATGTCATGTCTCGTCTCATCTCGTCTCGTGGAATAAGTGTCTCATCACACCCCTAGTTACATTAAATAATCCTACTTAACAATATTTCCCAAGGTTCCTAAGGATTCTCAAAAAGTCTTTGGGTGGGTTGCACCAACAAGTATTAAGCCTAAATCTGGTTCAAATGAAGGCTTATTTAATAATTCTGTTGCCCCAAACTTTAAACCTGTTTAACAATAATCAGGATTAAATTTAAACTATCATTTTGATCCAGGTTTAAATTTTTACATTAAACCTAGATTATTTTTAATAATTGATCCATTACTTTAAACTCTGTTTTAAATCTGTTGAGATTAACTTTAAACTTGCATAAGAGGAGGTTTAAATATTTTTTTTTTACAATTAAATGTGTGGCTAAATCATCAAAAACAGACACCGCGACTGTGATAGGGCTATTTAAAGATGCGTTTATTATAACATCTCAACAAAGTGAGTTTGACAGCTCAAAAAGATTATTGACAGCATCAGTGAGTGGTGACACGTGGCGTTCCAGTCAGAAACTGAAAGGCAGACAATGAACAGACACACCATGGCGCTACATGACAAATGTGTCGGCACATATAGTTTATTATATCACAATATCTGAGCTTTGCAAAATTTATTGCAACATTCATTTGTTAATCAATACAATAAATTGTTTGAAAAGATTGTCAAATGTTTTTATTTGAATCGGCCCTTTAGATTACCGATGTATGTAGTAATTTATCTACAAAAATTACATTACTTTTACCTGTATAAATTTATTTCCTTTTTGAATGATAACATCAACATTGTTGCTGTTTAATTACACCTGCAAATTCATCATGGCGAACAAAATAAATAGCAGATAATACAGGTTAAAGTTTTAATCCAATATTTGTTAATCTGCATTTAAATTTAAGTGGTGCAACAGAACTCGAATTAAAATTAAACTGAGATCAACAAATCCTAGATTAGTTCTAAACTCGGATTAGTTTAATCCTTGTTGATGCAACCCACCCTAACATTCAGAAAGTTAAATTGAAGGCATTAAAAACCCTTAAAAACAGCCAGATTTTTACAGAGATCTTAAATTAAATTTACCCAATTTTTAAATCTCTTACCTCCATTCATTCACGAAAACCATTGTCCAAAGAAAACAATATAATTAAATTAATTTAAAATATGGTAGAACTAATCTGTGATAGATGCCAAGACTGTTTCATGAGCATACCTCTAAAAAGAGAACTACCGTGCTTTGCTTATTACTGGATCACACTTTAGTCATGAAATAGAAGATTATATTAACATCTATTTAGTCAAGACTCAATTATGTGGTCAAATGTAACTGAAACAGTTTAAACAAGCCTACCTTATAGCTATCTGATCAGAGAAGTAAACAGGGTTAAGACTCTATAATGACTGCTGGAATCTTTAAAAAATCATTGTTAAATAATGTGAAATAAATCTAGTAAAAAGGGCATTCTGAATGTAACTTGTGCTATGGTGTGAAAATTAACAAAATGAAAAAATAAATAAAAAATATTCGTTTTCGTCCTTCGGATGAGTTTTTCATTTTCTTTCGGTTTCGGCCAAGAATTTTCCTTTCAATGCATCCCTAGTGAAGATACCAGAAACAAAATCCAGTCTGGCCAAAAGACTATAAAGGAAGCGTTTACAAGTGTCTAGTAGCATAAAGAAATAAAAAAGTCCATCTGCTGCAATTATTTTATTAAAGAGATTTTCAGTCACTTAACCCACCTCATACCTCTACAGTTATGATTAAACAAAGATGACATGATAAAATAGTTAATTGTTCATGATCAATCATTGTTTAATACTGTTACAGCACGTTTTCCCCAAGTCTTAATTTTTTTTGTTTTTCCCTTTTAACATTTCAATAATTTCAATAAACTGTTCAACCATGGCCTCTTAACCGAGGTTCTACCATACCATGGAATTTTAATACCATTACATCCCTATCATTTACATATTTAACAACTTTACATTTTGTTGTCTATGCAAATTGTACATTTTGTCCCTCTATCAACGTGAGTTTAATCCAGATACACATTTCATAACAAAAGCCCAAAACAAGCAAATAAAAAAAAACATCACAAACACTGTATTAATTACTTTGTCTAAATCAACCTGTTTACATTTTAACCAGTTCTCACCTAGCCTAACATAATCATACTCAATTGTAGTCAAAATTTGAGTCTGATACCGCTCAATTGGGCTGTAATTATGGGGTATGTTTCAAATGCAACAAGAAAAAATGCCTCTTCACTTAATTTGATAAACCTACAATCAATCAGAACAACGGAGTTTAAATTCAACAGTTTGAAAAAACGCAATCTTTGGTGACGTGGTTGATTATGTTACTTTTGATCATCTGTTCATAATCGTATAAAACCAACAACGACAATTTCATTGGTTCAACCAGCCCTGGGTTAAACATACTTGAGCCACAATGGAGCAACACCAGACAAAACTTCCCATCCTGAAACATTGTAGATGGAGCAAAGTTCGGTTGGCAGCCAAGCTAGTTCTCATGACTACAGCCATAAATGCTGGAATGTTATAAAAAAACATAATCAAACAATTTGAACAATTTGCTATTTTTTTCCTTTTGACATTTATAACAAAGTTCATACTATTATGCATACATTGAAATAATTTTGCTAATTAATTAAATTTCTTTCTGTTTAGGTCAACATAACTGCAAAAGTTATCATGCTGACAGAGGATTGTCCCGGTGTAACAAGATCTGGATATAACCTTAGAAAAAGAACGTACGCCATTGCAGATGATACTGCAAGCATGTCCCTTTGTGTCTGGGGTGAAACACATTTAGAAATTGGCAAGTGGTACACAATCAGCAATGCGTCAGTAAGACAAATTCTGTCTACAACATGTTTGAGCACAACTTCTCAAACTACAATTACCCTTATGCCAGATCAGAAATGTGAAGTCGCAAAAGTTGTAGACGATACCAGGACAACGGAGGGACAGGTCATGACCGCAGAGGTGCAAAGTAACTACCTTTGCCCAAAGCAGCATTTGCTAGAAAATGTAAACATGACCACATCTATCACCAGATGTCAAAAATGTTCCGCATATTGTAAAACACAATCAATCACGAAAGTGTTTAAGGCTAAAATAACAATCAAAGGAAATGACGGTAAAATGTCTGACTTCATGATCGATGATAATGTCCTGCGCAGCCTTCTCAATATACAGCAAGATAGTAACGTTAAAGAGGAGGTTTGGGCTGCAAAAATACTGGAATCAGACACTTTCCAAGTTAAACATAGAAAAAATAGAGTAACTGAAGCAAACTTCTTGCCAAATTCTGAGGTTTCTTCAGAGCAACGTTCAACAGATGTGACCAACATTCAAGAAACGACTGACATGCCAAATGAGCCCATGCTCGAACAATTGTTCAACTCTGCAAATGATACTGCAGTAGATTCAGAAGAGAACATAACAAATACGATAAACAATGCAAGTACAGAAAATCAAGTGAACACAGAAGGAACAACTGACATAATGCCAAAAGCAGTGGCTCAGTACAGCAACCTGTCAAAATGTGACATCACCCCAAAACCAAAAAACAAAACCTATAAAAAAAACACCAAGGGAAATAATGCGTAAATAAGATTCATTTACACATTTGGTGCAAACAAAATTTTCTGTTTACACAGCAACTAACTTTTTCTATTTTCAACTGTTCATATTGCATTAGAATAGACATAATTGTTCACATCTTGACTTTCATTTTACCTAAAAGTAATTTCTTCTATTTCATGTGAAATAACTAATGTTTTTTAGGATCACACATTCAAGTTTTCCACATTAAACAAAAAAAAAAGGACATTTTAAAGCCTATTGTCCTTATTACAATTATATGGCCTATGGCAAGCTCTTTTGTTCAAGTTGACCCAATCAACATTACACTCTAAAAAACAAACGGTGCTATATAGCACCAAAACAGTTGCTTTGGATCGTAACGATAGAAGAACCATTTTTAGTGCCATATAGCACCGGTGAAGAACCAGTGAAGCACCAGTGAAGCACCAGTGAAGCACCTGTGTAGAACCATATAGTGCTATGTAGAACCATATGTGGTGCTATATGGCCCCTATATGGTTCTACACTGGTGCTTCACTGGTGCTTCACTGGTTCTTCACCGGTGCTATATGGCACTAAAATGGTTCTTCTATCGTTACGATCCAAAGCAATTGTTTTGGTGCTATATAGCACCGTTTGTTTTTTTAGAGTGTACTTAATAACATGTTATTACCAAAGTGTCATTTCATTTTCCTGCATAATCTAAAACTACACAATTTCATTTGTCTCAATAATAGTTGAGTACATTAGTCCAAAAAAGAACAATATGTCATTTTGGTTATTGTAAATTTTCTTTATTATATTTGTACAAAGACAGTATATTTCAGTTGTATTTTAACAAAATTATGCTTATTTTTGTGAACAACAGTTTGTATCACATTGCATGTTATAATTGCCTTTTTGCTAACACAAACACTTTGTACAAAGCAAACTGTTTTATTTCAAGTTACAATAAAAGTTATACTCGTTAAAAAATTTGCAAATTGTTTTTCATGGCAACTTATTTCCAGAGAAGCAAAAGTAAACAAAATAATGTATTTAAATAAATAAATAAAAAACTGGGATAATCAATACTATTTCAGAAAGCACTTATGCAGCAAAACTAGGACTACGACCAGTTTAAGATAGCAGCTATATTTCTCAGTGCCCAGCGGCCAATGAGACATCTAATCTCTATAAGATGACCTGAGTGCATTGAATTCTGTTGTATTATCAATGGACAAGCCCGTAGGCAGGGGGGGTTCGGGTGGTTCGAACGGACCCCCCCTCACTGCCAAAAGATCCAGAATTTAAGTCGTTTTTTCGATTGATTATTGTCATTGTTTTAATCAATGCCTGTGACAAATCTTCTGGGTTCCTGTTTCAAATTAATATGATACATTATTGAAGCTGAACGCATGATTTCTGTCATTTTCTGATACTCGCTTTATTTGACTCAACGCTCAGCGCTCATTTGACTTCTGGCTGCGCTGCGCAGACCGATCGGCATGTGACGTCTTAGCACCGCGAGACCGATTCAATAGTAAATGACTCAGTATACTTTTAAATAGATCTCGCGGTAGTGTGGTGTCACAAGCCAACAGGTCTGAGCTCAACCCCGTTAAGTAAGATAAAGTCAAAATTATTCCGAGATGACCAATAAAATCAGACCAGGCAGACAGAGGTGCAACACAGGGGTCAGATTCGCAGTTAGTGGAAGTGCAAGAAAGATGTAAGTAATCAAACGCTGACTATTATACAGCAGTTTAATGATGTGAAATATGAAACGCAGTGATTGTCAAGGTGACAAGACAAGAAACATTACTGCAGCTGAGCACACATGGGTGTCCAAATTTAATGCGTTGCTTTAACTACCTCCAGTAATTCACTTCCAATTATTCAGCACGTGTTTATTAACAAAATTCAACGCCACTCTTTAATTCATTAAGATGTCTTTTTTACTGTATGATTAAATTCACTGTGTTGTACTGAACTGATGCGAACTTGCGAAGCTTGAACTTGAAAACGCCACGCATCACGTGCGCAGTACAACGCTTCATCCACCGGTAATGCGCATGCACGGAGATTAAATGAGCCCATTCATCTTTTGGCTTAAACATTTTATTGCATTCGGTCTTAAAGCCCAATAAACAGTACCTGTTGAAGTCATTAAAGTTAATTAAACAACAAAAGAACAGAAAGTCACTCACTGGTCCTGATTGTAACCTATAGTGTTGAGCTCTGCTATTAAAAGTAAGTTTAAGGTGTATCGTGGAATTTTGATTTTCTGAACAACTTTTACTAAAGTAACTGCAGTTAACAAGAAGCCTTTTGCTTCATTACCAGACATTAAATCAGATGTGAGAAGTTTAAAATTAAGGCTTGCTTTATGTTTACATCTTACACAGTTAGTATAATGCATGCAGGGCAAGAAGAATATTTATCTAATGTGGGTAATGTAATCATAGATTCATTTATGCTTTTTTAATAATTTCAGTTTTCTTTCATGGGATATGGACCCCCTAAAGTAGCCTCTGCCAACCCATTTATACAATTCTAGTTCCCTGCAGTTGTGTTGTATTTAAGCATATAAAGTGTATAATAAGTGTGTGCATATTTTGAATTAATTTAATAAACTAATTTTTGATGGCCTTTAGTTAATTCACTAAAATGATCCTATATTCAGTAAGCCTATGTTTACTTTACTGACAGCCCATTGTGCCCAGGATGGTAAAATAATTATTACAATGCATTCCTATAATGACCAACACAAATCTTCTGCGTACTGACATAGTTTGAAATCTATAGTTATTTAATTCTTTGGTTTTCTGATGTTTTTTGAAATTCATATATGTAGAGCAGAGAAATATTTTTTTTTTCCTGGGGTGCATGCCCTACAACAGGGGTCGGCAACAGGCGGCCCGTGGGCCAAAAGTGGCCCGCCAGTAATATTTTCTGGCCCGTCGGATTAATTTGAAATCCGTTTTTAAAAAAAAAAAAATTTTTAATCACACTTTTTTATTTTAAAATAACAGTTTACAAAAATGGCCCCGTGTATCATTCCTTCATTCGTTTTTTCAAATTAAAACCAAAAAAAAGAAAGAAAGAAAAACGACTTCTTTTTCTATTATTTATTTCCTGAACTAAAATCAAACGACTCGTTTTCTGAATGTGCGCTCAGATCAAAAATAACAAAAATGAATGAAAACGGTTCGGACAAATTTTAATTGAACACCTTAGCAGACATATACCAATGAAATAAATTTAAACAGATCAGGTACTAACAGATTACATTTTAATAAGGGTTTTAATAAGGGTTTGAATAGAAACCTTTCCGGTAAGTCTCATTCGCTTACAGTCCGACTTTTGAACTTTTTTCATTATTATTTATTCGCGTATAACACACTGACAAATAATATGTATTACCTGATAAAAAAATATTTGCGTCGTGGACAAGTTGCCACCGGCTCGCAAGAATGTCCTGAAAAAAATGCGTATAATAGCTAGTTTAATCTTAACCGGCCGCTCTTTCTCGTTCTCTTTCTCTACCAGCGCATCCGCGATCATAACTGTCATTAGATTTTGAACATACTTCTAAAACACAATCAATCAAATAATTGCAGAGGTTTGACTTCATGAATCATTTGCAAATTTACCTCGTAAATCATGTCAATGCGTCACGCGTGAAGACGTTAAACTCCGTGACATTGCAAATTACTGAAAAGTAATTGCAGGCATTTAGAAACCACTACACAAAATATGATAAAATAAACTCTTTTACTGCAGTAATATTTTAACTATTACACTTTTAACGTAGATTTTAAAGGAATCTACTGTTCTGTTCTGTTACTTGAACTTGGGGCTCGAGCCCGACCTTAGGTTCGACAGCAAGTCAAGTTCGTTTACCGTTAATTATTAAGACTAAATGGGCAGGTAAATTCGTTAAAAAATGAAAGTAATCCGCCAAAATATGGTTTTACATGTCTATTAAAATAAAGCCATTATTAATTTTCCTAACGCATAGTTCTTTGATCTTTACCTCCTTTTAAAAATAAATTTGGCAAAGGAGGATTTTCAGCAATTTGTTTGAACAGCAACTATGCAACCAATGGTTTCGGTTTGAGTGAGAGGCTTTGTCCTATTTAATTTATTATTTATATTTCATTATTTTTTCTGTAACATTTTTTCTCTGCTAACAATACAATGTTAAAATAATATTTATATTGGCACGAACACAATTTTTGTATAACATTTATAATCGTTATAGGCTACTTCATCTCTCTTTTTTCGTTAGAGACATTGAATTTTAGATTCTGGGAACGAGATCTAACGTTAAGTTTTGCGGACCCGTCAGGTCGGGAAATAAAGCTGGTGAACACAGAGTGTATTTTAAGCGGTTTACTGAATAGAACCTTGTCGGAGCTGGACAAAAAGCGGAGACCTCCTTAAACCTTAGGTGTGTATGTGTGTGTCCCGGATAAATATTAATAAAAAAAGGAATACAGTTCAAAAGTCGGACTGTAAGAGTCTTTCATGAGAGCATAAATGCCTGTAATGTTACCACTAATAGTACTTGATCTGTTTAAAATGATTTCATTTATATATTATGCCTATAAAGGTGTTAAATAAAAAAATTGTCTAATCCAGTAATTAATTTTTTATCTGAGCACACAATCAGAAAACCCGTGGTGGTTAATTTTTTCATTTTTGTTTTTAATTTAAAAAACGATTGAACGAATGATACACAGACCCATAACCATGTTTTTAGCCATTTTTAATGCCATCTTTCGTATTTTAAATAGGAAATAAAGACAATGTTTCTTGACAAAAGATCAGATAGCCTATACTAGGCTAATTCAAAATAAGACGTAAGTGTGCCAACAGCAGTTGGCCCGCCATCTACTGGCTAAAAAAAATATTGGCCCGCGGCCAAAGTTACTTGCCGACCCCTGCCCTACAAAATACATATATGGACCTCACTATTTATAAAATCCTGCGTATGGCCCTGCTCATACAAAAGGAGGAGAAAAACTGCAAAAAAGGTCCACTTTTTGAAAAAAGAACCCCCCCTTTCAATAGGCTGGCTACGGACCTGATGGACTATAAAATAAACCAGCTGATTGTTTATATAGCTTTTCATTATTATCATAAATTACAATTTAAATGGTCAAAAATTGCAAAAAACTAAAAATTACATTCAAATTTTGTGTTTTTTACACATAAATGGTTATAACTCCGCAACAAAATGTGATTTTTACACCAGGTTTGATAAGCGGATATATGAGCACATTCTGAGGCCACACAAAAAAACTGAATGCTTGGACCATAAGAAAAAAACATAAGTCATCATGGATATTTCTTTCATGGCTTTGACTATAATCACTGGTGGTTGCCAATTCACTCCCTAGCAACCAATGAGAATACCATATCAACCGTTTTTGCAAGAGCTATATCTCTGCCTCAGAACATCGTAGAAACACGCGGGTGGACTCTTTTGACTAATAAAACTTGTTGTAACATGACGTGACCCATGTTTTGCCACTGCAAACACCACTTACATGTCCTTCAGTGCTCTAATGTTGCATAATTGTCAATATCAGAAGGACGATTGCAGTACACAAGAACTTAGATTATTTTTGTTGATAACTTTTTTGTTTTTCATCTAAAATTATTAGGTTTACCTAGGTTCTTATCCAATCTCCATTTTTACATCCTTTTGTGCCCTTTTCGGCTTGACCCCGGCATTGCTGCTTGCAGCTATATTTAGGGGTCAAGCCCCGAAGGGGCGTAGAACCCTATTGTTATTGTTAGTTTTCTTATTATTATTATTATTATTATTATTAGGGGTCAAGCCCCGAAGGGGCGAAGACCCCTATTGTATTTGTTAGTTTTCTTATTATTAGTTATTCTGGTTCTTCTTCCGCCATTGCGGTCTATGGCAGCCCATAGAACCGTACGTAGGAAAGTTATGAAATTTGGCACACTGATAAAGGACAGTCCAATGTGTCCCCACAGCAAATTTGGAGTCTCTATCTCTAACCCTCTAGCGCCACCAACAGTCCAAAGTTGCACTTATGTTTTTGCGTATAACTTCTGATCCGTAGGTCCTAGAAACGAATTTCTTGTTTCTTCTGATTCCTTGGCTCAAGACGATTCGATCGGACCCTATGACGTCATTTTCCGTCATGGAAATTTTTCCGCAATTTTGAATTATTCGTAAAACCTACTTTTGCGAACTCGTCCTAGAGCTTTTGCCCGATTTCCACGAAAATTGGTATGTAGCATCTACAGACCCTCACGGCAAAAAGTTATGGAATTCATGTCAATTCGTCCATCCGTTTCCGTAAACCACGTCAACAAATTTTACATAGAGCGCAAAAAAACAGATTTTAGGCTGTATCTTCGTCAAACTTTGGCCTATTGACACGACACTTGGTACTTGTAATGCCAGTCAGGAACTGAGTGTGCATGCACAGTTTCATCGCAGCGCCACCTAGTGGCCAGACAGATGTTTTTTACACCTATAACTTTGGCTGTGATCTACGTATTTTGACGGGACTTGATTTTTAGGAGTCCTGAATAGTCGCCGAGTCCAACGATACCAAACATGCCAGATTTCGCCTTACGGTTAGACCTGCGCAGCAAAACAGCACTTAAAAAACATGCGCGAATATCTCCGCGAGCGTTATTCCGATCGACTCGAAAACACCATAGGAAGAACATTGCATTACCTTCTGAACAAAAAGTTCTATTGGCGTTATATTAAAATTTTCATCAGAAATGGCCGAAAATTGCAAAAAACGAAAAATTACCTTTTACAATTTGTGTTTTTATACATAAATGGGTATAACTTCGCAACGAAAAGACATTTTTTCACCAGATTTGATATGCTGATGTATGAGCAGAGTCTGAGGCCACACAAAAAAATTGGTATGCCTGAACCACTAGGTGGCCCTATAATTGAACAAAATCTTTCATATCAAGCAAGCCCTGTGGTCATACAACTATTTCTTCACTAAACTAAAGTGTATAGTCATAAAACTAGCTAGATGTAACACAGTTATGAACTGAGGTTGCATGCACAACTTTGTCATTGCGCCACCTAGTGGTTTTGAGATAGAAATATGGTATTTTTGCCTAAAACTACTCCAACAGTACATCTAAAATCTTGGGTCATCATGTATTATTCTTTCATGGCTTGGAGATCATTGGTGCATGCCAATTAACTCCTTAGCAACCAATTAGGATACCTTATCAACCCTTTTTGCAAGAGCTATATCTCTGCATCAGAACATCGTAGAGACATGGGGGTGGTCTCTTTTGACTCATTAACACCACTGTAACATTTTGTGAGCTGAGAATTGCCACTGCAAGCACCACTCACATTTTCTTCAGTGTTCTAGTTGTCAATGCTCCACGAGAAGAGAGGGAGAGATTACACTGAATGAAAACACAGCTTTTTGCTGATAACTGTTATATTACTTAGTCTGAAATCAAGAGATTTTCTTAGGTTCTTTAAACTGATCATCCGAATTCAACTTTACTTTCTTCTGTGCCCTTTTTGGCTTGACCCCGGCATTGCTGCTTGCAGCTATATTAATTATTATTATTATTAGTTATTCTTCTTCCGCCATTGCGGTCTATGGCAGCCCATAGAACCGTACGTAGGAAAGTTATGAAATTTGGCACACTGATAAAGGACACTCCAATGTGTCCCCACAGCAAATTTGGAGTCTCTATGTCAAACCCGCTAGCGCCACCAACAGTCCAAAATTGCACTTATGTTTTTGCTTATAACTTCTGATCCGTAAGTCCTAGAAACAAAATTCTTGCTTCCTCTGATTCCTTGGCTCAATACGATTCGATTACACTCTATGACGTCATTTTCCGTCATGAAAATTTTCCCGCCATTTTGAATTATTCGAAAAACCTACTTTTTCGAACTCGTCCTAGAGCTTTTGTCCGATTGCCACGAAAATTGGTATGTATCATCTTGAGACACTCATGGCAAAAAGTTATCAAAAGAATTTCGATACAGCAATCCGTTGTCAAATACCACCTTAACGAATTTTACGTAGAGCGCAAAAAAACAGATTTTAGGCTGTATCTTCGTCAAACTTAGGCCTATTGACACGACACTTGGTACTTGTGATGCCAGTCAGGAACTGAGTTTGCATGCACAGTTTCGTCGCAGCGCCACCTAGTGGCCAGACAGATGTTATTTACACCTATAACTTTGGCTGTGATCAACGTATTTTGACGGGACTTGATTTTTAGGAGTCCTGAATAGTCGCCGAGTCCAACGATACCAAACATGCTAGATTTCGCCTTACGGTTAGCCCTGCGTAGCAAAACAGCACTTACAAAACATGCGTGAATATCTCCGCGAGCGTTATTCCGATCGACTCGAAAACACCATAGGAAGAACATTGCATTACCTTCTGAACAAAAAGTTCTATTGGCGTTATATTAAAATTTTCATCAGAAATGCCCGAAAATTGCAAAAAACGAAAAATTACCTTTTACAATTTGTGTTTTTATACATAAATTGTTATAACTTCGCAACGAAAAGAATTTTTTTCACCAGATTTGATACGCTGATGTATGAGCAGAGTCTGAGGCCACACAAAAAAATTGGTATGCCTGAACCACTAGGTGGCCCTATAATTGAATAAAATCTTTCATATCAAGCAAGCCCTATGGTCATACAACTATTTCTTCACTAAACTAAAGTGTATAGTCATAAAACTAGCTACATGTAACACAGTTATGAACTGAGGTTGCATGCACAACTTTGTCATTGCGCCACCTAGTGGTTTTGAGATAGAAATATGGTATTTTTGCCTAAACTACTCCAACAGTACATCTAAAATCTTGGGTCATCATGTATTATTCCTTTCATGGCTTGGAGATCATTGGTGCATGCCAATTAACTCCTTACCAACCAATTAGGACACCTTATCAATCCTTTTTACAAGAGCTATATCTCTGCATCAGAACATCATAGAGACATGGGGGTGGTCTCTTTTGACTCATTAACACCACTGTAACATTTTGTGAGCTGAGAATTGCCACTGCAAGCACCACTCACATTTTCTTCAGTGTTCTAGTTGTCAATGCTCCTCGAGAAGAGAGGGAGAGATGACACTGAATGAAAACACAGCTTTTTTGCTGATAACTGTTATATTATTTAGTCTGAAATCAAGAGATTTTCCCAGGTTCTTTAAACTGCTCATCCGAATTCAACTTTACTTTCTTCTGTGCCCTTTTTGGCTTGACCCCGGCATTGCTGCTTGCAGCTATATTTAGGGGTCAAGCCCCGAAGGGGCGAAGACCCCTATTGTATCCGTTAGTTTTCTTTTTATAATAATTATTATTATTATTAGTTATTCTTCTTCCGCCATTGCGGTCTATGGCAGCCCATAGAACCGTACGTAGGAAAGTTATGAAATTTGGCATACTGATAAAGGACAGTCCAATGTGTCCCCACAGCAAATTTGGAGTCTCTATGTCTAACCCGCTAGCGCCACCAACAGTCCAAAGTTGCACTTATGTTTTTGCTTATAACTTCTGATCCGTAAGTCCCACAAACAAAATTCTTGCTTCCTCTGATTCCTTGGCTCAAGCCGATTCGATTGGACCCTATGACGTCATTTTCCGTCATGAAATTTTTTCCGCCATTTTGAATTATTCGTTAAACCTACTTTTGCGAACTCGTCCTAGAGTTTTTACCCGATTGCCGCGAAAATTTGTATGTAGCATCTAGAGACCCTCACGGCAAAAAGTTATCAAAAGAATTTCGATAAACCAATCCGTTGTCGTATAGCGCGTCAACAAAATTTTCGTAGAGTGCAAAAAAACAGATTTTAGGCTGTATCTTCGTCAAACTTAGGCCTATTGACACGACACTTGGTACTTGTGATGCCAGTCAGGAACTGAGTGTGCATGCACAGTTTCGTCGCAGCGCCACCTAGTGGCCAGACAGATGTTTTTTACACCTATAACTTTGGCTGTGATCAACGTATTTTGACGGGACTTGATTTTTAGGAGTCCTGAATAGTCGCCGAGTCCAACGATACCAAACATGCCAGATTTCGCCTTACGGTTAGCCCTGCGCAGCAAAACAGCACTTAAAAAACACGCGCGAATATCTCCGCGAGCGTAATTCTGATCGACTCGAAAACATCATAGGAAGAATATTGCATTACCTTCTGAACAAAAAGTTCTATTGGCACTATATTAAAATTTTCATCAGAAATGGCCGAAAATTGCAAAAAACGAAAAATTACCTTTAAATTTTGTGTTTTTACACATAAATGGTTATAACTTCGTAACGCAAAGAGATTTTTTCACCATATTTGATACGCTGATGTACGACTACAGTCTGAGGCTACACAAAAAAAATTGTATGGTTGCACCACTAGTTGGCCTTATAATTGAACGAAACCTTTGAAATTAAGCCACCCTATGGTCATACAACTGTTTCTTCACTAAACTAAAGTGTATAGTCATAAAACTAGCTAGATGTAACACATTTATGACCTGAGGTTGCATGCACGAATTTTGTCATTGCGCCACCTACTGGTTTTGAGATAGAATATGGCATTTTTTGCCTAAAACTACTGCAACAACACATCTAAAACCATGAGTCATCATGGATTATTCCTTTCATGGCTTTGACTATAATCACTAGAGGATGTCCATTTACTCTCTAGCAACCAATGAGAATACGTTATCAACTGTTTTTGCAAGAGCTTTTTCTCTGTATCAGAACATCACAGAGACATGGGGATGGTCTCTTTTGACTCTTTTAACTTGTTGTAACATGTTGTGACCCATGTTTGCCCACTGTAAGCATCACATACATGTCCTTCAGTGCTCTAATGTTCCATGATTGTCAATAACCGAAGGACAGTTGCAGTAGCCAAGAATATAGATTATTTTTGTTGATTACCTTTGCATTTTTTCATCTGAAATCATTAGGTTTACCTAGGTTCTTCAGTCTGCTTATCCAAACGCAACTTTACATCCTTCTGTGCCCTTTTCGGCTTGACCCCGGTATTGCTGCTTGCAGCTATATTTAGGGGTCAAGCCCAGAATGGGCGAAGACCCCTATTGTATCCGTTAGTTTTCTTTTTCTTTTTCTTTTTCTTTTTCTTTTTCTTTTTAAATATTATTCTTCTTCCTGTTCCATTGCGGTCTATGGCAGCCCATAGAACCGTACATAGGAAAGTTATGAAATTTTGCACACTGACAGAGGACAGTCCAAATAATATCCCTAGCAATTTTGGAGTCTCTATCTCAAACCCGCTAGCGCCACCAACAGTCCAAAGTTGCACTTACGTTTTTGCTTATAACTTCTGATCCGTAAGTCCTAGAAACGAAATTCTTGTTTCCTCTGATTCCTTGGTTCAAGACGATTCGATTAGACCCTATGACGTTATTTTCCGTCATGAAAATTTTTCCGCCATTTTGAAATATTCGTAAAACCTACTTTTGCGAACTCCTCCTAGAGTTTTTACCCGAATGCCACGAAAATCGGTATGCAGCATCTAGAGACACTCAAGGCAAAAAGTTATTAAAAGAATTTCGATAAACCAATCCGTTCTCGTATAGCGCGTCAACGAATTTTACATAGAGCGCAAAAAAACTGATTTTAGGCTGTATCTTCGCCAAACTTAGGCCTATTGACACGACACTTGGTACTCGAGATGCCAGTCAGGAACTGAGGGTGCATGCACAGTTTCGTTGCAGCGCCACCTAGTGGTCAGACGAATGTTCTATACGCCTATAACTTTGGCTGCGATAAAAGTATTTTCACGGGACTTGATTTTTTGGAGTCCTGAGTAGTCGCCGAGTCCAACGATACCAAACATGCCAGGATTCGCCTTACGGTTAGCCCTGTGCATCAAAATAGCACTTAAAAAACACGCGCGAATAACTCCGCGAGCGTTATTCCGATCGACACGAAAACACCATAGGAAGAATATTGCATTACCTTCTGAACAAAAAGTTCTATTGGCGTTATATTAAAATTTTCATCAGAAATGGCCGAAAAATGCAAAAAACGAAAAATTACCTTTAAATTTTGCATTTTTTACACATAAATGGTTATAACTTCGCAACGAAAAGAGATTTTTTCACCAGATTTGATACGCAGATGTACGACCACAGTCTGAGGCCACACAAAAAAAAATGGTATGCCTCCACCACTAGGTGGCCCTATAATTGAACAAAATCTTTCATATCAAGCAAGCCCTATGGTCATACAACTATTTTATTGCTTAACTAAAGTGTATAGTCATGAAACTAGCTAGATGTAACACAGTCATGACCTAAGGTTGCATGCACAGTTTTGTCATAGCGCCACCTAGTGGTTTTGAGATAGAAAATGGCTATTTTTGCCTATAACTACTGCAAAAACACATCTAAAACCATGAGTCTTCATGGATTATTCCTTTCATGAATTGAACTATAATCACTGGTGCATGTTCATTTACTCTCTAGCAACCAATGAGAATACCTTATCAACCGTTTTTGCAAGAGCTTTTTCTCTGCATCAGAACATCGTAGACACATGGGGATGGTGTATTTTGACTCATTTAACTTGTTGTAACATGTTGTGACACCATGGGCGTAGATTTAGGGTGGGACGCTAGGGACATGTCCCTACCAATATTCAGAGAAGACTGAATTGTCCCTAGCAATAATTTCGACCAAACATTTAATCTGTATTCATATATAACCACTAATGTCCGTCTTGTTCTTGTGTTTTCTATTTTTTACTTATTATATTTTTGTCAGAAACCATTTAAATTAGATTAGAAATCTTTTGCAATCCCGTTCTGTAAAAATAACGCTCTATGTGGTACACAAACGGTTAACAGCTTTCGTTCTCTGCAATGCCCGCCTCCGTAAGTCACATCGCTAATATGATTGGCTTTGCATTTCTTTAGTCCCGCCTCTCTAACGCACATTGCTAATATGATTGGATTAGCATTCTTGAGTCCCGCCTCTCTAACGCACATCACTTTTTGATGGGCTTGTCTTTACTCGCTACGTGTGATAGGATGGTTTCACTTTGTACAACGCGCCAAAGTTCACTCAACAAAGCATGCGTGATTATTCGGGCGACAGGTAAGTGAGGAAGAAAGTATTATTATACCCACTGTAACTGTTTCATGCACAAAAAAAGTTGTGCCACATAATGATTCAAGGACAGTGTTTTCACCAATACAGGACAATCCCATTTTGGTGGTATTTTTAAGTTCCATTATGAACTAGCACCTTTATTAAAGCGGTTTTATTATTTAGAAGAGTGCCTTGGTTTCCTTTTGTTGTTTTTGAAATTTAGCTTATTTCCCAAAGAGCACCTTCGATTTACATATATTTTTGACATTTTGTATACTGTTTTGAACGCCGTAGCCCTCCAGCCCCTGCTTTGTGGGTGATTGTTTTTACAGGACAATCCCATGTTAACCCTGAGGAGTTGCAAACTTGTGTCAACCTTTTATAAATGGGGTGGCAAGGTTATTTAGAGGGTCCCTAATCCATGAAAGAAAATAACCCCAACATGGTAAAAACATGAATTCATGTCATGATTGCTGAATACTTTCATTACTGCACTGTGGTCATTACTTGCACAGATGTAGACATAATGTTGCATTTTAAACAAACTATTTTTTTCACACTGATTAACTGTCTGTTAATGAAAAGAAGATTTAATGTAAACTACAGAAACGTTAATAAACTGTGTTCAGGAAACAGCATGATATATATACCTACTTCAACACTGGGATTTTTTGGCAAAATTAAATTAAGAATTAAATATTAATTGCATATTCTTCAATATTATAAAGTTAATATGGATTCATATATGTTACTATGTGATTTTCTTTTTTTGACAAAGACTTAAACAGCTACTGTTTATTAGGCTCTAGGACATAACGAATTGTTTATTATAGTACATTAAATTTGGGATGGCACCGGGGGTGGCGAGTCAGATGTCACTGAGTAAAGTGCATACTGAGTTGTCTGTTGTTTATGTCAAGTAAACGGTGATAAACAGTTTTTGCAATGCGACCATTTTATTTATGTCCCCACCAATGCCAGAATCAAACCTACGCCCTTGTGTGACACATGTTTTGCCACTGCAAATATCACTCACATGTTCTTCAGTGCTCTAATGTTCCATGACTGTCAATAACAGAACGACGATTGCAGTAGACAAGAACAGAGATTATTTTTGTTGATTATTTTTGCGTGTTTTCATCTGAAATCATTAGGTTTACCTAGGTTCTTCGGTCTGCTTATCCAAACTCAACTTTACACCCTTCTGTGCCCTTTTCGGCTTGACCCCGGTATCGCTGCTTGCAGCTATATTTAGGGGTCAAGCCCCGAAGGGGCGAAGACCCCTATTGTATTTGTTAGTTTTCTTATTATTATTATTATTCTTCTTCTTCTTCCGCCATTGCGGTCTATGGCAGCCCATAGAACCGTACGTAGGAAAGTTATGAAATTTGGCACACTGATAAAGGACAGTCCAATGTGTCCCCACAGCAAATTTGGAGTCTCTAACTCCAACCCTCTAGCGCCACCAACAGTCTAAAGTTGCACTTACGTTTTTGTTTATAACTTCTGACCCGTACGTCCTAGAAACGAAATTCTTGTTTCCTCTGATTCCTTGGCTCAAGACGATTCGACTGGACCCTATGACGTCATTTTCCGTCATGAAAATTTTTCCGCCATTTTGAATTATTCGTAAAACCTACTTTTGCGAACTCGTCCTAGAGCTTTTGCCCGATTTCCACGAAAATCGGTATGTAGCATCTACAGACCCTCACGGCAAAAAGTTATGGAATTCATGTCGATTCGCCAATCTGTTTGCGTAAACCGCGTCAACAAATTTTACGTAGAGTGCAAAAAAACGGATTTGAGGCTGTATCTTCGCCAAACTTAAGCCTATTGAAACGACACTTGGTACTTGTGATGCCAGTCAGGAACTGAGAGCGCATGCCCAGTTTCGTCGCAGCGCCACCTAGTGGTCAGACGAATGTTTTACACACCTATAACTTTGGCTGTGATTGACGTATTTTCATGGGACTTGTTTCCTTGGAGTCCTGAATAGTTGCCGAGTCCAACGATACCAAACATGCCAGAATTGGCCTTACGGTTAACCCTGCGCGGCAAAATAGCACTTAAAAAACATGCGCGAATATCTCCGCGAGCGTAATTCTGATCGACTCGAAAACATCATAGGAAGAATATTGCATTACCTTCTGAACAAAAAGTTCTATTGGCATTGTATTAAAATTTTCATCAGAAATGGCTGAAAATTGCAAAAAACGAAAAATTACCTTTAAATTTTGTGTTTTTACACATAAATGGCTATAACTTCGTAACGCAAAGAGATTTTTTTACCATATTTGATACCCTGATGTATGAGCATATTTTGAGGCCACACAAAAAAAATTGTATGCTTGCACCACTAGGTGGCCCTATAATTGAACAAAACCTTTGATATCAAGCCAGCCCTATGGTCATACAACTGTTTCTTCACTAAACTAAAGTGTATAGTCATAAAACTAGCTAGATGTAACACAGTTATGACCTGAGGTTGCATGCACAATTTTGTCATTGCGCCACCTACTGGTTTTGAGATAGAATAATGCATTTTTTGCCTAAAACAACTGCAACAACACTTCTAAAACCATGAGTCATCATGGATTATTCCTTTCATGGCTTTGACTATTATCACTGATGGTTGCCAATTCACTCCCTAGCAACCAATGAGAATACCTTATCAACCGTTTTTGCAAAAGCTATATCTCTGCATCGGAACACCGTAGAGACACGGGGGTGGGCTCTTTTCACTAATTAAACTTGGTTTAACTAGGTTCTTCAGTCTGCTTATCCAATCTCAATTTTACATCCTTTTGGGCCCTTTTCGGCTTGACCCCGGTATTGCTGCTTGCAGCTATATTGGCAATTGTTTCTGTTAGTAAATTTTTCTTCTTCCGCCATTGCGGTCTATGGCAGCCCATAGAACCGTACGTAGGAAAGTTATGAAATTTGGCACACTGATAGAGGACAGTCCAATGTGTCCCCACAGCAAATTTGGAGTTTCTATCTCTAACCTGCTAGCGCCACCAACAGTCCAAAGTTGCACTTATGTTTTTGCTTATAACTTCTGATCCGTAATCCCTAGAAACAAAAGTCTTGTTTCCCCTGATTCCCTGGCTAAAGACGATTCGATCGGACCCTATGACGTCATTTTCCGTCATGAAAATTTTTCCGCCATTTTGAATTATTCGTAAAACCTACTTTTTCGAACTCGTCCTAGAGCTTTTGTCCGATTGCCACGAAAATTGGTATGTATCATCTAGAGACACTCAGGGCAAAAAGTTATCAAAAGAATTTCGATACAGCAATCCGTTGTAGTATACCGCCTTAATGAATTTTATGTATAGCGCATAAAAACTGATTTTAGGCTGTATCTTTGTCAAATTTAGGCCTATTGACACGACACTTGGTACTTGAGATGCCAGTCAGGAATTGAAGGTGCATGCACAGTTTCGTTGCAGCGCCACCTAGTGGCCAGACGAATGTTCTATACGCCTATAACTTTGACTGCGATAAAAGTATTTTCACGGGACTTGATTTTTTGGAGTCCTGAGTAGTCGCCGAGTCCAGCGATACCAAACATGCTAGGATTCGTCATACGGTTAACCCTGCGCAGCAAAATAGCACTTAAAAAACACGCGCAAATATCTCGGCGAGCGTTATTCCGATCGACTCGAAAACACCATAGGAAGAACATTGCGTTACCTTCTGAACAAAAAGTTCTATTGGCGTTATATTAAAATTTTTATCAGAAATGGCCGAAAAATGCAAAAAACCAAAAGTTACCTTTAAATTTTGCATTTTTTACACATAAATGGTTATAACTTCGCAACGAAAAGAGATTTTTTCACCAGATTTGATACGCTGATGTACGACCACAGTCTGAGGCTACACAAAAAAAAATTTATGCTTGCACCACTAGTTGGCCTTATAATTGACAAAAACCTTTGAAATCAAGCCACCCTATGGTCATACAACTGTTTCTTCACTCAACTAAAGTGTATAGTCATAAAACTAGCTAGATGTAACACAGTTATGACCTGAGGTTGCATGCACAATTTTGTCATTGCGCCACCTACTGGTTTTGAGATAGAAATATGGCATTTTTTGCCTAAAACTACTGCAACAACACATCTAAAACCATGAGTCATCATGGATTATTCCTTTCATGGCTTTGACTATAATCACTGGTGGTTGCCAATTCACTCCCTAGCAACCAATGAGAATACCTTATCAACCGTTTTTGCAAGAGCTATATCTCTGCGTCAGAACATCGTAGAGACACGGGGGTGGGCTCTTTTGACTCATTAACACCACCGTAACATTTTGTGAGCTGAGTATTGCCACTGCAAGCACCACTCATTTTTACGTCAGTGTTCTAGTTATCAATGCTTGTCGAAAGAGAGGGAGAGATTTCACTAAATGAGAACACAGCTTTTTTGATGATAACTGTTATATTGTTTTGTCTGAAATCAAGAGATTTTCCTAGGTACTTTAACTTGCTCATCCGAAGTCTACTTTACTTTCTGCTGTGCCCTTTTTGGCTTGACCCCGGTGATTGCTGCTTGCAGCTATATTTAGGGGTCAAGCCCCGAAGGGGCGAAGACCCCTATTGTATTTGTTAGTTTTCTTATTATTATTATAATAATTATTAGGGGTCAAGCCCCGAAGGGGCGAAGACCCCTATTGTATTTGTTAGTTTTCTTATTATTATTATAATAATTATTCTGCTTCTTCTTCTTCTTCTTCTTCTTCTTCCGCCATTGCGGTCTATGGCAGCCCATAGAACCGTACGTAGGAAAGTTATGAAATTTGGCACACTGATAAAGGACAGTCCAATGTGTCCCCACAGCAAATTTGGAGTCTCTATCTCTAACCCGCTAGCGCCACCAACAGTCCAAAGTTGAACTTATGTTTTTGCTTATAACTTCTGATCCGTAAGTCCTAGAAACAAAATTCTTGTTTCCTCTGATTCCTTGGCTCAAGACGATTCGATTGGACCCTATGCCGTCATTTTCCGTCATTAAAATTTTTCCGCCATTTTGAATTATTCGTAAAACCTACTTTTGCGAACTCGTCCTAGAGTTTTTACCCGATTGCTGCGAAAATTGGTATGTAGCATCTAGAGACCCTCACGGCAAAAAGTTATTAAAAGAATTTTAATAAACCAATCCGTTGTCGTATAGCGTGTCAACAAATTTTACTTAGAGCGCAAAAAAACTGATTTTAGGCTGTATCTTCGTCAAACTTAGGCCTATTGACACGACACTTGGTACTTGTGATGCCAGTCATAAACTGAGTGTGCATGCACAGTTTCGTCGCAGCGCCACCTAGTGGCCAGACAGATGATTTATACACCTATAACTTTGGCTGCGATCAACGTATTTTGACGGGACTTGATTTTTAGGAGTCCTGAGTAGTCGCCGAGTCCAACGATACCAAACATGCCAGATTTCGCTTTACCGTTAGCCCTGCGCAGCAAAACAGCACTTAAAAAACACGCGCGAATATCTCCGCGAGCGTTATTCCGATCGACTCGAAAACACCATAGGAAGAATATTGCATTACCTTCTGAACAAAAAGTTCTATTGGCGTTATATTAAAATTTTCATCAGAAATGGCCGAAAATTGCAAAAAACGAAAAATTACCTTTAGATTTTGTGGTTTTTACACATAAATGGTTATAACTTCGCAACGAAAAGAGATTTTTTCACCAGATTTGATACGCTGATGTATGAGCAGAGTCTGAGGCCACACAAAAAAATTGGTATGCCTGAACCACTAGGTGGCCCTATAATTGAACAAAATATTTCATATCAAGCAAGCCCTATGGTCATACAACTATTTCTTTGCCGAACTAAAGTGTATAGTCATGAAACTAGCTAGATGTAACGCAGTCATGACCTGAGGTTGCATGCACGATTCTGTCATAGCGCCCCCTAGTGGTTTGGAGATAGAAAATAGCTATTTTTGCATAAATCTACTGCAACAGCACATCTAAAACCATGAGTCATCATGGATTATTCTTTTCATGGCTTTGACTATAATCACTGGTGGTTGCCAATTCACTCCCTAGCAATCAATGAGAATACCTTATCAACCGTTTTGCAAAAGCTATATCTCTGCATCAGAACATCGTATAAACATGAGGGTGATCTCTTTTGACTCATTAGGCACAGCTAGACAGACCTTCTTCTCCAATATTATAAATAACAATATAAACCACACTCGCACTCTTTTTGCTACTGTAGAGAGACTAACAAACCCCCCAAATCAAGTTCCTAGTGAAATGCTCTCTGACAACAAATGCAATGAGTTTGCTAAGTTTTTCTCTGAGAAGATCAGTAATATCAGAATGGCAATCAATACGACCTCAAATTGTACTGTGGTCAGTCAGATATCATTGCAACAACCTCAGAAATTAGCCATTCTCTCAGAATTTGACATAATTGATATAAAAACCTTGGAAGAAACAGTACAACATCTTAAAGCATCAACTTGCAGCCTTGACACTCTCCCCACATCTTTTCTCAAAAAGGTGCTTAACTGCTTAGAAACTGACCTCTTAAAAATAGTAAACACCTCTCTGATCACAGGCACTTTTCCAGAGTCATTAAAAACAGCAGTCGTAAAGCCTCTCCTAAAAAAGAGTAACCTAGACAAAACCATACTTAGCAACTACAGACCTATCTCAAATCTTCCGTTTATAAGCAAGATCATTGAAAAGGTTGTTTTCAATCAGCTGAACAAATTCTTAAACTCAAATGGTTATCTGGACAACTTTCAATCTGGTTTCCGTCAGCATCACAGCACAGAGACAGTGCTCATAAAGATAATAAATGATATTCGCTTAAACTCTGATTCAGGTAAAATATCAGTGCTGGTGCTACTAGATCTTAGTGCTGCCTTTGACACAGTAGATCACACCATACTCTTACATAGACTGGAAAACTGGGTAGGGCTCTCTGGGATAGTTCTCAAATGGTTTAAAACATACCTACAAGGAAGAGGTTACTATGTGAACATAGGTAACCATAAATCTGAGTGGACATCCATGACATGTGGAGTCCCACAGGGTTCAATTCTTGCACCGCTTCTGTTTAATTTGTATATGCTCCCACTTGGTCAAATAATGAAAAAGAACCAAATTGCTTACCACAGCTATGCAGATGACACCCAGATATACTTAGCCCTGTCACCCAATGACTACAGCCCCATTGACTCTCTATGTAAATGCATTGATGAAATTAACTGTTGGATGCGTCAAAACTTCCTCCAGTTAAACAAAGACAAAACCGAAGTCATTGTATTTGGAAATAAAGATGAAACTCTCAAAGTTAACACATACCTTGACTCTAGGGGTCTAAAGACACAAAATAAAGTCAGAAATCTTGGTGTAATTTTAGAGTCTGACCTTAATTTCAGTAGTCACGTGAAAGCGATAAGCAAATCAGCTTACTACCATCTCAGAAATATTGCCAGAATTAGATGTTTTGTCTCAAGACAGGACTTAGAGAAACTTGTTCATGCTTTCATCACCAGCAGG